>NC_090935.1:542738696-543041726 GCF_040938575.1 Ambystoma mexicanum | reverse complement strand
GCGACAGCCCAGGATTTTCAGCCAAGTACTGCACCTACCACTTTCAGGACATGGAAAGTAAGAAAATTGTGAGTTCGGTGGTCGTGCAGGTGTCACAAAGTACATCCTCAGTGGCCATGGAGAAAGTTGGCTTTGTAGCATCATTGCAAGAACTACAATCGCGGGGAATGGTGATCGACCTGATAGCCAGGGACAGACACGTTTCAATTGCCAAGACAATGAGAGAAGAGTACAAAAATATAAATCACCAATTTGACGTTTGGCATCTTGCAAAAACAATCAATAAAAAAATGTCGGCTGCAGGTAAAAAAAAAGATATGCAAGGTATTTCACAGTGGTCCAAGTCAATCAGCAACCATCTTTGGTGGAGCTCAAAAACATGTGGAGGGTCGTTGGAAATTCTACTGGAAAAATGGAGGTCAGTAATGCTACACTGTACCAACGTTCACCGTTGGAACACAAACCAACATTTCCACAATTGTGAACATGGCCATTTGTCCACAGAGGAGGCACGGAAGAAGAAGTGGTTGATTCCTTCATCACCCACTCACAAAGCCATTGAAAAGATTGTATTTGATAAAACTATAACAAGAGATTTGAGGGGACTCACGGAATTCTGCCACACAGGAGATTTGGAGGTGTTCCACAATATGTGCCTAAAGTACAGGCCAAAACGATTGCATTTTGGCATGGAGGGCATGATAAATCGGACTCTTCTAGCCGTCTTGGCACATAACCATAATGTTGGCCGTCAACAAAGTAGGACGACCGGAACTTTAGGGACGCTTCGCTACAATAAGGCCTTCACTAAAAGAAGTAAACAATGGGTGATCAAACCAGTGTTTGAGGATATGCAATATGAGTTTATTGAGAGACTTATTGTTGATGTCCTAGATAGGCACATACATGGAGTTGTGAATGAACCTGTGCAGGGGACAACTGCATTGCCACCCAACATTGCCTCTGTTCCATGTCCACCTAAAGAAGAGCTCATTGAGAAATACACATCACGGTTTAAATGATTGTAATTTGATTGTCTGTTCTCTCGAGTCTCCTCATGTCGCAAGCCCATTGAATATGTGTATCTATGTAATGTGTAAATAAAAGTGATTGCTCAGTGTACATGCAATGTGTCTCTCCACCCTTGCCCCTCCCTTCACCGTGCAGTAGTGCGAACCACCCGGGTGTCACCTGTGACTTTGCTCTCGAGTCTCCTCATGTCGCAGGCCCATTGAATATGTGTAGCTATGTATTGTGTAAATAAAAGTGATTGCTCAGTGTACATGCAATGTGTCTCTCCACCCTTGCCCCTCCCTTCACCGTGCAGTAGTGCGAACCACCCGGGTGTCACCTGTGACTTTGCTCTCGAGTCTCCTCATGTCTCAGGCCCATTGAATATGTGTAGCTATGTATTGTGTAAATAAAAGTGATTGCTCAGTGTACATGCAATGTGTCTATCCAACCTTGTTCATTTGCGCATTAAATTAAACCAAACAGTAGTATAAATCATTTTTCAAAAAATATAGAATGTCTCCGTATTTATGGTTCTCTGGGGCTGCAAAGCACGCAGACAAAATGCAAAGATGGAGTGTAAATTTCAAGTCCTGTGAGATGGCCTTACACTGAATGTAGCTAACTAGGAATGTGTGCTCGTTCAAAGTGAAGGTCAGCTGCTTTGATTTTTTGCTCGGGTGCCGGAATGGCCCACGACTCAGTATAAGGTTCTATTGTTATTTGACCTTGACAGGCTGGGACCATCCCGAAAGACTTCTTTTTGGGGGTGTGGTGCAATAACGTAAGAAACGATAATGAATAAAATTTCAGAAACGATAGCCATTTAATGTTCGTTCATTAGAAGAAATAACGTCGGCATAGAAGGAGTGGTATTTCGGGGCTGCCCTACGCACAGAAACAATGGAAAATGCAAATATAATGTAAGTAACTCTTTAGATGAGCTTATACCGCAAGTTAAACTTGTTCGTTCTATGTGGCATATTGTTTTGTACCTTTTACGGAAGCACCTCAAAACCTTCCTCTCTGCTTTCTCTCTCCCTCTCCCCTGCTACAACTGGTCCACTGTCTGCGACCTCGGTCCTGGGCCCTTCCACTCTCCACCTGCACAGCCTCCCTGTCAGCCCCTGCACTGGGGGACTGTCTCAGTATCCTACAGCCCCCCCTTGACGTATAATACCCAGTTGCACTGTCCTAGCTATGAAATAATTTCCCGACCGAATATATAAAATGAATAATTTTAATAAAGATCTGATGGTGAGACTAAGGTACATCCTTCATTATTGCATGTGTCACGAGTACCAGACACCGGCGGATGGGTTTTTCAACCACCAGTTGCTTCTCCGCGTGAACAACGTTACCACCCTGACCATTTTATGGGACGATCGCCAAGTACAATTATGCCCTTACGCGGTACTAACGGCTAGATGCAACATACAGACCGTTGTGGTGGCCTAGTGCCTCGTTGTTGGAACAGCCATGCGATTATCAGTGCGACCGAAGGGCTTATTTTATCGTAAACCAACACCCTGTGTACTGCACACGAACATCGCTTGCCTCAAGACGAACTATTTTGGATCGAGAGCAAAGAAAAATGCAAATCGCTGAATATTCTCTAAACATTTGATGTCCAATAAATGTACTTTGCCAAATGTACAATCTTGCCGTTTGCTTTTAAACCACAGTTTCATATTCCGAATTGTGGCGCTGTATTGTGAGATGATCTAAGACCCTGTGTACAGCAAAGGAACATCGCGTGCCTCAAAACGAACTTTTTGGAACGTGAGCAAATAAAAATGCAAATCGCTGAATATTCTCAAAACATTTGATGTCAAATAAATGTACTTTACCAAATTTACAATCTTGCGGTTTAATTTAAAAGTACAGTTTCATATTCCCAATTGTGGCGCGCTGTGTTGTGTGAGCTCATCTGTGTTGATTTCCGGGTTCTGTGTGGAGTCGCGTAGAAGACGCCTGGGCGCGTTTGCCTACGCAGCTCAGTCACGTCATGGATAGAGGCGGGAATATGAATGTTTTGATAAAGTCTGTTTCAGGGGCGGGGGATTTGATTTAGTGCCGCAAAAGCAGGTGAGCCAGGGCGATGGGGGGAAATGATAGGATTATCAGAAAATGGCGGCTGATTTCGAGTGCGTTAATGGACGAAAAGTCGGGTAAGGTCCATAGGAAAGTTTTCTACGATCTACCGAGTTATGCTTAAAAACACATGGCCGAACCGTAGGGACAATAAAAAAAAGTCCCGGAACTATCCTTTAACATGTGCACACGCATGTATGAATGACTATTTAAATACACTATAACACAATTATGGTTGGATATAAAAGGTGCCTTACACACACCCTGAGGAAGGAATTCCTGAAAACATGAACCAGCGATGCGGTGCACTGACAAAACAAGTACTGGTCTGGAGGCACACAGCATCTGTGACGGGTGTAGGCAGAGCGAGGTGCAGCTATGATGACACAACACTCGCTCTTGGTATCCCGGGTGCAAAAATAGGAGATTGAGAATTAAGGAACAGTCTGTACATCGGTGTAATGCTTCTGACACACACCAATGTCAACAGATTTCTTAGACACTATAGCCCTGAGAATTAAGGAACAGTCTGTATGTCGGTGTAATGCTTCTGACACACCAGTGTCAACAGATTTCTTAGACACTATAGCCCTGAGAATTAAGGAACAGTCTGTATGTCGGTGTAATGCTTCTGACACACACCAATGTCAACAGATTTCTTAGACACTATAGCCCTGAGAATTAAGGAACAGTCTGTATGTCGGTGTAATGCTTCTGACACACCAGTGTCAACAGATTTCTTAGACACTATAGCCCTGAGAATTAAGGAACAGTCGGTATAGCCCTGTCAACAGATTTCTTCGACACTATAGCCTTTAGTACCTGATAACTTCTTTGAAACTGTATTCCCTCCAAGTTCTCTAAAGATGTACTCTGAGCATAATGGCAGCACGTGAAAGCAAGCAAGATCCCTCATTGGATCAATGTAGCACTGGTAGGGTGTTTGTCTATGCCTCTGGGTGCTCATTGCTCTGAGACAGGAGTGACAAAGTGTCATAACATGTTGTGTAAGGGTCTTTTAATCAAATGAGTGGGTCCGTAAGCTAACGCACTTAATACCCAGAGGTTTCTAAGCATGACCCAGGAATCGAACCTGAATAGGCCTGCTTCAGCTTTGAGTCCCTTTAGGATGGTGGGCAAGTGTGTATGTTCCTCCTCTGTGTGTTTGTCCATCCCTCTGGGTGTGTACGTTCCGTCTTGGTGCGCATGTACCTCCTCGGTGTGTTTATCCCTCTGGGTGTGGATGTTCCTCATTATAATTAATTTCTTTATGCATAAAACATAGTACCAGCAGTTCTCAATAAAAGCTGCTGTAAAATACACCATCACACTTGCACACATATGAATAATGTACCACCATTAGTATGTAAAACCTAATGCTTTTGATGTCCCATTTCTGAGGGAACAACAGTAAATTTCACATTTTGGAAGCCATTTTTCAAAACGTTCTCGCCGGGGGGAGAACCCCCCTGCACCCTCCTTGGTATGGATTGGACTCACACGCTCGATCCCTAATTCGATGGGAGGAAGATGCACCCCACCACCTTTCAAAGTCACCAGCCGCCACTGCCCCGGTGGGAGGTGTGTACAGTCCCCAGTGATAGGACCAGGCTCAGATTGCCCCAACCAAAAACACAAAATGCTAGTGTGGACCAGTATTTTGGTCAACGTGGGCTACTGTTTTGGCCAATGTGGCTAGTTTGATTAATTACTTCACTATGCAGCTAGTAGTTTTGACCATTGTTGCTGAATAAATATTCATTCAATTACACAATTTGCATCACATTTTATCAGTCTGTCACAAAAGGAATGAATTGCCATTAGCAACTGTGGGCCACTTTTTTTTTATTGGTGTCCGAGACAATTGTATGCCCCCGTCCAACCCTGGATAGGACAGATGGTCAGTCCGAGTAAAGGTTGTTGCAGTACAAGAGCAGATAAGGACACCGACCCACCTCAGCCAAACCTAGAGTACTCACAGATAAAGCCGAGCAGAGGCCAGGCCTTCATTTTCAGAAAACACTCCCAGCTACAGCCTGAGGCAAGCCATCCCAAAGCAAGAAAAAGCCCTGCCAAGCCAACAGCTGCAACAAGTATTGCAGAAGAACACAGAAGCCTGCTTAAGTTGTGTATTTTTCATTTTTGGAGTGTCTTAATGTTTTGTTACTGTTGTTTTGAATGTTTGTATTTGTAGACAGACAGCAGCAGTATCTTACGCAAAACAATTCTTGTATTTAGGAACGTTGGGCCGTTTTAGGTTATTTTGTTTAGGAGCTGTTTCATGAGACTGGAACACTCGGGTCTGGTACTTCTCATCGAACCTAAGCACCCTACAGGCATCTGAAACGTGTAAGAAAATGCCTGTCTGGTTTGATCACGCTCATTCTGTGCACACTGTCTGAGGTTGATGCACACATAGTACACATGCGTTGTTGTTACTGTGGCAGTTACAGTTTACTGTAATCTTGAATATTTTAAAGTCCATTGATCGCTCAATTTGCATGTATGGGTATCATCTAGGTCTATTTG
Organism: Ambystoma mexicanum; assembly: GCF_040938575.1. Lineage (NCBI taxonomy): Eukaryota > Metazoa > Chordata > Amphibia > Caudata > Ambystomatidae > Ambystoma > Ambystoma mexicanum. The sequence continues at coordinate 543,036,092 of NC_090935.1, read as the reverse complement.
TTGTTCAGTCCGTGCACAGCCTGCTTGACAGTGCATCCCCCATGCACTTCCCTGTGACCCCCAGAGAGGAGTTTTCAGTCACCTTTGCTGTATTTGTTTATTTATTCACTTATTTGCTGAAACTATATTTGCACAGATATTGCATTGTATAGTTATTTCATCCATGCTGAATGTACATGAGAAGGACTACGCTGGAATGAGTACCCTGGCGAGTGCACCTTCCACCCATCGAGGAGGAGGCATTTGTACACTTGCATACAATGGGCCCTTGCAAAAGTTTGACTGACCATTCACTGTAAAGTTACAACTTACTTATTGCGGGTGGTGCAACCAGTAGCCAGTGTTCTCCTTACTGTACAGGTTGCATCAAAGTGACTGCATGTGGAGTTTTCCCCAGGTGTGACCTTTAATGAACAAAGGGTAAACACTGAGTTTATGGGTGCCCGTTTAACAAACATGGTGCTATTTGCGTACGCTCCTCCATTTTGTTTTCCATTTTTGTGGTGACCGTTTACCACTTAGTTTACCAACATGGAGCATTACTATTCCAAGTCCAAAAGGATATTTCCAGTCTGTGTAGGTGAGAGCTGCCTTTCCCTGAATTAACCTAAAGTAACTAATGGGCACTGGTAAAATAAATAATATGCCAGCCTACTTGGCAGATGGCAGAGTCTCCTTGAGCTGCATGAGTTACTGGAAAGCTCTACATGACTTTCCCAAATGTGTACTCCGCGTCAATGTGGCGCAGAATCAGTTCCACGAAGGCCCAGCCATTGGACCTTTGAGGTGAAGCAGTCTCGCACCTGCTAGGAAGGAGCACTTCAGCCGCTATGCTTCTGAACATGGAAGCACAACTCTTTCCCTCTCTGGCTTCAAGCACCAGGGTGGTCTCAGATGGGCAGGCTGATGAAGGTAGCCAGCTGCTCCTTCTAAGGAAAAATGCTTCTGGCAAGAATCTGGCTGAATTATCTTAGTGAAAGATAATTAAACGGTGGCCTAAGGGCCAAGAAGGAGGCCTGTAACAGCTGCGTGGGAATGCTCTCTCGAACGAGGGAATTTCTCAAAAGACTCCCCAGGCAGTTGTTTTTTTGCCAAAAGAGCAAAATCTGAGTGGCCCATTCCAATACCATTCCTATGGGAATTTCTGGCCGTACCAACTCTTCCTACTTACACATATTCATGTGAAATTCACTGAAAACACTTTGTTAAAAAGACGTTATGGTTAAGTTGCACAAACAAAACCCTCACATTCAGTCAAAATGCTTTGTTAAAGGGACGCTATGGTTGGAAGGCAAAATTGAAAAAGAAATTTGCCAGTTATGGTAAGCTGCGCAACTCCATTTCGCCATCCTGCCATGCACTGCTCACACTAACACCCAGGACATCAATGATGACATCACAAACGGCATCATCGATGACATCACTAGTCAGTAATAGGGATGGAAAGAGATCACAAAGATTTGTGTTTAGGAAATTATTTAGAACATTTCTTTCACCTTATGAACAGTCACAGGTAGGCGCCTAACAAACTAATGCATATATCACACATTATTGTACTTTTTTACACAGAGACATTACGACCCCGGCGCTAAGCACCATGGTCCATGCCGGGGTCCGCTATGGTGAATGGCGGAATTACCGCCCCATTCCAAGGTTGGCGGGGCGGTAATTCCCCATTCACCATGGGCCCTTCCCCATTCCCATTCCCATTTGTGCCCCATAGGGCTCAATGGGAATGGGGAAGGTGCTAAGTACGGTGCCGCAAATTGCGGCACCGTACTTAGCACCAAGGTCCCTTTGCGGCACCCTACTTTAACGCCTGCTAAAAACAGGTGTTAAGGTTGGGTCCCGCAAAGGGAACTCGTAATGAGGCGTTAAGTGTTTAACGGCGCCGACACCTTTTACGGCGCCGTTAAACCCTTAACGCCAGGGTCGTAATGAGGCCCATGTCTACTGGGGTTTTGCTCATATTATAGCAATCTAAAAGTGCATGAATGTAGGAGGCAATGGCAACAGAATGCACCATAAAAAAAGAGTATTCGATTCCTGGCAGACCTACGGTATAAAGTATACAAGAATTAGCAGACATGTGTCGGAATGTAGTACGTATATCTATGGCATTAAGGAATGTAAACCTCATGCACAGACAAGCAACATTTACTAGGGTGGAAACAAATACTATCACCAAAGAATCAAACTAGGATTACAGGCAGTCATTATACATATACAGGATAGTCATGTAATTATCTGACTGGTGCCAGCTTATTGTTGCATTTACGTGCATCATGAGCTGAAGCCAAAACCCAAGGAAACTAACTTAAGAACATTCTGTGAGGTGAAGCCGGACATGTATAGCACCTTTAAAATATGATTCTGAAGTTTTAAATTCAACTTTTCTACTTAAACGACTTACTTTGTCATCAGTGATGTCATTGATGTCCTGGGTGTTAGTGAGAGCCGTGCATGGCAGGAACACAAGTTAAGGTTGCCGAGCTAACTATAGCTGGTGAATGTCTTTGGTTGTTGTCGATTTTGGCTTTGCACCATAACTTCCCTTTAACAACGTTTTTTTGACTGAATTTCATAGGTTCTTAACAGTGCAACTTCATTGACCATTAACTTAATAAGTTCTTTTTTTACCAACTGTGCATTTAACAATCATTCTCTTCCCGACACATTAGTTACTATGACTGCTGAGAAGATTGCAAATCCGCGGACATACCTGGGGACAAGTGACATCAATATTATCCAAAGTAACAGGGAGATACAATATTTTTCATTTATTTTACATAACATAATATTTAAAAAAATCACAATGAAAACAGTATCCGCATTCTTGAACACAACATCTTTTATGTTCCTTAACAGTTGGAAATGGAAATATGATTTTTAAAATTGTAACACCAAATTGTGGCTTGTACCGTATATTAAAGTAAACTGTACACCCTGTATAAACAATGTACTTCAACCACTGACAGGTACTGAAGCTCAACATTTATTCCACTGAGGAAAATCATTTAAAATCTTCAGTAAGTAAATAGTACCTTTTCATTTCATTTATAAACATGTAGTATGTAAGTATGTGAAAATGTTATATAACTAGAAATAAACATTGTATAGTGTAATAGAAATGGCAAACACTCTGTAATGGTTGGAATTATACTTCCCCCCCAAAGAAGATATACATGAAAAGATAAAGCCTTCTAATGGTACATTATTTTGTATTTTTCACAAAATAATAGTTATTTTACTTATATAGAAACGATTACATTAAATATATTGCATATATTTTATACTTTACAATCTACAACAACAAGAAGAGCAATCGAATGAAAATCATAAAGAACTCGATTTTGACGTTAGCCCCGCGTTCCAAGGGTTGGAACAGGGGGTAGCCTGGCAGCCCAAGTTATAGGCCCGGGGCACTGGGACGTTACCCCCCTGTTCCAGCCCTTGGAACAGGATGCTAACGCCATTAGCACGCGGGGTAACGAAGGCAGTAACCCAGGGTGTTAAAAAAAAGAATGAATTTAATTCATGGAACGGGATGCTGCGCGTGTCCCCTTCAAGAATGAAAATCTTTGCTAAAATGGCTGCCATGGTAATGGCGGCCTGGAAAAGCGAGAAGTGGTGAGTGGATCAGGGGATGGGTGCTGTGAAATAGTAAAAAAAATGTAACCCGAGGGCGGAGGGGGGCATATGGTGCTGCGGGTGGGGGAAGCAGCCGCCGCGTTCTGTGGACAGTTGGCTGAGATTAGAGGATTCAACCTGTGATCCATGGAACCTGATTGGCTCCATTGCCGCCCCGGGTGATAATGGAAAATATAGAACATCAAATAAACCTATTATGTATAGATTCCAACCAAATTAAAAATCATGTTGCTACGTATGCTAAACATCATGTAATTAGAAATATTGATTTTCATTGCCCTACATTTTCCTGTGACCCTTTCCCTATCAATCACCCCAGTCATTTCGAGAGGATATTACTGATCAAAAGTTTGATGACAATTCTACCCCTCTTTTTCCTAATCATGCATATATACCACCTGAAAATTCCCCTTTTTTTGTTTCCACCGTGATTCTCCCTCCTCATCATAATGTATCATAATGTAAATATTTGTACATTGTTTGTTTGTTTTTAAAGCCACAATTTGATATCCAAGGACTATATGTAGGTCTGTGCCCGACACAACGCACTGGACTTAGATAACCTAAGTGCGCGAACATGTCACCGCGTCCATGGCATCATGATGCACTTTTAATTGGCTTACCAATATCAGAGCAGAGCCATGGCCATCACAACGTATGGAAGTGATGACATCTGCATGCGCTCTTTGTGAAGAGGGCACCATGTCCACGGCGTCATGACGCACTTTTAATTGATTTGCAAACGACAGAGCAGAGATGCGGTCCTCACAACGCACCGGAATGGCATCCCCTGGATGCGCTAACATTCACAAACATCATTATGTGGTCACAGAATTCTGCGAACTTCATGACTTGACCATGCCCGTGCAGCGTGATGTCATGTACTCGGCCCATGTTCCTGCTCTGTGGACATTTTGAAATCCATTTGACATTGACCCTACCAACTCTTAAATTAAAGTGCTACCCTTCAACAACTGCTACTAATGTTCTCTGTTGTTCTCTGAACTTTGTACAACTTTTACTGTCCTTTTTCCTCTTGCGAAGTTCACAGGCAGAAGTAACAGACATACTCATTTCTTATAGTCACTCCCATTTTGACAGAGCACAGAAGAGCTTTACTGATGCGAGCGGCCAGCTTAGAAACATGAAAGTTGCAATGACGTCAGTCATGGCCATCCCTTCCCCTCAGGGTCCGCCACCACAAACACCACTACCACCACCTGGAAGACTTGGGGAAGGTAACAAGAGCACTGCAGCAGATGAGCTACAGGGGAAAGAGAAGGAGGATAATGCAGTGGAAGAGGTACCATCGACATCCAGCAGTAGGAGGGAATCATGGATATGGCACTTTTTCACCACCAATGGGGGAGTGCTGAAGGTTCAGGCTGCCTGTGTGTACTGCACTGAGTGTGAAAGCACTCCTTCAGCACCATCTGCATGCCTTGCCACACTCGGAAATTCCATTCGACCGCTCTCAGAAAGGCAATTCCTTTCCCAGGACATAGACCTATCTTCCATGGCACCATCCTCTTCCACTCTTGCCCATACTCGTACCACCTCATTTTGTCAAAGGATTCCTCTTGCCACATCACAGGCTACACAGAAGACAGAGAATTATTCCCTCAGTTTAAAGAAACTGAACCAGATAAAAGAGACAGAGGCAACTTAGGCTTTGGGGAAGCTGATAAATCTCTTAATATTGAAGAGAAAAATGGAGAATAGCCCACCATCCATACCGACCTAGCCTTCGCCCAGCAAAATGATCCAGCTGAAGCTTTTCTACAAGCAATTCCAGAAGGAGAGGGCTTAGAAAAGGGAAGACCCTTTTCCTTCTTGAAACAAGGATTGCTTTATAGAAGAGAGACATCCATGGAAGACCTAGTAAACACACAATTGGTAATACCCAAAAGCCACCGAAAGTTTGTACTAGAGATTGCACATTCCCGCTTACTGGGGGGCATTTAGGACAATCTAAAACCGAGGTGCATATTAGTGGGAAGTTTTACTGGCCAGGTATCCACGCCGATATCAAAACATTCATCCAGACATGCGAGATCTGTCAAAAGACCAGCCGAAACATTCCATTACATGCCCCTCTGAACACCTTGCCAATCACAGAAATCCCCTTTTCAAGAATCGACATGGACATAATTGGTCCTCTAGAGTCATCCCGATTAGGGAATAAATATGTCTTTGTGATTGTGGATTACGGGACCAGATATCCCGGGGCCTTCCCAATGTGAAATAATACCACACAGCAGATCCTCAAACACCTTCTAACGTATTTCTCCACAGTCGGTTTTCCCAAGGAAATACTAGCAGACCAGGGTTCAAACTTTATGCATAAGTTATTACCACCTTACGAACTTCTGTGTACCTTCCCCAAACCAATGGCTTGGTAGAAAGATTCAATAAGACCCTGAAACCAATTTTATGAAAATATGTAGACAAGGACGGGAAACACTGGGATTGAATGATTCTGCGGGCACTATTTGCAGTGAGGAAAACCCCCCAAGTTTACACTGGGTTCGCTCTCTTCGAACTGCTCTATGGTAGAGAGCCCAGAGATGTCCTGGACACGCTCCAGGCAACCTGAGAAGAATGAGAGGCGTCTCCCATTCCCATCTTGCAAACCGCCACCAGAATGCAAAAACATATGAAATTGGCCCAATACTTGGTTTGTACACATATGGAAAAGGCCCAGAGCCAACAAAAATCCACTTATGACAAAAAAGTGAACTTAAGCTCATTCGCCATAGGACAGAAAGTACTGGTCCTATTAGCCACATCAGAAAACAAACTTGTCTACAAGTGGCAAGGACCTTATGAAATCGTAGAGCAAATGGGAACCTGTACTTACAAAGTAGCCAAACCGGGCAGAAAAAATAAAATCCATTTATATCACGTAAATTTCTTGAAAGAGTGGAAAGTGAACCCATCAGCCACCCATGTCAAAGTACTACCCTGTCTGGTTCCCGAAGAGATAGATAACTTTGAATGAATCTCTCCTGAGCTATCGATCCAACAACAAGAATATTTAAAAGACTGGTAAACTAATTTCCTGATGTAGTCTCGGAAAAACCAGGGAGCGTAAAAGGCACATATCACTATATTAGAACACCAAAAGGTAAAGTGGTTAATTAAAAACTGTATCAACTCCCCGAAGCACGTAAGCAGATAGTGATTGAGGAAGTCAACAAAATGTTAAAAGCCAATATTATTTAACCGGCTTCAAGCCCATGGGCCTCTCTTATCGTGTTGGTCACTAAACCTGACCGATCCAGGAGATTCTGCATAGACTTCCGTCAAGTTAATGTAATATCAGACTTCGATGCACATCCCATGCCTCGCATTTATGATCTAATTGTTAAACTCTGAGGAGCCACCTTTCTATCTAGCGTAGATTTAACCAGAGGCTACTAGCACGTTCGCGTATACAGGCCAGAGAGGGAAATAAATGTGTTCTCAAAACCTCTACAATCATTCCAATTTACAGTCCTGCATTTTGGCATGCACAGTGCGCCAGCCACTTTTCAACGCCTCATGGATCAAATTTTACAACCATACTCTGATTTCTGTGGAACCTACATTGATGATGTAGTCATTTATAGAAGGACCTGGGAGGACCATCTCTTCCATCTTTACACCATCATGAAAGTCCTCAGAAAAGCTGGCCTACCTGCAAACCCAGCTAAGTGCTGATTGGCCACAATCTTCTTTTCCTTCTTGTGGGCCCTAATACCCTTGGGTCTAGCGCGCATTATAAATAAACAAACAACAAACAAACAAGACTTTTCTAAAGGTTTCATCTTGCAAACGGATGCCTCCCTTACAGGGTTAGCAGCAGTCCTATACCAGGTTTCCGATGGATCGGAACACCCCATATTATTCACCAGCTGCAAACTGTTACCACGGGAAAACAATTATTCTGTGTTAGAGCTAGAGGTCCTGGCCAAATGGGCCATAATCAATTTTAGATACTACCTCTTAGGATGATAATTCACACGTTCACAGATCACTCACCATTAGTTTGGATAGGCCAACACAAAGACTCTAACCCCCAGGTCATGTGATGATTTCTAGACCTACAACCCTAGTGTTTCACTGTTAAACACCGAAAAGGAAAAGACCAGGGAAATGTACCTTTTCTTTCTCGGTTCCCCTGTGAAACAAATGTGGCTACATCGCACTCGGTTCCCCTGTGAAACAAATGTGGCTACATTGCATGGAGGAAGGGTATGTGAGAAACCTGAAGGTGTCTCCCTGACTAGTCCCCAGGGATCTGTCATCCAAGAGGTCAAGACAAGGCCATCGCTATTGGATCCAGTTACTGAGGGTAGACCAGTGAGGGAGGATCACCTGGATGGGGTGGTCCTCGGGGAATAGAAGTGGGACACCGATGGCTGGGATGCGGTATCCCCCTTTTTATAACACCTTTTCCCCAACCTACCACGTAGGATGCTCAAACACTCTACCCCCCTTTTCCGCCGCACTTTTTCATATCACGAAGGCCGACGAACTAACACCTCAGCCATTTACCTGGCATGTCCCAAAACAAGGGTCAGGCAAAGTCAGGCAATTGACCAGAATCACACACACCTGACGGCCCTTTTCTAGCTTGATTTAGGAGACTGTATTGCAAATTAAAGTCTCACATAGATGTATCAATCCAGCTGATGGGGGAAACAGATAGAGGGGACAGAAACAAACACGCTTAATTAGAACACTTAAAAAAGTGTAGTGTGGTCTGAAATACTGTGTTGATCTGGTCCCGCTTACCAAAATATAATGCCATGAATTGTGCCTTTTTATGAAGGAATTTTTGGTAGTCTGATCCTAAAGGACTTTAAATCTGAGATGATAACATAGTGCTAACAAGAGTAAACCGGAAGACAAAAGTCTTGATTAATAAATGTGAACCCTGTTATTGTATAGAGCGCTTAAATAATTACTGTGTTCTAAAACGGTCATGCATGCAGAATATAAAATGAACACTGAAATAATCTAACCTGTAGGCATGATATGATATGATATGGCATTTATAATGCACCTATACACAAGTGTTTCAAGGTGTGACGCGGCAAGGGAGGGGAACAAAGGGAGGACAGACAACGATCCTACTAGGCCAGGTGTCATTCAGATCGTGGGAAGGGGGCAGGGCCAGTGCAGTGCATGGGAATAGATAAACAATAAGTAAAGTAACGCCCATCATGTGGCAAGGGCATGAGTAAGTGCAGACATCAGGTGTCAAGGGCTGGTAGGGGGACTGTAGGGATACATAAACAGTCCCCAAGTGCGGGGGTTGCCAGGTGGGCAGTGCAGGTGTGTGATGCTGGAGGGGGAGGGACCAGGGTCCGAGATCAGAGGGTGTCCAGGTACCCAGTGCAGTTCCAGTAACACCCAGGAGGTCAGCAGAGGAGAGGAGGAGAAAAAGCAGAAGCAAAGAGAAAGGTTTTGAGGTGCTTTCGGAACCGGAGATGGTTCTCCTCAAGTTTAAGGGAGGCAGGGAGGCTATTTCAGAGGGAGGCCCCAGTCGAAGAAAGAGATCTACCACCAACTCATTGCTTAGAGAAGCGACTGACTCTGAGGGAGTTTGAGGCGAATGAGCGGAGAGCTTGAGAGGGAAGATATTTAGGGAGAGAGAGTTAAAGGTATTGAGGCCCCAGGCCCCAGAAGGCCTTGTGGACGATGCAGAGGGTTTTGAACTTAATCTTCGCAGCCACTGGGAGCGAGTGCAGAGATTTCAGTCCTGGAGGGATACGATCCCTGGGCTTGAGGCCAAGGACAAGTCTTGCAGTCCTGTTCTGGATAAGTTGCAGAGGGCAGAGAGTAGAAGCAGGCAGATTTAGAAAAGAGGCTGTTGCAGTAGTCCAGCCTACAGAGAACCAGAGCTCTGGAGACAGTGTGCTTCTGCGGGAAGGAGAGGAAAGGAAGAATATCTCTGAGGAGGTGCAGCTGGTAGTGTGACTTCTTAGAGACGTCACAGATGTGAGGGGAAAGTGTGGAGTCGAAGATGACCCCAAGGTTTTTAACCTTGCAGGTCAGAGCAGGAAGAGGGCCAAGAGAGGCCGGCCAAAGAGCTACAGGAATGGAGGGAGCGGGTGTGCCGATGAGGAGAATCTCAATCTTACTGGCATTAAGGCAGAGGTCATTGGTGGCACACCACTCCTGGATAGTAGACAGACAGAGATGAGGGAAGGAGAGGAGGAGGCCGAGGGTAGCCTGAAAATGAGCTGGGTGTCATCCACATAGCACTGAAAGTTGGGGCAGAGAGTGGCAATGCGGTAAGCAAGGAGTGCCAGGTATTGGTTGAACAGCCAGGGAGAGAAGTTAGACCCCCTGAGGACACCACAAATAGAGAAAACGATAGCGGTGAGGAAGGACCCACGCTGGACCTGGGAGGGTCGGTCAGAGAGGAAAGAAGTCAGCCACGCCAGAGCCTGACCAGTGATACCCAGGTTATCATGGAGACGGTTGAGCAAGATGGCATGGTTGACAGTGTCAAAGGCAGAAGAGACATCAAGCAGGAAGAGGATGCAGTGGGTGTTAGTATCAAGGCTGGAGAGCAGGTCTTCAAAGATGTTCAGGAGAGCAGTTTCCATGCTTCTGGCTGCTCTGAAGCCAGACTGATGGTCATGAAGACAACCAACAGATTCAAAGTGGAGATTAATCTGGGAGATGGCCAGTTTCTCCAGGAGCTTGCTCAGGAAGTGAGTGATGGAGATTGAGCGATAGATAGCTGGGCACAAGGGGTCAGCAGAGGGTTTCTTAAGAAGAGGGTGCACAAGGGAGTGCTTCAGGGGGGATGGGAAGACTCCAGTGGCGAAGGGTAATTGCAGACATCAGCCAGGGTAGGAGCCAAAGAGTCGATGTGGTCCTTGATAATTTTGGAGGAACAGGGGTGAACCTGTTTCAACGAGACTTTCATAGATCGGACGTGTCTAGAAACCTTGTTTGCAGAGAACATGGGAAAGGCAGAGAAGGAGGGAGGAGAGGTGGCTGCAGAAGGGCCAGAGGAAGAGCAGGGAGTAGACGGACGGGGGATAGGAGGAGATTGAGGACAGGATGTCCTGAGATTTAGAGATCAAGTGAGCAGCCAGTGCCATGCAGAGGGCCTGGGAAGAGACCGGAGAGGTAGAGACTGCGGCAGGATTGGCCAGTTCCTTGCAGATTTTAAAGAGTTCAGCCGAGTTGTTAGATGCCGCAGAGACGCAGGCTTGGATATGCGCTCTCTTCTTGGTTAGGACAGTGAGCCGGTATTACCTTTGTAGCAGGCGGCAGGCCAGTTTTTCAGAGGATGTACATGAAGCAAGCCATTTCCTCTCGGCCACCCTGCACTTGCATTTTAGGGTGATGAGGTCTGAGTCGTACCAGCAGGTGCACTTGGCTTTGGTCTTCAAGCGGATTCTCATGACAGGGGCAAGGATATCAAGAGTATCAGGTATAGCAGAGTGGAGCGTGGAGAGGGCTGTGTCAGGGTGAGAGTCAGCCAAAGGGGGAGGAGGGGTAAAGAAAGTGGTGGTGAAAGCCTCAACTGACACGCGCTTCATGGGTTGCATGACCGGAAGGTGGGTGGCAGTGATGGAGGTGGCTTGGCCTGAGGGGTAGGGAGGGTGAGGTGGGTGGAGAGGAGAAAGTGATAACTCAGGAGAGAGGAGTGGAGAGAGGGACAGAGAGGGGAGGGTCTGAGAAGATCAGAACATCCAGAGTGTGCCTGCAGAGTGAGTTGAGCCAGAGGGGAGAATAGTGAGTGAGAGAGAGTCGCAGAGGTCGCAAAAGAGTCCACAGGGAGGACAGGAGGCATCAAGGTGGATATTGAAGTAGCAGATGAGTGGTTGAGACCAGGAGTGAGGAGGAGAAGTCCGCCCACTCAGAGAGGAAGGAGGAGATTTAACCAGGTGGCTGATAGATAGTAGCCTCAGTAAGGGGATGGCTAGGGGAGAGAGAGAGCCTGCAGACGAGGCATTCAAAAGAGGAGTAGGCCTGCATAGGAATGACAGAGGCAGGAATCCACTCAGGGAAGATCAGGGCTACACCCCCTCAGGGGTGGTTGGACCTACGCACATAGAGGATATTGTAACCGTCAGGTAGGAGCGTGTCAAAGCTAGTGACAGAGCTGGCCGTGAACCATGTCTCGATGAGACCGAGGACATTGAGGTCAAGTTCTTCCAGAAGGCGGCAGATATCAGAGGAGTGTTTGATAGCAGAGCAAGAGTTTAGAGTAGCAATATGGAGAAGGTTGCCATCCTTGAAGGACTTCCAGGGAGGGGTGCAGGTCAGAGGTACGTCCATCAGAGGTGTAAAAGGAGCCCAAGAGGGGGCAGAGAGGGAAGGAGAAGGCAGGCTAGCCAAGGAGGAGGCAGAAGGGGAAGGCGAGGTCGCCGTGGAACGGGGAGAGGGACAGCAGGAGAAGAAAGGAAATTGATGAGGTGCAGGAATTGTCTATAAAAGAGGTGAAGGTTAGCCTGGGGGGCTTGGACCAAGACGGTCCCATTTGTGTAAACATTAAAGATGACCTTAGAGCAATGGAAGGAGGCCAGGAGAGCGTCCCAATGGGTGCCACCATTAATGGGAGAAGCGGAGAAAGGAGAGAGCACAAAGACCATATGAAGGGTCCATAGGTCTGGCGAAGGAACGAAAAGAGGATGTTGGTGAGAGTTTCCTTAGAGGAGGCACTGGTGTAGGTGTCGGCGATAGGGAGGCCTGGGTTGGAGACCAGGATGTCCTTTTTAAACTTCTTCCTACCAGATTTAGTGAAGAGAGCATGATAGAAAATAGAGAAGCAGTTAGAGAAGATAGGAGGGACAGAGAGCACGATAGAGTAGGTGGGAAAGGAGGGAGGCTGAAGGGAAAGGGGGGGTACTAGAGAAGGACACTAGAGTAGGCAGGCGATACAGCGAGAGGCAAGCCAGTTGCGCAATAGGACAAGAAAGGCCTAGGTTTCATTATGCAATTTTAAATACTGAGACAGTGCATATTATAACAAGAGAAAAACACACCTAAATGCGAGAACCCTGAATAGAGCGAAAAACACACCTAAATTTAAAAATCCTGAATAGAGGGAGAAAGGCTTAGGTTTCACAATGTAATTGTTAAATACTGAGACAGTGCATATTATAACAGGAAAAAAAACACACCAAAATTTGAGAATTCTGAATAGAGGGAAAAACACACCTACATTTGAGAATCCTAAATAGAGGGAGAAAGGCCTATGTTTCACTATTCAATTTTAATACTGAGACAGTGCAATTTTAAATATTGAGGAGAAACTCACCTAAGTTCATGAGTCTGCTAGGTGGAGGGGGTAAGCAGGGAGGCCTGGATCATTGACCAGGGTGATGTCTGGCAACTGGTGTCCCCTGCGGACACCTGCAGACACAACCAGGAGCCACCTAAATGGGAGCTGCCCTTTGCCTAGGGGCCCTTAGCTGTGGGGGCTGCCGGGCAGAGGGCTGCCCGGGGAAGGCCAGTAAGTAGGAAGGGAGAGCCAATCGGGCAGGGGGTGGGCGGGCAGGCAATGAGGGAGGTAGGAGGAACAAACACGGGGAAAGACAACGAGGGAGCAATGATCAGGGGGTCAGGGGCACCAGAGATTAGTATCACAAAAATGTAATATACCCAGGAGGGTCTTACCCAGAGACACTCAGGCACAGCAGCACCCGCTCAAGCCTCGATGGTTATGGCGAATGCAGTGCCTGGTAGATCACCCAAACCAACCAGGAAGTTGGAACAGCCAATCGGGAGGGGGGAGGGTGGGCAGGCAAGGAGGGAGGTGGGGGGAACAAACACAGGGAAAGACAACGAGGTAGCAATGAGCAGGGGGGGTAGCAACAGAGATTAGTACCACAAAAATGTAATAGGCCCAGGAGGGCCTTTCCCAGAGACACGCAGCCGCAGCAGCACCCGCTCAAACCTCGATGGTAATCAAGCCAATAGGGAGGGGTGTGGGCAGGCATAGACGATTGTATTATGTGCAGTGTGGTAATCGCACACAAGCCACTGCAGTTCGAACCTCCAAGCTGCGTTCCAACTGAAGGAGAGAAATCGAGCGGGTAGCCAGTCAGTTTGTATACCGAGGTATCTCCAACAGTGGAAGAATAAAGAGGACGTTATCTGATGCCGTAGTGTTGTGAGATCAATTTACATTTAGGTCAAAGGGAAGCAATCTTGACCTTCCGTGAAGTGGCATTATAAAGGCTGGTAAAGTGACAAACAGTTCAGAGCAAGAATAGAAATACATTTAAAGATGTAAAATTTGACCCTAGTTGCAATATATGGAAATAAAATGCATAATAGGGCATGGTTCCAGTCATAGAGTGAGAAAGAGGACTAAGAGTAGAGACTCAATGTAATTCCATTGAATTACATATTTATTAGTACAATAAAGTATAGTGAATAAAAACCCTCAATTACTAGAGTCCGAAATCATCTGCTTTAAGTTGTAAAATAAATGAGAGAAAATGTAATAGAAGTAAAAAAAACACAAAAAAACTAAACTAGCAAGCAAGCAAGCAGTCTTAGTTAGTGATGTCTACAGGCAAACACTATGGCTGAAAAGTGTTTTGGTGCATTTTGGCTCACTGTTCTGTCAGGACATGGCTACTCCAGAGAACATATTGGAGCAGACAAAAGTTCCAAAAAAGTGTTCTTTGTAACGAAGCAGTAATATATATCACAAACTGTGTTAGGCACTCATGTTAAAATCCTTTTGGTTGTTAATACATAAGGGGACCAAAAAAGTCTAGCCTAGACTAAATTAACAGTCTAGTAACCCTAGATGGTGAAGCCTAGACCAAATTGACAGTCTAGTAACCCAGCAAACTTAGTTTAAACAGTGCCTACCAAATGGAGAATGCTTCATTTAAGCCTTGATCGATGGTGTGAAGCCGGAAGATCCAACAGGCTTCTTTGTTGGCCAATGTTTGATGTGGGTTTGAAGCATCTTTGACCACATCAATGACCCACCGACGTATGTCTTCCGTGGAGTGGCCTTTTTCCATATAGTGGCTAACTATTGGCGAGGTGCTGGATTTACATCTAATCAGAGATCAGTCTTCAGTTATTCGGATATGCACAAGGTGAGATGTTTTGCCAATATACTTTAAACCACAGGGGCACTCAGTGCAGAAGATGGCCCAGGGTGTTTTACAGTTAGTATGATACCGAAGGTCCCATGTTTTGCAATCAATAGTGAATGCTTTGGTTCCATACACAAATTTACAGACCTAACACGAGCCACAAGGAAAATGGCCTGTGAGTGGCCGTAGATCCCAACTACTAGTTGTGGATCTAGAAGGTTTTTTAGGGAAGGCATGGACCAATTGGTCCCTCAGATTTTTCTGCCTCTTCATAGCAAAGATGGCTAATGGTTCTTTCTGCAAAAGTAACTGAGCCACTGACCAACATTTTTTGATGTTTTTTTTTTAATCATAAAGGTATGTGGACTATATGTCAGAGCACATATCAATTTGTCTTGTGTGGACTTGGTTTTGGGTTCAAAGAGAGTTTCACAGGGAGTACATCTTGCTCATTTATAAGAGTCTGAGATATGTTTTTTAGGGTAACCACGGTGTCTGAATTTGTTAGTTAAATGTTGAGTGTGGTAGTCATAATCTGGTAATAGGGTGCAGCTACGCCTTACACTAAGGAATTGTGACCATGGAAGACTTTCTTTTTGGTTTTGTGGGTGGAAGCTGGCAAAAAGTAAGAGTATTCCGATCAGTGTGTTTGGTATATAATGAGCAAATGAGCTTATTGTGTAGGTGTTGAATAAGACATTCAGAAAAGATATCTGAGAATTACTTGCTGTCATTGTAAATTTGACTGTTGCGTGGCATTGATTAAGCCATGTCAAAAATGTATTCAAATGATCAAGAGTGCCATGCCAAATGAAAATGATGTCGTCAATATGACGTCGCCAACTTTCAATATATTGACGAAAAGGATTAAGATCTGAGAAGATTAATTTTTCTTCAAAGTATGCCATAAATATGATCGCCAAACTTGGGGCAAAGGCTGCCCTCATGGCGGTACCTTGTGTTTGTTCAAAGAATTGTTCATGATATTTGAAAAACTAGCATGCTCTTTTGCCAACACTATGAAGCATGTGTAGCACAGATCTTTTATTTTTGTTAGACCAACACACCGATTTATTTTATATAACTGGTTATGGGCTTTTTAAAGTTTAGATACAAGAGAAAATCTTTGGGCCACCCATTCTGGGACTGATTACCCTACTCCAAGCAATAAATAATATTTTTTTCCAAGTTGGTACCTATTATATGGTAATTCATTCTCTACTCTTTTTAAGATTTGTTGGAGCTGGCAGCGCCGGTTCGTTATAATTTTTTCTTAAATATTTTTATTCTTTTCTCTAGGGGCTGAACAGAGAAAACCTTATCCTGACGAAGGTGGTACATCTGTATTTTCACCACCGAAATGCCAACTGTGCCACTGTGTTAGTTTGGGGGTGTGAATGCACAGCCTGAACAACAGTCTGTGGCCCACCACACATATACTAATTTACTAAAGCGGATGGCGTAGGCTCTTTCTTTGGATCTGCCTCATTCTGGTACTCAATCACCAAGAGGATATTTCCTGTCAATGTCATTTATGTCTCCTTAAATCATAAGACCTTTCCTCTACCTGCTGGCACACTATGATGTTGTGATGAAATGTGTTACGAATTAGCCAGGGACAGTGAGTCATACTCTTTGGAAAAATACTGTTTGGTTCTGCTTTAACAATTTAAGTTTGCTTCACAGTTTTGAATTATAAATGCATGTGCATATTCGTTAAATGCATTTTCTCAAAAGCAAAATTTCTTTGGTCCAATTTGATTTTTGAAGCATTGAATGCGCTCTTTCAATAATCAGCTCCTTACCAGTGTTTATTCACCGAGGTGTATGTACATATGAATGTATTTTTTTATCTTGTTTGTTTGGGAATAAATCCTTTAACATTTAAAATGTCATTGTTTTTCCACAGACTAAACTATAATGTCTGTTTACTGACATACTATTACATCTGTTAATTTCTTTTAGAGATATTTTCCCTTTTGAATTACATAAAATCTGTTATAATCAATATACTTAATATCTTTAGTTTTTCCTTGTTTTATAATTTTTGCTTTGCATGAAAATATTCTAATAGGTACCATGCTTCTATAAATTATGTGATTTACTCACTGCTAGATCTACTAAGCAAATGCCTTAAGCCTATTAATTATTTCTTTAAAAAAAAAAACTTTTTTACATGGGAACACCCTGTTGTCATGGCCCTTTCCCTTCCCCACAGGGATAAAAGGTGGAGCACGAGAGCACAGTATGAACAAGGCAGACCGCACGACGAGAGAGCTAACTCAGCACGGCAGTTCAAGGAGGAGAAAGATGGCACAAACCGAGAGGGTGACAAGGAGAGAAGAGATCTTGCCCTTTCTGACCAAGGCCTGTGAAACCACTGCGGCAGGAATTGTAAGACTGCGAACAATATGATATGATATGGCATTTGTGACGCGCCTATACACAAGTGTTTCAAGGCACGACGAGGCAGGGAGAGGGGAACAAGGGGAGACAGACAACGATCCTACTAGGCCAGGTGTCATTCAGATTGTGCATGGGTAGGGGGGGTCGGGAAAAGTGCAAGGGGAAAGGGAGAGGAGAAAGTGCAGTACAGGGTTAGTAACGAACAAGATAAATAATAAGGGCCAGCTGGTGGCAAGTGCAAGATAAGTGCAGACAAGTGCAGGGAGGAGGGGCTGTAGGGATACAGAGACAGTCCCGCAGTGCAGGGGTTGCCAGGAAGGCAGTGCAGAGGAGAGTGGCTGGGCCAAGGACCGAGATTGTTGAGTTGCCCAGTTGCTGATTTAGTACAGTTGTGATTTAGCAGGGGAGAGAGGGAGAGAAAGCAGAAGCAAAGAGGAATGTTTTGAGGTCCTTCCGGAACCGGAGATGGTTCTCCTTAAGTTTCAGGGAGGCAGGAAGGCTGTTCCAATAGCCATTGTATGTTACAGCAGATATCAATGGTAAACAGAGCCCTCCTCTGCTGATAACCAAGCCGGGGAGAGACACTTGTCTCCGTTGTATCAATGTTGATTCCAGAGAGAAGAAAAGCCAAGCAGTTCATCAGAGCCGCTGAGTCGAGGGGAAAAACGATAAGGAACTGAACTGTGTTGAACGAAAAGTAGCAAACGGCAAATTGAAATATGAAACTGCAAAGAACTGTTGATACCAAAAGGGGGAAAACCAACAACAGAGGAGTCCTGCACCACGTGGGTGCTCACTCAGGAAACTCTGGGCAATTACCTGATTGTTGAAACTACCGGTTCCAGAAAGTCTGCGAAAGGCGAGAAAGAGGTCAAAGCGGTCATAAATGGGGTCTAGTCAAATCCTCTGAACAGTTGAAAGTTTTCAACCGACAGATGAATGTGAAGCTAAAGGAAGTGAATCCCGCGTTGTACGAACTGATTGAGAAAATGTGCGATTGACAAAGTTGGCTAGAGTGAATCCGAAGGAGGCATGCCGATAAACAGGGGGTGAAGTCCAATGTCCCGATATACAGTGTGATGACAAGAGTGAACCCGGTAGAGGGATGTCCACAGTGAACTGTTTAAAAAGACATTAAGATGTGTGAATGTCACTGGCGGAATTGTATTGAAAGCTGTAGTGAACACGACGAAGGGAAGCTTAACATTCAGAAGGGTCTGAGCCTGGAAAAGGGGCATCCAGGGGTGAAAAGGCATCACCCAACATACAAGCAGAAAGGAACTTTTCTATGGGTGATCTCTGGGTGCATTGTAAATAACTTGCCCTACTTGTTTATTCTTTATAACTTCTTGCTGTCTTAACTTGTTAATTGTAAAATTACCTGAACAATGGGTGCATTGTAAATAATTTGCCTTACTTGTTTTCTTACATGTTTATTCCATATAACTTTCGTTTTAAACAGAGTGAAACCGCTAACTAAATTATTTAGAAAACTAAAAACAAAACATCAAAACATGTGCAATGTCACCATGGACTTTTGCAACCTCTGTCCAGGTGAATGATTTCAAACCAGTAGCACAACTCTGTACTTCAATAAAGAAGCATACAATCAACAACAAAAAAACTCACTTGCCATAGATACGAACATCAGAGGTTATGAAATAGTGGAAGACAACATTACAGCTAAAGAAACCTCGACTGAAAATCTTCCAAAACACATTTGCAACCAAATTTTCCTCATGGCCAGAACTAGTCCCATGTAGAAATTAACCAGCAGCTCAATATGCAATGTACGCCAACAGTCGTTCAAATGTTTACGACAATTTGTCAATTCATACGTTAAAATAAAAGACAAAGTAGAATCAAAATTTGACAAGATATGGACTCCTTTCCAGTGGGCATCCACACTTGACTATGAGGACATTTGTTAGCCTGCATTTCAGAAGCAACTTGTAAAACCACCTTTCATCACATAATCATGTTAGCAATTCATCATTCTACAACGCACAACTTTGTACATACACTATACAGTGCTGAAAATCCTGCTCTAGAACTACAAAAATTCAACGACAGGCTTTTACGAAGGACAGCCCCAGAAGTGCTGAGACAAACTGAAGTTTTGCAAAGTAAATATTTTGGAGCTGAAAAAGAATTACAAAACACAAATAATATAGAAAATACTAACCAACAACGTTCATCAATGACCCTTCATACAAACACATACAAAAAGGTAATAGCAAAGTTTGAAAATATGTCTGCTGAAATTCCAAAGTATGTGTCTGATGCAGAATTTCTATAAAAAGAGTATAAAAATGGTAGATACGTCTTACAAAATATGGTTCCATTTGGCTTTGTATCTAACAGAAAAAAAAATACAGCATAACCAACCGCTTAATACTCTGCACGTTCTGCAATAATAATCTTGATGATAACCAAATTACATCTTGAGCTATCAATAATAACTTTAGAAATATTTTAAATTCTAAATGCTCTCAACAAACTTCATCTATATTATGGAATTATAATTCAAACAGTACACACATTCCAAGCTATAATATGGCTGTATCCCAGGACTGCCAAATTGCCTCCATCAGAATTACTCAAAGGCATTTGTGGCAAGGTAGTATATTTACCAGGATACCTTCATCAAAACATTGAAGCACTATAAGTAGGACTACAATTACATCATTCTTACATTATTTGAGTTAATGGTGTTACAACAAAATACAAAAAAATGTTACAACAACCAGTTGACTTGAACAAAGTTAAAGAACACAATTGTATCTAAAACAGAGTATTAAAAATACTACAAAGATATAATCGTAGAAGAGAATTTAAAAGAAACAACAGAAATATATATGAAGATATATACCACAACCTTGCCAATTTGAACGTGTTGACCCTTCTGCTATGGCCACAATTTTTGACCAGTATAAAATTCACCCACTACATTCCACAGATATATGGAAGATGCATTAGAAACATATCAAATGCGTCAAGCCGAATTGCCTCCTAAGAGTAAATTGGAAAAGAGTTTAAAAGCATGCTGTATTCCGCTATTCTTCTCTACAGCAGAAGGAGGAAGGCACAATGAAAGACCCTATAAAAATCAGTGCATGGAAATAACATTCACTAAGAATGTATTCTGAAGAGCCACAATAGCGGCAACATATTGAATATATTTTCCATTTCTTGTCTGTAAGTAAACCAACAACTCTATGTTATGGAGTTACACACACACACACACACACACACACACACAAAAAAAAAAAGGAAACCACTTTATAAATATGTAAGCTAGTGAACTACTTCAAATTATAAATGACAAAGAAAGTGTTGGCATCAACTATTAGAAATCTCTTACCAAATATGTGTGGTATAAAAGAATACTGGTTCTGATGTCATGCTGATATTCGCTGCATGTTAAGGATCCTAGGCCCATCACGTGGTTTGTTACTCTCAGTTGTGCAGAATAGGCATGGGATGACCTTAATTACTTCCTATGCACTGCAAACCAAAATAAAGAATGGATGGACATAGAAATTGCAGGAGTACTCTATGCCATGGATCCTGTAATTGTCTCAAGATACTTTCACCATCATTTTACCACCATATCACAATTCATTTGTAATAAAAAAAGTGTCCTCCACTTGGAGAAGTAGAATACTTCTTTAGGAGAAAATAATATCAATCCAGCGGAGCACCAGACATCAACATGTTTTTGTGGATAAAAAATGATCCCAAATTTGGCCATGACAGTGATGATACATTACTTGTGACATCTTTTCAGAAGACATATATGATGACCTACGGACACTAATATTACATTTCCAATGACATAAGTGTGGCAAATACTGCTGATGTTGATACAGAAACAAAGGGAAAAACTTCACCAAATGTCATTTTGGATTCCCTCGATCAGTTTGTACCAAAGGTCAAGTAAATAGTTTAATGTATTCGGTTAGGCACAGCATGAAAGGCAACTCCCCCCAAAACACATACAACATTAAAAGAGACAAACCATCCAAGTCCATCCATTATTACAATCCTATCATTGCACTCTTGTGAAAGTCTAACACGGAGAGGGTTGCTAGGGAGATGAGCAAACCCACTGCCGGGCGGACGAAGGAACACTCTTTTCTGTTCACTAACCGCGCGGCACGGATATTCACACGAGGAAGTGACAAGCCCCTCGCTACTCGCTAATGTGGATCGTCCGATTCACACCGCTGAGGAAAGCAGGAGCGCATAATTACTCTCTATCTGGATGTCAGCATCTATCCAGAGTCACCGTTAACTACAGAGCTTACTTGTTAGCAACTTAATTTAACCGGCATCTTTTTTGATTTGTGCTTTCTACAGAATACCGGATCCCTTTCTGTGCAAACAATGCCTGATATTCCAGGTCATTCGTTAAGAACGCAGGATACATCTGTTTTAGACCTTCAGATCCACTGACCTGGGCGGTAAGCCATTATTTCTTGTAATCTTTTAGTCATCGATTAGTATAAGTACATTTTGACTCTGCCTTTGTACCTTCTGTACCCTGGCATTAATACATATTGACCTAAGCTTTATGCAGAATCTTATGATTAGCATCTAGATTTAAATAGACATTGTTTACAAGCTGGTAATATGTATCATATTGCAGGTACTTTTACAACGTGGGTCATTGCCATATTTCTCATTTTGTATTTTAGGCGCTCAGCATTCAGGATAGCAGCCTTTACTTAAATTGATGTGTGAAGATTTGGAACACATCTTTTCTCAACCTTTCTCGGGGACGACACAGTTCTCATCCACTTCATACTCAAGGTATTCCCATTAGGCAATATGGATGTGATTCATTTTGTAAGCACACTTTACATTGGATTACTCCACTCTTGGGACTGGTAATGAGCACCCCGTTGCGCACTGGCCACGCTGGCGGCCCCCAGAATCAGGGTAAATTAGATTAACAGTCTCTATGATCTTATAAACTGGACAAAAAGAATGTTTGTTTGACTTTTGCTTATTTATTCATCTATGCTATGTAAGATCTTAACATACTTGGACAAAACGATTATATGTACATGAATTCAACGTGATTGGAGTTGAAAGGACTGAAACATTCTCCATTGATTTATTTTTCACAGTTATAACCTGCTTGGCTCAAGAAGAAGGGATGGTCTTCCCGAAACGCATCAGCCATTACTCAATTGTATACATGGATTACCATTGCCTATCATTTTGTTGACAGCTATCTTGTCTCTTTTTCGGTTCAAAATCTATTTGTGAGCTTATTTTTTAGTACAAATTAAAACCTGTTTGGTTTTTTCTTACAAAACATATAAGTGATTATTCTAATTATTTATGTAATTCAAATACAATGGAATGTTTTAGCTGAATAAACTTGACATTGATGAACCATCAGTTGATGGATTTTGGAAAGAGTGCACAGGACGGGAGGGCTCCTACCTTTGGATCCTTGTTTCTCTCTTTACTTACACGTTATAGTGATTCTGTGCCAGGATCACTTTTCCTCCCCCGCACCTAGAAAGAATATCTAAATTATTACACATTTAGTAAAGTTACTTTACAATTGAAACACTTGGTAGTGCACCTACTTATCCCTCTTATTCTGCGGAATGCTAACATAGACATTCAATTCATTGCAGACAATTCAACTGCAGTTGAAAGATTTGTCACAGCCTCGGATCAGATGTCATCTGACGAAACTCTTTCAGAAACATTGTACAGCTTTTGTATCAAAATACTGTCACATAGAGAATGCAGGTCCTATTAAGCTACAGATTGTTTAATAGATACAGCCTTGTACGGGAACCCTGAAAACAGTTTCTGACTCAACCTTAGACCAGCTTCATCACGGAAAAAAGTACTAAAATCCTACCAAGAAGTCAAATCTATAGCTGTAGAAAATCCCAACAGTCAAGACATCTTTAAAAATTCTCTGACTGACACATACTATCCACATATCAGTACTGCTTGTTAAAACATGTGGTTGTATGACATAGCAAAAAACTGCACATACAAAAATAATTTCAAGCCAAATGAGACAGCTGGCAAATACTCAGTATTAAATTGTGAAGGAAGTCTAGACTTCCAGAATTAATTCTAATTAACCATGTACAATTATCCTTTAAATCTACAGAGCATATCGAACTTTATTAAATGGTCCTAATACAATTATTCAAAAGAGGAAGAATTGTTAGGTGACCATGACACATGGAAAGCTGCATTCAAGGCAAATGGAAGCAGTATGACAAATGACAATTTTAAATAATACAAAGAAATGTTAAATAATGAACACCAACAAGAAGAAGAAATAGAAAGACAACTAGAAAAAGACACTCCTGAAGGATGTCAACATCTCTTACAGAAAGCCAAGAAACACTTGGAGAACCACACAATCCAAATGAAGGAGAACTAGCAATGCATGAAGTAGAAAATACCACATATCAATCCAAATCATCTAATGAAGATTTGTTAGCACTCAAATCACAATTAATCGATAAACAACTCACCATTTACCTCAAAGTCACTGAAAAAATTGAACATGGATTAAAACATGAAAATTAAACTTAGAGTTGTAAAAAGTACAAACTTTTGCACTTATATGTAAGTGGTATTGATATTGATATTTTCTTTTGTATCGCGCTCATACACAAGTGTTTCAGAGCGCGACAAGGCAAGGGAGGGGAACAAGGGAGAACAAAAACAATGATCTTACTAGGCCCAGTGACCTTAAGAATGTGCAAGTCCATGGGAGAGGGAAAGGGGGAAAGTGCATGGAAGGGGGGACATGGAAAGTGCAGAGCAAAGGAAAAACAGATAAATAATAAATAATAAAATAAACAAATTAAATAATAAAGGCAACAAACAGTGGTAGTGCAGCCGGCAAGTGGCAAGTACTGGGTTTAAGGCAGCAGGGTATGTATGATAAGTTCAGGAAAAAAAGGGGGGAACTGTGTGGTTACAGATGCAGACCCCAGTGAAAGCGATTGCCAGGAGGAAGTGCGGGTGGGTGTCAGGGTGAGCAGGTACCTAGGCCCGGACATCAGAGGGTATGCCAGGTGCCGGATAGAGAGAGAGAATAGGGGCAGAAGCAAAAACGAAGGTCTTGAGGTGCTTCCAGAACCGGCGATGGTTCTCCACAAGTTTCAAAGTGGCAGGGAGGATGTCCCAGAGGAAGGCCCCAGCTGAAGGCAGAGATTTGCCCCCAGCTCATTTCTTTGAAGAACGACTGACCTTAAGGGCATAAAGAGGTAGTGGAGCGAAGAGCTCGAGAGGGGAGGTATTTACAGAGGGACAGCTGAAGGTATTTTGGACCCAAGCCTGAGAAAGCCTTGTGGACAATGCAAAGGGTTTTGAATTTAATCCTTGCATCCACTGGGAGCTAGTGGATAGATTTCAGGGCTAGAGAGATATGGTCCCGGGGCTTGAGGCCAAGGACAAGTCTTGCAATCCTGTTCTGGATGAGTTTCAAAGGCCGGAGAGTAGAGGAATGTAGATTTAGAAAGAGGTTGTTACAATAGTCCACCTAGAAACAACCAGAGCTTGTTGGGAGAGCTTCTGGGGGAAGGCGAGGAAAGGCAGAGTACCTCTCAGGAGGTGCAGTAGGAAGTTTGACTTTTTAGAGACATCAGAGATATGGGCACAGATGGAAAGCATAGAATCAAAGATGGCACCGAGGTTCTTAGCCTCGCAGGTGGGGGTAGGAGGAGGGCCAAGGGAGGCCGGCCAGAGAGTGAGGGGAAAGGAGGTTCTGTCAAAACTTCTTAATTAAAACAATAACAGAAAATGCAGAAGACAAAACAAATAACCTTTCAGCTGTTGTAACATCCCCGACAGGTCTAGCTGTTTACAACATAGGAAGTATAACTTTACACCAACCACTCCTCCTCCCAGTGGAACACAAAGCAAATTAGAATATAACATATTGTCAGCAGAAGCTGAAACTGAAGTACTCAGAATTCTGCTGACAATTGAAAGTCCTCCTGGTAGATCAAGCAAGAATGCTTTCCAACCTAATGCTTGTTTTAATTAATATAAGAATGCTAGAAGTCCTAAAGACTGGGTATGAAGAACTGTTTGGAGGAAAACATGTCATTTTATTTTGAGATCTCCTACAGTTAACACCAGTCACAGGACAATCCACATTGAAGAAATTAGGTTACAAAGAATGTCGTACTACACTCAGCAAAGGCAAACTGAATCTATGGTGTCATTTTTGCTACAGACAACTTGCATAAAACATATCCATTGGTGTGCTTACTGAACATGCAAATTCGTCTTGAAAAGTAGACCAATAAATGAACTGAATGGACAAAAAAATCTGACCCTGATGTAATGGAACAATTAACTCATCAACATCAACAATGCATGTGTTTAATGCCAACTGTTGCAAAATGTGACCAATTTAATAAAACAATGGTAACAAAATTGATGCAACCCATAAAACACATCAACTACATAGACAAACTAGAAGTTCATGGCATGACACCCCTTATGTGTCAGCAAGCAACAGCATGATTAACTAACCTAGAAATATATATTTCAAAGACAGATGGATTGGAAAAAATATGAACTCTCTGCCTAAACTCATACTAAGACACAACCTTGACATAGAACATGGTTTAGTCAATGGAACAATTGGAACAGTTGTTGGCTTTCGAACATATTCAAATGAAAACAAACCAAAACAAGATCCAGTTTATCATTTACTTGGACACACTTAAACAAACTAAAATAATTCCAGCACCACAGCACATGTCCTTTGTTTAAAGATATGTATGTACGCTACCATTCACAAGTAACAAAGTCTAACCCTTGACTACGCATTTGTGGACATTGGCAGCACAGTCTTCAAAGAAGGTGTGTTTTCCGTATAACTTTCAAATCTTTGTCTATTCTTAGTAAACTTTGATGCAAACAAAGTCAACCCTGGCCCTTTTTCCACCATAGAATACAACACACTGCATGCACTGTACACTCCACATCTGGATATATACCCTGTACCTCAAAAAAGAAAACCTTTAAAAAGACAACTATGCCAAACAGAAAAAATTGCAGATCTCCCCATAAACCTGGTTTAAAAAAAAAGAAAAACAAATGCAGGACCTTCAAACCAAATGGAGACCAAATGTTCTGGTCCTTTTAAATTTAACAACAAAACTGATGTAAATTGCTATGCAAACGTAGCAATCAATCTACTATTCCAATTGCCGCCAATTATGGACAATATATGTTTACAACTCATCATCCTTTACAGAAATGCCAGTAACAACCCTGACACTATCTACAGTGTATCAGGGATGAGATAGACCACTGTGCAAGAATTGTTAAATTCACCATAAACAATGTGGTGGGTCAGAAGAAGGACAGAGACAATTGTCTTCCATTTCAATGGTGTTTATTTGTAAAATAAGTATCCCAAGCTATGTGTTTTCCTTGCCTTATACAAACTAACTAAGGTGCTCATCAGTCGTCACTGAGTCCAAAAGGAAGAACTGTGCCCTGTCCAAATCTAATCTACTTAGTCCCTAACACTATTCAAAAAAGAACTAGGGCACAGGAGAATGTCTCGCTTCTCCTATGTTCTGCTTCTCAGCAAAAACACTTTAGTAGCTGATTAGCAGGTAGTTCTTGGCAACTACTTTCACTAGTTCACACAGTTCAGAAATATGATTCTTCAGTTTCTTTAATGGGTCCTTGGCACCAAACTTTTCCCTTCTGAGGATCCCTCTCTCTATTTCTTGGTTTTCTATATGCATTGCTCTTTCTTAACTTAATGGCCACTGTCTTCTCTGGCTGGGTCAGTTAACAACACTTTCAGCAAGTGTCTTACTTTGCTTCCACTCTTCTCTATCACTGGGACATGTAGAGAGGTTCCAGTAACGATTCTCACTTGGGTTCCACTCTTCACTCTTACAGGGACGAGTATGATTGGGTCAGTAATGATTATTATATTTATTTAGTTTATTTATTGGTTATTTATAAAGCGCCTATACAAAAAAAGATGTTTCAAGGCTCCACAAGACAAAAAAGGGGAGGAGGGACAGGGAAGAAAACAACAAAAACGGTTGTACTAGGCCTTGTATCATTCGGATTGTGCAAGTGCAGTAACAAGAAGTGCAGGTGGAGGGAATGGGGGAGGTATCGGTAGGGGCAGAAGGGATATTGCAAGGGTGGGAGAGAGGTGCGGGGCAAGAGGAGGTGTACAAGTGCAGGGGAGGTATCACTTGACTTCCACTCTTCACTCTTACTGGGAGGAGTATAATTGTGCCAGTAATGATTATCACTTGACTTCCATTCTTCACTCTTGAAGTCACTCTTAGTGGGATGAGCATGATTGTGCCACTAATGATTATCACTTGACTTCCACTCTTCACTCTTACTGGGACGAGTATGATTCATATACACTTACATTCATCATCCCTCCTGGGATTATCACTTGACATCCACTCTTCACTCTTACTGGGAAGAGTATGATTGTGCCAGTAATGATTATCACTTGCCTTCCACTCTTAACTCTTACTCGGATGAGTATGATTCATATACTCTGTATATTAATTATCCCTCCTGGGTCTCCCGCTGTACCCTTTACCTCATTTCCTTCTGGTTAACATCACCGGGCCTGTCTGCAGGACGAGAAACTCTTCTCGCTCTGTCAGGTTGGCTTCGCTCTTCTCTCCTTCGCACTCTCTCCCTAGGCATCCGTTCTGTGATGCGGGAGGATCTGAGGTCTTAGCGTTGTTACTGGACTGTACAGTCTAGCACGCCATGGTCATGCCACTACCCACTGTTCGGATACTTCTTTGGGGTTCTCATTCTCACACAACAGCTGTCTTCCGGGTCTGCATGGGAACGATACATTATATTCATGGAGATATTCAAGAATGCCCCTCTACTCCGATATCCTTGAACATCTTGCCAGAAATCATACATATAAGAGTAGCACATTACAGTCCCTCAATATTGCTTGGGCTTTAGTAATTCAGACAGCTGTCTCTCATTGGTAACAGCAGGTGTATCTCCGCCCCCTTTCCCTTTTCAGATTAATGTGTCTATGTCAGTCGTGCAGGTCCCCAGTGGGGGGGGGTATCAAGCATTCCCATACTATGTCTGAGAAGAACCAATCAAGTAATGTACATACAGGCCCAAAATGTTCCAGGGCTTGGAATGGGTGTGTGACAGACTTGTCTCCATTTCGTTACAGTACAGGATATGTGTCTGCCACTGTTCCAACCTCGGGGTTTGAGTCCTACCCCAGACCATCGCCACCCACCTTTTCACCAGTACTAGCAGCAGACTAGCCAATCTTCTCACCCCCTTCTGGATCTGGCCTGTATGACCCAGCAGTGCGGTCAGCAGGTCTGGGTCTGCATAGTCTCCCACTATCGCACTCAATACTTCAAAGACTTTTTCCCAGAACAGCAGAACTGCTGGACAGTTCCATGCCAGGTGGAGAAAGCAGCCGGGACTGTGCTGCACCTTGTATAACCCTCTGATGCGTCCGGGTAAAACCTAAGTAGTGAGGTGGGTGTGCACTAGAATTGATGTCAATATTTGAAATGGATCAGGTTAAAATTGGAGTTTATGGCTTCTCTCCTCGTCTCCCTGCAACAGAAGTTCCATGTCTCATCAGATATCCCATATACCAACGAGCTCTCCCATTTTCTTCGGGAGGAACACACTCCCCCGACCTTAGCAGCCATGCAGACGTAGATATCACCCCTCTCTCATGAACCCTCCCAAGCATTTTGTCTAAAATTGGGGCTGTTTTTGGTTCTTGGGGAAAACTCGGGAACACTTGTTTCAAAGAGTTCTCCAGCCAGAAGTATAAGAACACACAAAAGGGGGTGAGATCTCCCCTCTCCCTCATCGCTTTACAACCCCCCTCCCTCCAATGGGGCCACCTGCTTCTCCCAAGAACTCCTGACCTGCTTTCCGTCCCATATGAACTGCAGTATTATGGATCTTAACTCCCGAGCGTATCCCCTCATCACTGCCAGGGATGTATTAAGGAAAACATATAGAAAGCGAGACAATAACTCCATTTTAACCAGAGATATTCTCCTGTACAGGGTAAGTGGCAGATTCATCCACCTATCGTCACCTTGGTCAGTCCCAGTTTTCACTGATAGTTGTGTTTGTATAGGTCCCCGGGAGTTCAGGCTATATTTATCCCCAGGTATCGTGTGAACACCCCTTGCCATTGGACCCAAACCAATCCCTAAATTGTTCCTTCCAAACCAATTTCATGGCGTTAATTCTCAACCCAGAGAAGTCTTCAAACAGGACATCATCCTCCATGATCGGGTCCAAATTACACTGCAGGTCCCTGACATAAAGCACCATATCATCTGCGCAGATAGAGAGGATTAGTTTATGTTTACACAGCTGTACCGTTCTATCCAAGTGATGATCTCTGATCAGTTCAGCTAGGCGTTCAACTGTCAATGCAAAGAGCAGTGGCAAGAGTGGTCACCTCCCTTCTCCTATCTATTGCTTCTCAGCAAAGTCACTTTAGTAGTTGCTTTGAAGGAGGTGCTTGGCAACTACTTTCACTAGTTCATACATTTCAGAAATAGGATTCTTCATGTTCTCTAACGTGTCCTTGACAGCATATTTTTCCCTTCTGAGGTTCCTTCTCTCTCTCTTTTTTTTGGTTTTCTATATGGATTGCTCTTTCATGACTTAAAACCCACTGGCCCTCATTACGACCCTTGCGGAAAGCGACTGACCGGAGCGCCACAGCGTAAATAGCGTTTCCGCCATTGTACGAAGGAGCAAAGTGCGGCCCATTCCGACCCATCGGGCACGAGCACCACGCCACGGCGGAAGTGCAAAGTCCGCGATGGCGGAAATGACCCCAAAACGGCCCACACCGCCGCCGTACGGCGCCCTAGGTGCAATACCGCCACCCCACTTAGCGGTCACCGCAGTGTGCGCCTACCGGAAAGTACGGTGCCCGGAAATATACGGAAACGGAAGTTAAAACATGGGCCCGGAACGGGAA
Organism: Ambystoma mexicanum; assembly: GCF_040938575.1. Classification (NCBI taxonomy): domain Eukaryota; kingdom Metazoa; phylum Chordata; class Amphibia; order Caudata; family Ambystomatidae; genus Ambystoma; species Ambystoma mexicanum. The sequence continues at coordinate 543,005,936 of NC_090935.1, read as the reverse complement.
ACATCCCGGCGTACACCTATAAAAACACCAAAACCACACAACCACTAAAATCACTACCCTGAAACACACCCCAACCCGTCAACCACCCTAGCGAAACCACGAAAAATGGGAAAAGTAGCGAAGAAAGCGTGCGACCGCAAGCGGCAGGTCCACTTCTCCCGTGAGGAACTCACCGTGCTAACAGAGACCCTCCAGGAGAATGCAGCCGTCGTCTTCTCCACGCAAATGACCAGGACGGCACTTGCAAACAAGAAGGCCATATGGGCTCTGGTGGCACAGCGGGTAAGTGCGGTGGGGACCGCACCCCGCACCCCACAGCAATGCCGCAAGCGATGGGACGACCTGCGGATACGCGTCCGCAGCATACTCTCTGCCAACCGCAACATTGCCACAGCCACCGGGGGAGGTCCTGAATCACCCATCAAGTTGACCCCCTGGGAAGAAATCTGTGCCTCCACCATCGGAATGGAGAGCATAGAGGGAGTCGGAGGGATGGAGAAAGGAGTGCAGACATCCGAAGAGTCAGGTAGGTGGGCCAGATAAAACAATGCCAAATCCACAAAGTCCAACCATGTGAAGTACCATGCGTCCACATAGTGCAACAGAAACACATGTCCAGGAGAACGTCCACACACATCGGCCTGAAAGCGCACGTCAAAACCCACAATAAATACATAAATAATTAAAAACCCCTAATACACGCACTACACGTGCAGCAGGCACACCCTAACTGCAGGCTGCCAAACAACTGCACCCTCACTCCACACACAAATCAAAGCACCTCCAAGACCCCGACCCAAATCACCCTCAGGTACCACCCCAATGCATGTGATACAATGCCATTCCAATTCCCACTGACCCATCAATAACCCTCGCCCTCCTTTACTCCACCACAGGGTCCGATCCAAACGACGAGCTACAGGACACCCCTACCAGCACACCTGCAAAGAGGGCCAAGACCAACGGCCAGAGACCCTCCACCTCAGCTGCACGCATCAAGACACGGCAGCAGCACAAATCAGGTGGCAGCACAGAGGAGGGAACATCAACAGGCACCCCAGCAGCCAGCATGGCCACAACACCACCACCACAGGTCCCCCCAATGGATGCCACAGAAGGCACTGCCTCTGGTGGCAGCAGCACCATAGGTGACACCCCATTGATGGCAGCATGCTCGGACACAGAAGACGGGGATGTCGAGGTCAGATCCATCCATGACCTGTCCCAATCCCCCTGTCTGTCCCCTCCCGTACAACATGAGGATACCACGCAGGTGCAGCCACAAGACGACGACTGGCCATCCCCCACAAGCCCTGTGGCAAGGCAACATGAGGACAACAGCCCCTCTGTGACACCACCGCAAATGGCCATGGCCCAGCAGAGGCAACAGTCCCTCGACAAGTTAATCGTCCAACAGCAGCAAATGGCCACACTCCTCAAGGGCCATGCCGATGAATGTGGGGGCACCAAGGCAGACATAGAAACATCAACAGAGACACTTAGGGCAGAAATGGAGAGAGGTACAGAGACGCTAAGGGCACAAATTGAGAGTAGCACCGAGAGCCTGAGAGTCCAAATGGAGAGTAGCACCGAGAGCCTGAGAGTCCAAATGGAGAGTAGCACCGAGAGCCTGAGGGGGGAACTGCATGCGACGTCCAAAGACGTATGTGCCGAACTTGCCGCAGTGCGCCGTGTGCTCACTGAGCTCTCGCAAACCCTTAGGGACATGCATGGACGTGAGCAGGCAGACACATCATCCGTTGCAAGTTCCGTCCAGGGCAGCCCCCAACGTAGATCTGGAAGGAACCTGCGCTCCACAGGCAGGGGTGCCCCTGATACCCGCAGAGGGGGCATGCAATAGCGACAGCCCACTGACAATGAGCATCTTTGGACACTGGTGTTCGGGTGGGAGGTAGGAGGGTGGAGGGGGTGTGTTGGGCTCACTTGGGTGGCGGGTCGATAGGGTGTTCAACATGATATCACATATGCCATAAAAAGTGCACGATCAACCAATGAGAAGTGTGGACATTGATCTTTGTGTACTAGGCCATCATAGGCGTACAGTCCATATTGTGCATGTCCCAGACACACGCAGTGCCACGAGTCCCGTGTCCATGCATCAGCCACCAGGCGTGAGTGCTAGAAGCATACATCAATGAGATGCTGACGAATGTCACGGCCCTCCGGTGCCTCGCAGACTCCATGAGGTGCTGCCACATCCCCACCCTCATCATGACCATCATCAGGTGCTTGCAGTTCTGCGTCAGGGGGCATGGGCACATTTCTACGTACGCACATGTTGTGGAGCATGACACATGCCATCACCATCTTTGCAACCTTCTCATGGCGGTACAGGAGTGCCCCGCCAGACCTGCTGAGGCAGCGGAAACGGGTCTTCAGTAGGCCGAATGCCTGTTCTATGACTACACGGGTACGTGAGTGGGCATGGTTGTAGTCCTCCTCATGCTGGTCCCGTGGGTTCCGGACTGGTGTGAGGAGCCATCTCTTCAGTGGATATCCAGCATCACCTGTATGTGGACGAGAAACGTATGATGTGGAATGCCATTGATACGTACGCACACCCCCCCCCCCCTTCCTGGCAGGTCAATGCCAATTCACATACCCCACATCATCATGCATGTAATGAGACTCACCGAGTAGCCAGGATCTGTTCCCTGCGTGTCGTTCCATGTAGCGTGGTATTGTAGAGTTCCTCAAGACCATAGAATCATGGGTTGATCCAGGGAATCGGGCACAACAATGTGTAATGATCCTGTTGGAGTCACACACCATTTGTACATTCAGAGAATGAAATTGTTTTCGGTTGCGGTACTGGGCCTCCATGGCATGTGGGACGACCAATTCAACATGGGTGCAGTCGATGGCACCAATGCAACCCGGTATGCCGGCAAGTGCATGGAATCCCACTTTTGTGTTGGTTATTTCCTGCTCCAAGCGTGGTAGAGAGATGTAGTCGTCTGCGTGCTTCAGGAGGGCATCGAGCACTTGCAATAGTGTCCGTGAGAACAGTGGCTGAGAAATGCCATGCAACTGTCCGACTGTGTGCTGGTAGGTGCCTGTGGCCAGGAAGTGGAGTACAGACACCACCTTCAGTAGGGGTGGGATGGCGGTTGGGCTATCTATCATGCTGACAAGGTCAGCCTGTGTCATGTCCACAATGGCGGCTATGGTGTCCCGGTCCAGACGGTAGAGGGTGTGGATCTGCTCATCAGTGAGGTTGAACGGATGTGCTCGGAGGCGTTGAATTGCGGGCTGCCTGCGTGGTGGTAGTGGCTGTGCTGGTGGGCCTTGTTGGCCCTGCCTTGGCCTCCTCCTCCTCCTGCGTCTCCTCCGTGCGGCTGGTTGTAGTTGGTGTTCGTCTACTTCTTGGAGTCGGAGCACTTGCAGTGCTATCAGGTCCCCCAGGGCCAACATCGCGAGTCCTGCCGGTAGCATTTCGGTGTGGTTGTGGGAGGAGACTGGCTGTGCAATTTATGTGTTTTCAGGCTGTATGGCCTCCACCTGTGGTGATTGATTCCACCTGTGCAAACTGCTCTCCCCTTTGGCCGAGCACGTCCCGCGCACAACGCTGCAATTCGGGGAATTGTATCTTGCTATTGCAATCATGTATTAGTACCCGATGGCCGTGTAAGATTGGTTGATATGTTCATTCTGCTGTGGTCCCATTGTTTCACATACTATCTGTGCAGTCGCGAACAGATTTGTGAGGGGTCAGTGGGACGTAGTACTCGAGTAACGGTGGGCCCTCATGCATCACTGTACCGAGTTGCAACGACGGGCGGGGCGTCCCATTCGTGGGTGAAGGCAGTTGCCATTTTCACACACAGCCGCACTCGATGGGATGATTAGTGATTTCAAACGGCCACAGATGCCTTTTCGACGTGATGTTGCAAATGAGGAATTCGAAGGGCGGCGCTTTCGGTTTCCAGCTAGCGGCGAGGAGATGCCCACAGGTCTGACTGCAAATGTAACGTTCTATTGTTCTATGTCCTTGAGACAGGGCCCATGGCGAGGGAGCAATGATTGATATGAATAGTTTGGGATGCGCAATAGCTACGTGGGCGATGAGGCCGTCCGTTCCCAAATACATGTTACTTCACAACACTGGAATTACGGGCTGGGGCACTGTGGATTTAGCAGGCTGCATAACGCACAGACTCAATGGATGTTTCTAATGTCATGTGAGTAATTATTCAGGCATTTTGATCCCGGGATGAGGGAATGATGGATGGATGCATGGGCAGGTGATTTGATACAGAGTTAGCCATGTACAGGGCTTCTTGGGATCTATCCGCCTCCCCTACGCTATGTGATGCAGGGCTGCCATAGTGGGACCATCGTCCATCTGGCCTTGTTGAGCCCTCCCTGTCTCGAGGCGCCCTCAGACACTCGTTTGCGATGGTGTTTGCACCTCGATATAGATGGTTATGAGTCGCAAGTGGTTTTGGGGTGGTGATGTTCCTTTGGAGTGGGCTAGCATGCATATGGCTGTGGATTTAGTGTGATCATTGAAGTGAGTTGTTGGTATGTAGTTCTGATGGCCATTCTGTTCTTTTTCTTTTCTTTTGGTTGACAGGTATCTCCTCCCCTTTTGCCACTGCCATCTGTATGCCACTCCTGCAGATGGATTTTACTCCCGACACCTGCTGCTTCGTGTTAATCAGTGGAGCAGCATTACGATCTTATGGGACGATCGCCAATGGGCCACATGCCCTTACGCAGTACTGGTGGCTCGGAGCAACATTTCGGCCTTTCAGCTGGACTAGTGCCTCCCCATTGGGACGGCCCTGCGGTTCTGTGCGCTTCCATGTTGCCTTATCGGACGTGAATGTGGCTCTGTGTACCATGGGGGAACAGGGCGACACACAGGTAGTGGCTGGTCATTTCTTGCGGAAGCAGCCCACAATGGTGATTGGTGTTTTGGATTTCATGGCCTGATGGCTGTATGTGCTTGGTGATTTTGATCTGCATAAATATCTATTCTGATTTGGCCCGTGTAGCGTTTTTCTTTGCAAGTGATGTGGCATATGCCTATTTGGGGGGCGATGTATTGTGAGGAGATCTGCATTGGGTTCCAGCTTCGGGGTTTCGTTGCGTGGTACTGTGCTGTGCGCGTTTGCCTACGAAGCCCAGTGAGGTCAGGGATGGGGGCTGCCAATATGCCAGTTTGAATGTTGTCATGCTCAGGGGCGGGGGATTGGGTTTTGTGTGACAGATGCCGGTCAGCCAGGTGGACTGGTTGAATGATGTGGTTTTCGGTATATTGCTGGTCACAGGTGCCTGTGTTTGCGTGCGTTTCTTGGTGGGGGACTGTGGTCATGTCCATTGGGATGGCTTCTGTATTCGTGCCATCTGTGCCCTGCAGCTCCCATTGGCCCCTGTTGTGTTTCTTTTGTTCGTTGGCATGCATGGGTGACTTGTACATTTCAATGGTTGCATTGTGGCTTCATTGCACCTACGGGGAGTTGTACTTTGTGGGCAGGGAGCGGTGTACAGGCACTCAGTGGGGCCGTTTACGGTTGATTCGCGATGCCGTACTTCTCGCCATGGCGGAATGGTACATTCCGCCATGCCTGATGGCGTTAAGTACATGTCCGCTAGGGTCGGAATTGGCGTACCGTTGCACCATCGTGGTGTTTGCGGTTTGGCATGGCGCGCGCGCGCGTGCTTGGTGCAGTTAGCGTTGGCGTTCACTACGGTGTCGCTAATGGCTTCGTACTTTGCGGTGACGGGTCATAGTCGCACCGAGCGCTATTCGATGGCGGTATTGCATTTCCGCCATCGTTTTTCGATTTCCGCCAGGGTCGTAATGAGGGCCACTGTCTTCTTTGGCTGTGCCAGTTAACAACACTTTTAACAAGTGTCTTACTTTTCTTCCACTCTTTCCTATTACCGTGACAAGTAGGGAGGTTCCAGTAATGATTCTCACTTAGGTTACACTCTTCACTCTTTCTGGGATGAGCAGGATTGTGCCAGTAATGATTATCACTTGACTTCCACTCTTTACTCTTACTAGGACGAGTATGTTTGTGCCAGTAATGGTTATCACTTGGGATTATCATTTGAATTCCACACTTCACTCTTCTGGTACTAGTATGATTCATATACACATTAGATTTTGTATCCCTCCTGGGATTATCACTTGAATTCCACTTCTCACTCTTACTGGTACACGTATGATTCATATACTCCTTATAGTCGTTATCCCCCCCGTGATTATGACTTGAATTCCACTCACTCTTATTGGTACAAGCATATAATCCTCAAATTCGCTATCCGTCACAGGTCTCCTGCTGTCCCCGTTACCTCCTTTTTTTTGGGGTAAGTGTCACTTGGCCTGCCGGAAAGATGGGGAACTCTTCTCGCTCTGTCAGATTGGTTATGTTCTTCTCTCTTCTCTCTCCCCCTCGGCACCCGTTCTGCAATGTGAGAGGGACCGTGATCTTGGCATTGTTCCTGGGTGGACAGTCTACTGCATCGCAGTCACGCTACCAGTCAATGTTCGTTTTTTTTGTTGATGTTCCCTTTACCCAGTTTCTCCGGCTTATAGCTGTTCTTGTGTCACTCTTGCAAGCCAGCTGTCTTCCCAGGCTGCACATTGCACACATCAGAGTCCTTTCTCTCTGTTGCTAGAGTGTCCTGCATTCGTCGAGCATTCTTCTTCTTCTTCTCAGTATTGAAAAAATGTGTGTCTTCATAGTGAGCTACTGGTGTCAATTCACAATAACAAGCAGTAGCTTGTTCTTCTTGGCTTCTGTGTGTTTTAGTTGTAAATGGTGGGTTGCTAGTGAGTCACTTAGGGAGTTCCTCCTTGTAATAGGAATCCTTGTCCCCAAGGGTGGAATCTCTCCAGTGATGTCACACTTGCCTGTACCCCTAGTGAGCATGTCGCATAGCAGGTTCACCTCACTAAACTCACAGGGAAAGATTCCCCCTCGGGAGAAGTGACTGAATCCTGCGATTCATCACAACACACAGGAGGATCCACAATAACTACTAATGTACTTAATACAAGTACACACAGCTTTAAACAAAATCCTACAGATTTCATACACATGTAGTCTCTGCAATCATGTTTCCGAAGAGCATGTTCCCATGAATGATTTGTGTAGGTATCTATACCAAATTGTAATACAATTAATTCAATTTCAACAGCTTCTCCAAAATGTAAATCATGCCATATTATGCTCATTTTGCGAAACAGACAATTGTTCACCCATACAAATAGATTCACATGCCCTATATGTAATATTAATGCTTTTAATATACAATGTAGATGGCACTTAAACCAACTGTAAACTTACTAACTTCACACACGGCCAAGTATTCTTAGTAAAAAAACATTCACAAAGGCAAGCACAATATACCACAGTGGTGCCACAGCCACTTCAGGACACTATGCTGCATATGCAAAAAGAAAAAGGGGTTGGTTTCAAAGTACTGACACTCCCGTTACTGAAAAACAAAGGTTACCAGCAAATCTAACAAATGCCTACTTAATATGCCTTAAACCCAATTGTAGTCATTAAATTATACTTTAAATTCATATTTACAATAACACACAATTAGAAAATGCCAATATGCCTCTAACTACTTTATCATAAACAATTACTCAAAACAAATATGCCTCAATGACATTACACCTCAAGACACACCATGACCTAATTACTTAAATCATCCATACTACCACTATACTACTTTCTATACATACAAACTATGTCTCCTTTTCATAAACATAACAGTCTGAAGAAAATGGAAAAAAGGTTGAACAAATTGGAAATGTTATTAACAGCAAACGTACCAAATGGGTTTTTTCAATTCACCTTGGATTTCTTTTCCAATGAATCAAATGATTAAAATATGTTAAAACAACAACAGTCTATGAAACAGAACTATGACTTCAACTACTATACCACACTCCAAAAGTCCCATTGTGACTGTGGCCATAGCCAGGGATCACATTGCTCAAACTACATAATTATTGAACCAAATGGAAGCGTGCTGTGGCCATGGCCAGTGGCAACATTGTCTGCAATATAGGCTTCGGCCATGCCCGGAACAATCTAGCCACTGGCCGTGGCCGCAACAATACGTACTGTGACTTCTACTACTAATATACCCACACTCCAAAGGTCCCATTCTGACTGTGGCCATGGCCAGGGGTACCATTGTTCAAACTACATATCTATTAAAAACAAAGAAAGCAAAATTATCTGGCCACTGGCCATGGCCACAACATTACGTAATGTGACTACTACTACCATAACCATACTCCAAAAGTCCCATTGTGACTGAGGCCATAGCCAAGGATCACATTGTTCAAACTACATACCTATTAAACCAAATGTAAGCAAACTTTGGCCGTGACCAGTGGCTACATTGTCCATTGGATAGACTTCTGCCATGTCCCGAACAAAATGGCCACTGGCTATGGCCAAAACAATCAAAACAGTGACAACTACAACTACTGTGTACTACTACAATACCCAGACTCTAAACATCCCATTCTGGTTGTGGCCATGGCAGAAGGTTACATTGTTCAAACAAAATAACTATTAAAATCAAAGTAAGCATACTGTTGTGACCATGGCTAGTGGCCAGTTTGTTGTGGGCATGCGTAAAGGCCATGCCCCAAGCAACTTTGGCTATCGTCACTGCCACACTTAGTAGTCCCATTACATAAGTATCAAACCCAAATGTATCATTCGTGTAGCATATTACATGACACCACAATTATCAACAGCTGTCCATGGACAGCAAATGCCATCTGTTTCAAAAAGGACTGAAAACATTCAACACTTTGTACACCCAACACCACATGTATTGTACCCTTTCTTCTCTCCCCCACACTCCACAGGCACTCTTTCATCCTCAACATAACCAGATTTGTATTTTTCAAAACGTTTGTATACAGTGGGGGTCGAGGAACTAACATGGCGAGTGCTTCAAAACTTTTGACACACCTCACATTTCTCAATTGACCAATCAGCGGCTATGTAGAATGTCCACAAATGTTACACAGCTTCCTGATAGGCCTGGGGGCATCCCCGGACACTAAATCAGGAAGAGAGTCCATGGCCCGGACGGACATAATCACTATTTTTGTGTACCTACATTGTGGGCTTTTTTAAAAATAAATCTACTGGATTTACACCAAATTTACAAAAGCATGCTTTCAGTACCAGGCCACAACTCCTCTAACAGGTTTGGTGTAAATCCGTCCAGCAGTTCGGACTGTAGCAGTGAGCAAACGCTTTTCACATTCAAGTCTATCCAGATTTTGAACAGTTTGGGCCCACCCTAAACTTTGCCTCCCACTTTTAGCAAGTTTCCTCAATTTATATCAGTTGGGTCAGTACCCCACTCTGGCACCATGTATAAGGGTGCCAAAGAAAGAAGCGGACACAAAGGTGGCATGGTTTTGGTTATAGACTTTTATTTATATAAGAAAAAGGTCCTCACTTTCCATAACCTCCTGCTTCAAAACTAATACTGAAGGGTCTGTCAGACGTCCATCAAATTCATCTTCACCATCCTGTGTCACAACCTACTTCTATACCTCACACTACAACTAAAAATGTAAACTAACAGAACATTTCTTCTTCAAGGAGAATGGCTCCTTTCTCCTGCTTCTTGGATAATGTCCAAAAGAATGTTCTCTCAAAAATGACAGTGGGAATGTCACCCTTCCCTGGCTTGTGGGTTTCACCCAGTCTTTATGTCATGTCACTTCCAGGAGAATGGCTCCCTTCTCCTAGTGTGAATTGTACACAGGATGCTTCTCTTCCCCTTGTAGCTCCAGCTCAACTCTCAGTTCAGGACCAAGAGTATCACTCCTTTCTCTTGATGTAGCTTGGTGCATTTCTCTACAAGGCCAGGGAGAATTACTCCCTTCCCCTGGTGTCGTTAAAACAACTCCTGTTTCGCTATAAGGAGAATGACTCCCTTCTTCCGGCAATGCTTGGTACAGTTTTTTCTCACTGCTTCCAGCTTGATGCACACTTTGCCACTCTGGTTTGTTTTTAGCAAAGTTCCAAATCTTGTTGTGGTCCCAGACATTTCTCTGGTAGTCAGTCGTTTTCTCTTTTCCATTGTGATGAGGAAGATTTTCTCTGATACTTTTGTATCTGCTTTTGGGTCCAGACCCTTCTATGGTGGTCAGTGGTTTTCTTTCCAACTGCCATGACAAAGATTTCCCCTGATGCTCTCAGTATCTGCTTTTGGATCCGGGACCCTTCTCTGGCTCTTGTTAAGGTCTACAACCCTTCTGGGACTCTTGTTAGGGTCCCTGTCCCTTCTCGGTTTCGTGGTAAGGTTCCCAACCCTTCCTTGATGATCAGTGGTCTTATTCCTGCCACTGCTGCTTCTTGGGCTTTTATTATGGTCCCTGAACCTGTTTGTATTCGTGATAGGGTCCTCAACCCTTCCCTGGTGGCAAGTGGGCTCCTGTATGCCACGGACACGAGGCAGATGGTGTTGGAGGGCTGACTGACACTTGCTATACCCAGTAACTGATTCAGTCTCACTGGGCCGAGGGAAAATGGTTCAAGCGTTTTTCCCGCCCACTCCTGCATCCCCTCTGGATCTCCCTTACCTTCCTTGGGCTATAGTCATGTCACTGGGGCTTCGTGAGACTGGGATCGGCTCCGTCCGCTCTTCAGGCTTCTCTCCATATCAGGATCTGAAATGTGGTGTCTCCCTGCACAGCTCAGATTACTTCCTTTTCTAAGTCGTAAGCTTGGGTCTGCACCAACAGACCTCATGGAGAACTCCCACAGCTGCTCACCAGCGTTCTTCTTGTCCCTTTCCTGCTGGTCCGCCAGCAGGATTGGAATCTCCCACATCAGAAATTGACTGCACCTGCTTCCTCTCATGGCTGAGCTTGACTCTGCGGAAATCTTCTACACACTAATAAATTACACGAGCATCGCTGGATCCCCTAGTGACCCATGCCTCCCAGGCATCTACAAAGAAATTCTCAACCAAGGCACCCCAGAATCTTACTCAGGGCTACTAATGAATCTATCCCTAAAAACAGGAATAGTTCTGAAATCTTTCAAATCAGCTTACATCAAGCCACTCCTAAAAAATCAAAAAGGAAGCTTGGAAGACCGCACCAACAACAGACCTATATCTAATCGACCCTGCCCGGCAAAGCTAAAGGAGAACCGCGTATACAAAATCCTACTCACCACGTAGAAACAAGCAGAATACTCAACCACTCTGCAAGTCAGCTTCATACCCATGAGAGGAACAGAATCAGCATTTCTAATCATATGCAACAACCTAAAAATAAGACAACAGCACACGGGATGCCATCATACTACTGGACATATCAGTCGCGTTTGACACAATCCAACACACAATACTAATCAAGAGACTGGAGGAATGTGGTGTAAAAACCTCTACTTTACAATGGCTAAAATCTTTCCTCACTAACCGAACTGAAAGAACTCACCTACCACCATTTACCTCTAACAAAAAAAACATCTCCTGTGGTGTACCACAAGGCTCCAGTCTCTTTAGAACCATAGACTGACTGCCTACAACCGCAAAGATGATACCCAACTCGTCATCAAGATAGACACAACCCAAAACCCAAACAACAACCTCATCCATTGCCTCACCGACATACAGTGAGATGACAACCAACAACCTCAAGCTAAACCTGATGTGATAATCTTACAGATAGTGTCACTTCTTTGGGGGTAGACCTTCCCAATGTGCCAGGGTGGTGCGCCCCAACTAAGAATCCCCCTGGATATGGGCCCTTTAAGAACCTGGGTAACTTGGTTGTTCCCTGTTGTAAAAACTTCCAGTATCATTCCTTAGCCGATAACCGGACATGTAATAATGATTTGGGTGATCATGTCTTTCCCCATCATATTAACAACCACTAATGTAGGAAAAGTAACAGATTAACGAGATAACTTTTACAAACCAATGGTTAAGAACTTAATGATATATCAAGGCGCAGCTCCCTATATAGGTTGAACAGAAGGAGACGACACCGATGAAGGAGAAGACGACAAGTGGAAGTCGCAGGAGCGGCAGAGGCGTATACAGAATATTGAAAGGTCCAATACCGCAATCTGGCAGGCGAGCCAATACCCACGACGCCCTATGGCGAGACCGGCAATGGGGAAATCTAACCTGTAGACCCTGGGCTGGTGAGCCAATCCAAGCCAGTGAAGGTGTGAAAACGATCCGAGAGGGGTTATCCATCTGGACTAGTGTCTTTCAAAATTGTAAACACAGAACTGACAGGGTCCCCTCTGATAAAAAAATCCAGATGAAGGGACCCTAAGAGTTGGAAGAATTACCATGTCCCTAGACAGGATAGCCAATCCCAAAATGACATACAAGGTGGGAACACAGTGACATCAACATCCTGTTCACGTGATAAAAAAGCATGTGCCCCAGACACACTCGGTTACAACCAAATTATTAAGAAGCTGGAGAGCCCCCCCCTTTCCAATACCATGAGTGCACACCAGACAAACCACATTCAAAAATACTCTTGCACTCTTCTTCATCTTAGTACAGCCTCAGACTCCAGAATACAAGAGTCAAGTAGTTGAAAACGGAGATGAGCAACATTATCAAGTCGTATGGTTCCGAGACCCGAGGAAGAGTCAGTGAAGAGTCAGCGAAGAACTCCCTGAACAAAGGTATTTGGGGTGATGTAAGGTCTGGATGGGGTCGGGAACCGAACAAAGAAATATACTGTAGTGTAGATCACTTTTGGTCTCAAGTACTTGGCAAATACCACAAAGGGCAAAACTTGAGGGACATGTAAGTCGTTTGCTACACTGACTACCCATTGACTAAAGCATGCTGATGCTCCCTGCTACTGACCTCCCCTATTTATTTGAATAGAATAGAATAGACTGGAGGAAAATCCACTACTTCAAAAATCTGTATTGTCCCAGGCAGGATTACATAGATTTTTGAGTTTGCGTTGGAACATTTCCGTTGAACTTTCTTTTCTAGACAAGAACACTTTGAGAGTTCTTTTTTTTTTGTTGGAACTTCCGTATTTCGTCACCATTTGCCTCTACGGGGAGTCTGCTGGGAGCAAGAAGTAATCCTCCAAGATTTATTGGACTTTTTTCTTTATCCCGATAAACTGTCCATTTTGCTTGGGGGTGGGGGAATTTCATCCCCTTGGAGCACAGGGAATCTTATATTTATGTTGGATTTTGCTGTAGTGTTGGGGATAGCAGGGTATTGACCAGGACTGTGGGGGTCATTACGACCCAGGCGGTAAGTACGCCAACTTTACCACCATGGTGTAAAGTACGTTTACACCATGGTGGATGGCGGATTTACCGCCCCATTCCAAGGTGAGTGGGGCAGTAAATCCCCATTTCCCATTTTACCCTTCCCCATTCCCATTTTTGCCCCATAGGGCATAATGGGAGTGGGGAAGGCGCTAATTACGCCACCGTAAATTACGGTGGCGTAATTAGCACCAAGGCGGTTTAGCGCCATGGATTTTAACGGCTGCTAAGAGCAGCCGTTAAAATCGGAATCAGGCGTTAAGGGTTAACGACGGCGTTAACCCTTAACGCATGAGTTGTAATGAGGCCCTGTTTATTTTAAGAACTGATCTGAGCCCCCCAGTATCTTTTGTTAGCTAAGGAAACCACAATCGACTAGGGATAGATAGGTGTTTTCTTTTTGTGTAACAATACAGTATTGTAGACCATGCCTTCTCTTGATCAGTCTCCTGTTTCCTTGAATGCCACACCAACCAAATCAGAAATAATTTCTCATCCCCACAGGACAACGCAACAGACCCACAACTGAACTGGCCACCTGGCATGGGAAGCCAACCGGATGCATCAGCAGTGATAAAACATATGGGAATACTAATGAAGAGCGGATTTTCACTACAACCACAAGTCCACGCTATAGCAAAGAAATGTTTCTACCTCCGGTGACTACTTAGAGGGAACCTCCCCTACCTCTACGTCCCACACAGAACCCTCGCAATCGTCTGCCCCGTATTATCAAGAATCGACTACTCAAACAGCCTCTTGCTTGGAATGCCAGAACTGCTCACTAAACAGAAGAGACATCACACCAGCCCTCAGAAGCCTACCCGAGCTGCCAGTAACAAAATGAATTAACTTTAAAGATCTCTGCATCACCCTCAAATCACTATATGGACAAGGAGCCAAATTCCTCTAAGCCAAGATGAACCGCTACCAACCAGGAAGAAACCTAAGATCAAGTGACAACCTCCAAATCGAAACGAAAAAAATACGAAAAAAAGGAAATTCGGAGGAACCACATTCTCCCGCCTAGTTGTCAATCTATGTAACTCAGCCCCGAAGGAGATCAGAATGACAGAAGACCACTTCACCTTCAGAAGATTACTGAAAACCTGGCTAATCAGCTCACAGTGATTAGAATAAAATGGGCTCTTCCAGCTATATCACTGGGACCCTCTATAATCCAATCACAGTACCAATTCGGGAACCAACATTAAAACAAACACACTGTAACACTCACTAATCTTCCCTGCTCCTCGCTACTCCCCAGCATACCGCACACATACCTCACATGATCTAAAGGATCAGTCTCACTTCACATAATCACACAAACATACAAAAACAAACATCCCAGTCACTGCGTTGCACCTCCAGAAACAACAGCCCAAGTGTGCACAGTCCAAACACACCTAGAAAGCCAACTCGAACAGACGCCAGTTTATCCTGGTTCTACAAGCACCAACAGAAAAGCACACTCCCACTTTCTTACAGAACCTTGTGAACACCTGGAGATCATACTAATGGCAACAGTGTGCGGTATAGGTCAATTTAACATAACATTCTTCAGGACTGATTATGGATTTGGCCAGTCACTGATGATTTGATGGACAGTATTTATATCTTGTTGGGATTCATCTTCAGAGAGTTTGGTTCTATCCCCAGACAAGGACACCAGTGTCTGAGTGTCATCGACATGGTTCATAAAGCAGAACCAATATTGCAGAATGATGCTTGCCAAAGGATCCAGGTATATATTAAACAATAGTGTGGAGAGCGAGGAGACCTCTAAAATACTCATATGTCAATGGGTAGAAGAAGAAAATAAATTGTCCTATTGTTCATTGCTTGTGTGACAGAAGAGAGAACTTTGTGGACAGTACCACATATATCTATCTCTTTGAGGTTCTTCATCAAGATATGATGATCCTCTCTAGTGAATGGCAAGGATAATTCTAGCAGTATAGGTGTTGTGGTATTTCCTTCATCACAATGTTCAGGGATTAAACATAGAAAGAGGTAGTAACAATAATAGCATTTGGGCAGGACCTAGGGGGTTAAGAATTTTTTCTTTATCAGTGGCCCAAATATTGCTTTTTCCATCAGCTGGGCACCAAACTAGAAAACTGAGATACGTTATATATGTCTCTAATAAGCCCACTGCCCAGAGGAAAATATCTTTCACTATTTATTAGACAATTATGTCCTGTAGAGTACCTGTTGAAAATGATGAAAGTATTTACAGGATGTTGCATAGTATTGACCCAGAATTATTTTCAATTGGGTATTGTCTTCTTCCAGCAGATAGAAGGTACTGTCATGGGTTCCTCTATGGCACCAAGTGTGGCAAACATATGAGTTGAATGGTTTGAAAAAGGAGAGATCTATACAACTTCTAATCCATATGACACACAGATAGGCACATGGATAAGATATACAGACAATATTATAGTCATCTAGACGGGAAGACAAAAAGAGGCCGTGGACTTTATACATTGGCTAAATCAAGACAATATTATAGTCATCTAGACGGGACGACAAAAAGAGGCCATGGACTTTATACATTGGCTAAATCAGAGAAACACTTTTTTGAAATGTACACACATGATCGGTATTACTTAGGTACATTTCCTGGACCTTAAGATATATGCAGTGGGCAATGTGCTTAAAGTTAAACCCTACCACAAACCAATGACATATATGCCTTACTCCACTACTTCTACCGAAGCCATCATGCTAGGCATACTAAAATAAACATCCAATTTGGTCCGTTTTTGAGATTAAAAAGAAACAGAAAAATGTAGGGAAGAAGCAGAGGTGCTTAAACAAAAACTGATAAGTAGAGGATATCTAAAAATGTCATCAAAGATTCAGCTGAACTGGAATTGTATTATGATCAGGAAGCCCTACTTAAACAAAGACGAACAGATGACCAGAAATTGGTTTGTGTTACCACATTTACATATCTGTAATTTAAAATAAAGAATATGATAAAAAAGAATTGGAGGAAATATTTCAACAGCAGTGAGACAGGTATACCATATCCCACATTTGCTTTCTAAAAGAGTATTAACATTGGAGGACTAGTAAAGAAGAATTACATTAGACAAAAAATTAGAACTAACTGGGCACAACAAAGGATAACCAATGTTTGGGTTCTAGCACCATTGGCGGACACTATGCATGTGGCAAATGCAGTGTTTGTGAGCTTACTACACACTTGAAAGAGATAGATATTGGGTTATCAGATCTGTGGCAACAAATGACTACAAATTGTGAAACAAAAATGTGATTTACCTCACATAGTGCCCATGCAATAAGAAATATTTTGGTAAAACTACTTGCATGGCGAAAACCAGAATTATTGAACACAGTTGTATCAAATATAAAATTTTGACTGCTGCTATGGTCAAACATTTTGTGGAGAATTCACATAAACATAATGAATATAAGTGGAGGGTGATACAGAAGGTGGTAGGTAGTAACCAAACAGATTCAGAAAGGAAGTTAACAAAATCAGAACAAAGATTCATTTTCGAACTGAAAGCCATCTGCATGGGTTGAACAAAAATATTAAATATGTGATGATTCCAAAATAGTCATCACAGATTCCCCGGGGGGAGCCTCCTCCCATGTAGCCAGGGGACGGCAGCCGCTACCTGATCCTCACCCTGCGGCAGGTAATATGAGGGAGCATCACATGGGAGGAGACAACTACCGGGGCGATGTTATGACTTTATTGGAGAAGTCACAGTATTCCCCTCTTTCCCATGAGAAAGATCCCATGACCCAAAAATCCTTACTTGCCTATTGTCCACTAACAATTCTTCCCTTTAGAGCAAGTCAAGAAACCTTTTCTTTACATCATTCTTGTCGGGCCACACTTTCCACCCAAACACTCAGATCTCAGAAATAACACTTTTTTTTCTTGCTGTGCCTGTATGTAAAGTCCAGGAGAAAAAACATTTAAGAGCTAAGAGTCCAAATGTAAGCATGATCTCTTTCTGTGAAATCAGTGGAAAAGAACATACAAGAGATAAAAGTCAAAAGAAAGTTATGGATTTCAACTCCCATAACCACTCAGGTACTGAGACGCGGAGGAGCACAAGGGATTTTGTGCAAAGTGAAAGGGGCTCGAAGTACAACATGTGGACTAATTGTTTTTCCAAACCTGCAATGAGCTGAACATTTAAAGATGGCAACCACACTATGGAGTCAACCAAATAAGTAGGAGACTTTGCCGTCCATGTGGAGGCACCTGAGTGTGGGGCACACTCAGAGACCTGGCAAAGCAGAAAAGGCCACCGAGACAGGGAGAGAGATGCTACATATGAGCATATGAGCACAGAAGGCTGTGAAGACGCTGGAGCAGTGCAGAAGCTCCTGGAGGTCGGCCCGCTCCACCAAACAGCAGTCTTCAACCTGGGCTGCGAAGGAAAGCTGGTGCGTGACCGCAGAGCCGCACTGGATGAGGAGCAGCTGCATACTCCAAATTGGAAAGCGGGTGCAGAAGTCACACTGCAGAAGTGCAAGCAACATCAGAGACACTGAAAGAGACCAGTGAGTCTGCCCAAAGCAGCTGGAGAGCCCAGGGCATTCCAACAAGCATGCCAACAAGTGATTGAGTAGTACAAGAGTGCTAATGCAGAAACTATACAAAGGCAACCCGCAATCAAACAAAGATGCATGAAATGGGGGAGAAGTCTGAGCAAAGAGTACACCAGGTGATCTGAAAACCCTAAAGAGAAGTCCTGGCAGGCGAGTACAGGGGACAGCTGAAAAATGTATAAAGATTCCTGGCAGAGGAGTATACCATGTAATCTGAAAAGTTACAAGAACGTCTGTAAAAAGACTGTTACAGAACTTTCTGCTTGAACAAGTGAAGACTCAAAGGAACTGTTAGCAAAAGAGACATTGTTACCATCCTGTTTAAGAATCCAGGGGAAGGGAACCCCCTTTGGATCTAAGGGTCTTTACCTTGGAGAATATTTTCGTTGGAGGCATTCTTATATTTTTGTTTTGAACCCTTTCTCTAAGATCAGGTTAAAGACATTACCTTGCACCTTTTGCTATTTGTTTATAAGTGTGAGGGTCCCGATAAGTTGTTTTGACACAAGGACGGTTTTCAGTTACAGAAATCCTGACGCAGATAGTTTTAGTTTCTAGGTAGGGAAGTTCCTCTTTAGAATAGGGCTAGAGAGGCGGTTTCCCAACCCATTTTTATTTAATAAACATGTCTTCAACTGAGAATAAAACAGTCTTGTGTCTGTCTCTCATTTCTGACCCCTCACATATGGTACCAACCTGGGTAATAGCTACTTTGCATCATTCTGATTGCATCCATCCATTTATGATTCTGAGTTTGATCCTTTGCAAATAATTTCAATTGTCTCAGTGGATATTCATCAAATCTTTGTACACAAAAATAGATATTCATCTTAAAGAATATTGAAAACGTTTAAACAGTAACTAGTGAGTTGGTGGTTAATATTGCATAGAAACTATTATTTTCCACTCTGTGCAAGGCATGATTCTAGTTAGCATCCGTACAAACTTCCTATTTGGAATAAATATAGCTGTGCAATATAGGAAGACATTTCAAGATGGCCACCTTACTAAACACATTCTACAATAGAGAAGCAGCTAGATATCACATTCCAGCTGTTGTTACATCGTTGCATCTAGGCGTTTAGTACATAGAGGCACGAAGTGAAATGGAGTCAAATGCGGGCACCACAGATAATGCTTGCAACCCATGTGTAAAGCCATCTTAGATTGGTTCTCTGTTGCAACTCGATTGGGGATGAGAACCTCATGCCACAGAGGGGACATACTCATTTTGGGTGTCACGTACAGTGGTTTTGATACCGAGGCATTCCCCGCATGTGGAACTGACATGCACATTTCTAGGTAAGTAGCAATCATAATGCACACAACAATGATTAAATAGAAGCTAGGTTTTTATTGAATCATTCATAAGACATAGATGTATTTCAAGTTAAAAAGCTTTTGTTTTTACATACTTAGAGAAGTCTATAGTACACAGATCTACTCTGAACTAAAACACTTGTGTGTTTTTATGTAGACAGAGAAGTTCTGCATTTGAAGAGATATTACCCTAAGAATGATTGGCTGAGGAGATATTGCCCTAAGATTGATTGGCAGATGAAAAGTTATTGTCCCTCATTTTCCAACTAATTGAAGTAAGCCTTGCCTCCAGTTTCGTGTGGACTATAGTAAAGCTGTAGCTGTAATTATAGTGGATGCCTTGGACCCAATGATAGAAGGGTGATTTTGCACTTTAATTTTTGGCACATACACGGCAAAGATAGCACATTTGTCCTGCAGGGATTAAACACATTGATGAAGCTGGTCCATACGTTGAAAGACACAAGGTACTTCAACTTGGAATGGCAGTGCAATATTCATTGAGAGCACAAGCCTGTTTGATAAGTTAAAGTAATTAGGACTTGTGTTGCTGTTTTGTAGATTCAACCAATGTTGAGGTTTGAGGATTTGTCTACACCTGGTGAGTGATTACCAAATGAAGAATTCTGCATAAATTACCTCCAATTGTACTTGAATCATGTACAACAGCATGTGAACTATGTATAATTGCTCAAATAGGAGTCGGAACTGAAATAGTATAATAAGAGAGGGAGATTAAAATATGGTGTTGCCTGAAGAATGTCTGCATCTATAGCATGATGACAGAAACATGCTGGACATGAGGAAAATGACATTTGAACATGTGTCAGATGTTTACATTTTTTTAAAAAAATAAGAGATTGTTTTCTAGACTCATTTGAATTACTAGATGTAGCATCGTCAATTATTATAAGCCCATAGTGGTGATTGTGTGATGGTAGTCTCTTCTTTCCTCTTCTGCTTGTTCGGTCTTTTCTCAGCACTTTAGTTTTTGGTTTGAATTTTATGATATATTTGTATAACATTTGAAGGCACTGACATGTGTGCAGATGTTTTACATTTTTGTATATGAAATTGTAGATGATTAAAAAAGAAAAATGCATTAAAAAATAAGAATAATAAAGTGTATCTTACTTAAGTATGTAATTATTGATATATCCAGGGGTAGTAAGATACCCATACAACCCTGGCGTCTTGCAGTATTTAATGCATAGTAAGAGCAGCAGTTTCGGGGATATGGAGCCAAGATGGCGACCAGTTAGGATGTCACTCAATAACTCTTGAGGGCCAATGCCCCTTCTGGTGTCCCATCTGTGGTTGACCTGATGTGTGTCTTTTTGGTGCTGAATGCAGACTTCAGAAACCTTTTGCTTTTACTTGAACTGACCATCTCGGTGTCCATTTTTCAATTCTAGCTCCTCTGGCATGGCAGGACATAACAACATCTCCTTTCATGATTAAGGTCCTAGAATTCATGGGGACTGCTGCTGTTTATATTGGCCCCATTTTTGTGCATGATGTTGTTGATATGGGAAAGCATTGATGAGGTACCCAGATTGGTCCCTGGCTGCCCGTATGGCAGTTTGTTGACAAAGAGTGCAGCTGGCAAGATGCCTCTCTTGACCGTTAACTAAATGAACTCCACACCAAAGATGCTGCTCTGCAAGACAAACAGGTTCCATAGGTGTCACTCATTCATGTGATGGCCTAGCTGGTGCCAATGATTTACCCCACTTAAACATCAGGGCACGTTTAGTGGACTATCTGCACTCTGGCGTTGTTTCAAAGTTTGATTGCTCCTTCATCTGTTCCTTTTGATTCCTGCTGGGGTTTCGGTTAGAGACAGAATCATAATTGTTAGATACACTCTGTGTTCTCTTGCAGCAAGGTGGGGTATAGACAGCATCTTGGTCATCATCACCTGCACAAGATAGATCACCACCATTGCCATAACTGGACTAATATGCCAAAGGAGTGGAAGGGGTGGAAGAGATGCAATGCATGTGCCAAGCTGAGTTACATTCTCCACAGCTAGCAGGGTGGAGTGACCTGGCCCTCCTGCCCCTAACCCACCATTGGGAGCTGCAGCTCTAAACCCTCCTCAGGTCCATCCTCTTTTGAAACAGATTCAGTGAGCAGATCCTCTGCTGGCACCTCAACAGACCCCTGCAAAACCCAGATCTGGACACTGGTCTGTTGCAACATGTGAGGGTAGGGTATATTCCCACTTCTGCCAGGCTGAGATGTTAGGGAAAGTGAACTCTGGTGCTGCAACCCACAACGTGTACATTCCCAACTGCTTTAAACTGTGCAAAATATGTCCATGCCTTCCACTCCTCTCCCACGGTTGAACTCTGGCCCTAAGGATATCCTATATGGCATTGCCTATTGCCTCACACACCTCAGACCCTGTGTGTTCTGGTGAGACTCGACAGTGCTGTGCGGTGTAATCTTGCATTTGGTGCCAAATATTGAAGCAAGCTGCAATACTTCAGTAATCAAGCCACCCACAAACAAATACCTGAAACATCTGCAATAAATACCTCTGCCCTCCAGGCTGGTGGTATGTTTTATCACATATCAAATCACTTGGCTACTAATTCTACAATTGTTTTTCCCAGCAGCCCCAAAACACTTCTCCCTTTCCCTAAAGGTGTGATAATGAATTTAAAAGAAATTCAAGTGCTCAGATATCTCACACCAGATTAACTAACAATCACTTTGTTTCCAGATGTTTCCATTGCTGCTAGGTTAAAGATTTTTCGGGATATACTTCGTGGCTTATCATCAGAATATGCACATAAAATATGGTGTGTAAACTAAAACCAGATACTTTTTTTCATTGAACTCCTTTGACAAACAATTTCTGTATACCATAACCCCTTTAAACCATTGATCCGCTGAATCACCACTATCTATCAGTTGTATGCTTTACATGCTAGATCAGCCATGAGGAACCACTTAATTATTCAAAATTGAATAATTTCGGATTATGATTTGGATATGCTATTTACAACCAAAACTTGGCTATCAGAAACAAGGACATCTCTGATCAACGACATGCTCCACGCTAACAAAATTATTTGTCATACATGTCAGGATAAACATGGTGGGGGAATTGCAGTTGTTTATGAACTTGATATAAGGGTGAATAAAACTACAAGTCCTGCTATCTCTAAAACTGAATGGATTTTG
This sequence comes from Ambystoma mexicanum, assembly GCF_040938575.1. Classification (NCBI taxonomy): domain Eukaryota; kingdom Metazoa; phylum Chordata; class Amphibia; order Caudata; family Ambystomatidae; genus Ambystoma; species Ambystoma mexicanum. The sequence continues at coordinate 542,983,515 of NC_090935.1, read as the reverse complement.
ATGATGTTCATGTTATGGTCGTTGGGTAAGTTATAAAACGTGTTTCTACTCGATGGACCTTCTAATGCAAAAGGCTAATTTGTAGATCAGTTGATTTTAATTTTTGGTGCAAAATTTTGAAGAACTCAGAAATGTTCTCCCTTTTAACTGATTTAGATCATTTCAATTTTTCTCCACAGTTGACATGTCCTGTATGTATAGCAGGCAACACTTTGGATCAGATTTCTTTTCCGTCCTCTACAGAAATTATCATAGAACCTTTTGCTTTTACTTGAACTGACCATCACAGTGTCCCCTTTTCAATTCTAGCTCTGGCGTGGCAGGACATAACAACATCTCCTTTTGTGATTAAAGTCCTAGAATAAAGAACTAGAACTCTTTCACTACTATGCATCAACAAATTCAATGTTAGAATCATTTAACACTCATCTGACTTAAATGGTCAATGAATGTTTTCCTATTAAATTTAACTATCACAATATAAATCAACTAATAGATGGTACGCAACAGAAGTCAGTAATTCAAGATTTTTAACCAGAATCTTGGAAAGAAAGTGACAACATACAGCTGATCCCACAATGAAATGTTTATGTAGACGCCACTCCCCTATTTACAAATCATATACAATTAATGATAGAAGAGATTCAACATGTCAAATGGTCTTTTTTCAGACTTAAAACATGGGATGTTCATAAGCCTTAGAACCTGCCATGGTTCCTCACCAAATCATGGTAAACAAGATCACCAATTTCTTTATCGACAAGATTGATTTGATTAAAGTGAGCATGTTGGATGATTCTCAATCCCACATAAATACAGTTTTTTTTAATGTATTGAATTATTTGCCTACATGGGCCCATGTACCCATTGAAAATCCTCACCAATTCCTTCCAATTGACACCACCCTTCAGCAACTTGCAACTAGATGCAGAAAGGGAAACCAACTAGTGTAAAACGGACAAAGTGTGTTGTGCAAAAGGTGAGCCATCCTCTCTATTACCAAAACATGCCAACATCTAGTGAGCCACAAAAACTTTGAAATTGCTTATTCTACAAAGTCACAATGCTTCACTTGACAACAGGAATCAAATTGTTAACAACCCTTTTATTGTGATATTCAGCTAATTTAACCCTCTACAATAGAAATACCAGTTGGCTGGGAATAGGATATCTCACCATCACAGCAACAGACACTCTGTCCTACAGCCAAAAATCCCTCAGTTGAGGACATTCATATCACATGTGTACTTAGGAACCAATCCACCGAAATCTGTGACTTTTCCAGTGTAGGGTACATAGCGAAATATAATCTTTTTTATGAAACTCAACACTTGAAAACCTAAAGAAGTGTTGGCCCTAGTGAGCCGCATCCGTTCCTATATGCTGTCATGGATCTGTTTTCCCAAAATGTTTTCTAGTCCCTTTTTATACCCAGCCAAATATGTTCTCTGGATTATGAAACCTACTTGGCATAGTGCCAGTATGAAAACTCTAGTAGATGTAGCAGTCTGTATGATTATTCCTACATTTGACAGTTTTGTGCAACCCTGCATTTATGTTCCATTGCCCAGTATTAGAGCACCCAGTCCTAAAACCTATGCTTCTTTGTAAGTCTATAATCAGTTTTGCAGAAAACAAAGTCCATAATGGTCCTATTATTAATGATGTCTCCTTATTTGATACAATCACCCTTCAACCCAGGGGTAAACTCTGGATTTTGAAAAAGAGGAGGGGAGGGGGAGGGTAATGAAATTCCACTTTCCATCCTACACATCTCATCCCAGGTACCAAGCATTAGTGTGGTTATAGGGTTGATATTTAGTGAACGATCAAGGTTTCATGAGGAGTCAATAGCTACCACCATATAGCTCCCCAGCCCTGTTTGCCACTCTCTCCCTCCCAACCCAATCCCCACTCCCACTTCCCTGTTCCTGGCCCTCCTGCCTTCCAGTGCACCCGCTCCTGTGATTGGTGTATTTCATGGTCTTAAATGACCCTCCTAGGGCAGCCCCCTGCCCGGCAGCCCCTGCAACTAAGGGCCCCGAGGCAAAGGGCGGCTCCAGATAGTGTCTGCAGGTGTCAGAAGGGGAAGCCAGTGGCCAGCCATCAACCAGCGGTGACGATTAAGGTAGTGTTATGTTCACCTGGTCTCTGCAGAGGCGTTGGGGCATGGTTGAAGCCCTCCCAGGGGTGACTGGTGGTAATAGGTGATGCTGCTCGGGACTGCTCCTGTGTGGAGAATAGGGGGCCTGAGTATGCCAGCTTGTGCGCCTAATCGCCTTCCAGACCCCTTCTCCCAAACCGTGGTACCCGTGGGATGCACTGTCCCAGGAAACCTCACCTGTTGATTCTTTTTGGCGAACACTCCGTCCTGCTGCTTCTGGCAGGGGTGCTTGTATGATCTGGACCGAGTTCCTTCACTGGTCCCTTGCACATGGTAGTCCAGTCCTGCTGTGACTAAGACACTATACTTCAGGTAAGTGCTCCTGTTTGCCTTTGTCTTTCCTTGTCTGTTTTTGTTTTATTGTAAAGTTCATTGTCTTGTATTGCTGTCCGTTCCACTTTTGATGTTTGCTCTTTTGCTTTCTTCCCTTGCAGGTGATGTGCCAGCCCACAGAAGCTGCAGAGCTCGAGGCGACAACCGGAGGGATGAGGAACAAAGCTAGAGCGGTACAGTAGCTGGTAAGTTGTTAAATAGGGGGCACACTGGCTTCAAGTGCAGTGCGGTCCTAGGGCGGATGTTCTAACCTTGTCTTTCTTCTTCATCACAGGGTCTGAGTTCATGGATGCGGAGTGCGGTGCTGCGGCGTCGCGATCAAGATCACTGGATGTCAGGAGATGAGTTTGCAGATGAAGCAATGAAGCACCGGTTTCCTAGAGGTGAGTATGCAGGGGAACACCTGGTTTCAAAGGTAGGTAAACTGGTCCAAGAGGCGGTGAGCGTCACGTTGCACACGAGTGCACAGTAACGTGAGTGCACAGTAACGCGAAGCACCGGCCTTAAGGATGGAGCAGCTTATATAGCTGAGCTTCTGAAGCCACGCCCACCAGGTTCAGCCTGCCTGCCACGGCCTGCCACACCTGATCAGTCAGCACATGCAGACCAGGCTCAGGGAGCCACACCCGATGAGTCAGCACATGAGGATGTTCTCTGGAATAAAGTCTTTCAGCTCCTGGAAAGTTCTTGTAAAATAAAAGCACTCCTGCACTGAAATAAAATAAAAGCACTCCTCCACTGAAATAAAGTGTTCCTGCTCACATCTCTATATGAACCTGGTGCCAAAGGCCACAGGACTGAGTCCAGCCAGGGCTCCTGTGTTTATAGGTCCCAAAGGGACATAAGTGAGTCAAGTGACCCATTGCCCCATTACTAGATTAGGTGTGGTTTTTGTGTTCTGGAGCCTGTGGCCAATGACAGCTAGGTGTGGCCCGGGTGGGGAGTACGGCAATAACTGTACTCTAGAAGCCTGGCCACTCCACTTACCCTAAAACAATAGCAGGCCAGAAAATTAATACTAACCAGTTTAACAACCAGACAGTATCATGGGTGTTAGCCAGTAGCACATGTAGCTCAAACTGTGAATGTTGGCTTGCATCACATCTAGACAGGATTTGAACTTTGTACACTTGTACCATTTTAGTTATAACTTGTGAATACTAGACTGCGCGTATCTTAGACAAGATTGTGAATGTTAGTGTCATGATGCCTACCCCCGGGGACCCAGACAAGGTCCAGCAAGCCCAGAAGCAGGCATCAAGTTATTTTGAGCAAGCCCAAAAACCCCTGCTAGGGGCTGTTTGGGTGCGGTCCTGGTGCCTCTGGCGCCAGGCTCATATGCAGAGTCAGTCCTGGCGCCATAGGCGCCGGGCTCATAGAGTAGAACCTACCTGATGCAGACCATGCTGCAAGCTTACCTGATGCAAACCATGCTGCAAGAGCTCCAAGCCAAATGAGGCTTGGAAGGGACTATTTTACCTATGGACTATTTTTTTTACTCGGGTGGGGCTGGGGAGGAATACTTACCTGGGACTACTTTGGAGGCTATTTAAACCACGCCCGAAGAGCAGCACATGCTTCGCGTTATACTGCATCCAGCAGCGTAACGCTCACCGTGTCTGCAAGTATGCATCCAGTCTTCTGCCACGCCTGCCTCGAGTTTGGAGCTCCTAGAAAAAAGGGAGAAAGAAGGAGAAAAGGTTAGAACACGAGCAATACCTTTGATCCTTACCTGAATTCCCGATCTATCGCGCCTTCGAGCTGGAAGAAAGAAGTTATTTTATGCGTGCCGCCTCGCCTGCTGCAGCGCCACGCTGAACTCTCCGGCCTTCGCAGCATCTTCACATTCCATCGCATCCTTCTGCATGTTCCCGCCGCATTCCGGCACCTAAGGAGAAGACAAGAATAGCAAGGTGAGCCAAGGGAATACACAGAGGAATATTAGTTACCCCCATAGACTTACCTGATTTTACCACCGAGGGTACTATTCCCCTTCACGGGTCGGCGCAGCTTCCACTGCATCTTTGGCAAACCCCGGCCCATAAGGGGAAACAAAAGGACAGCAAGGTGAAACAAAGGGACTATCAAGGGGAACCCTCCTCAACACAATATACTTACCTGATTTTACCGCCGGAGGTATTATTCCCCGAGACTTCATACTTTCTCTCAGCGCCTGGATAAGGGAGAAAGCAACAGGTTACATATTGACATTATTTTATCGAACTGTGTTGGAAAATACAAATCCTTACCAAAATATTACCGGTTGCCACGAGGAACTCTTCACTAGGGTCAAGCTGCAACCTGCAAGGAATCGGACAAGAGTGAAAGTCAGGCATTCAAACTCTTACGAACCACATACTTTTCGGAGACAATATTGTTCTGGAACTCACCAATTCCTTCGAGCCAGTAAAGCAACTGGGTATCAACGCGCCCCTGCGCTCAATGTAGGATGGAGAACTAATCTTTTCAAACCATCAGGTGAGACTATAAGAGGGAACATCAAAGGTGATCTGTGGGGAGAACAGCGGGGGTGGGGGAATTTACACTCAACTCCACGGTTAGTTAATTCCCTTTCTCCATTTGCAGAAGAATATTCCTACGGGCCAAGCAAACGAAGCTAGGTGGGCCAGTCCAGTCCGTCATCTCGGCCCTACGTGTCACATAGGTGGTGACCGCAGCGGTCCAGTTCAGATCGACGCGTCTGTGGGAGCCAGGTGAGCGTAACAGTTAGCCATAGCCACTTCTTAGGTATATCTAACTGTGTTTCCCTCCTGCACTAAAACTGCATTATGAAACCTAGGCGTCTCTCCCACTATACAGGACTCCCAAATGTAGGTTTAGCCGCCACCTCTGCCTATTATATTGTGAAACCTACTGTATTAAGAAACGTAGGCCTCTCTCTCATTATACAGGACTCTCAGGCTTATGTGTGGTCTTCATCTCTGACTATTATATTGTGAAACCTGCTGCATTGTGAAAACTAGGCCTCTCTCCCACTATACAGGACTCTCATACTTCAATGTGTTTTTTTCTCCTGTACTCAAAATGAATAGCCTCAATCTCTGCCCATTATATTGTGAAACCCACTGTATTGTGAAACATAAGCCTCTCTCCCACTATAAACGACTCTCAAATTTAGGTATGGCCTCCATATCTGCCTATTATATTGTAAAACCTGCTGCATTGTGAAACCTAGGCCTCTCTCCCACTATACAGGACTCGCAGGCATAGGTGTGACCTGCATATCTGCCTAGTATATTGTGAAACCTGCTGCACTGTGAAACATAGGCCTCTCTCCCACTATACAGTACTTTCAGGCATAGGTGTGGCCTCCATCTCTGCCTGTTATATTGTGAAACCTGCTGCATCGTGAAACCTAGGCCTCTCTCCCACTATACAGGACTCTCAGCATAGGTGTGGCCTGCATATCTGCCTATTATATTGTGAAACCTGCTGCATTGTGAAACATAGGCCTCTCTCCCACTATACAGGACTCTCATACCTCAATGTGTTTTTTTCTCCTGTACTCAAAATGAATAGCCTCCATCTCTGCCCATTATTTTGTGAAACCCACTGTATTGTGAAAGAAAGTCCTCCCTCCCACTATACGAGACTCTCAGGCTTAGGTGTGGCCTCCATCTCTGCCTATCATATTGTGAAACCTGCTGCATTGTGAAACCTATGTGCTTCTCTCCCACTATACAGGACTCTCAGGCGTAGGTGTGGCCTGTATCTCTGCCTATTATATCGTGAAACCTTCTGCATTGTGAAACCTAGGCCTCTCTCCCACTATACAGGACTCTCATACCTCAATGTGTTTTTTTCTCCTGTACTCAAAATTAATAGCCTCCATCTCTGCCCATTATATTGTGAAACCCACTGTATTGTGTAACATAAGCCTCTCTCCCACTATACAGAACTCTCAAATGTAGGCATAGCCTCCATCTCTGCCTATTATATTGTGAAACCCACTGTATTTTGAAACAAAGGCCTCCCTCCCACTATACGAGACTCTCAGGCTTAGGTTTGGCCTCCATCTCTGCCTATCGTATTGTGAAACCTGCTGCATTGTGAAACATATGTGCTTCTCTCCCACTATACAGGACTCTCATACCACAATGTTTTTTTTTTCTCCTGTACTCAAAATGCATAGCCTCCATCCCTGCCCATTATATTGTGAAGCCTACTGTATTGTGAAACCTAGGCCTCTCTCCCACTATACAGTACTCCCAAATCTAGGTGTAGCCTTCATCTCTGCCTGTTGTATTGTGGAACTTGTAGTATTGTGGGGCCTGGGCCTCTCTCCCACTGTGCAGGACTCTCGGGTTTGGATGTAGCCTCCATCGCTGCCTGTTGTATTCTGAGACCTACTGTATTGTGTCACAATGTATTAGACTTGTTGAGAGATTTGAATATACAACAACAAAATCTCAAAATTAAAGAATTCACCAAAAAATCCAAGTTCAAGCCCATTTTTCCAAATGACAACATCATTGATACTTTTTACCAAGCGGTGATCAAGGACATTCATAAGTTGTCAGACATTACCAAATTGCAGAAATGAATAAATTGGAACAATTAGCCATGCAAAGACTAGCATCTAACAAAACCCTAATTATTAAGGTAGCTGATAAAGGGGGAAATGTGGTCATCATGAATAAGCACAGTTACATCACTATGGGTCTGAAACACCTGAACACAGTTGGCTGTTATCAGGCCTTGGTGCTAATCCACTCAAGAAATTGACAGTAACAGTGACCACATTGATACAAAAATGGAATTCAAAAGGGATCTTGACAGATGTAGAAAAACAATTTTTATCAGTGGAAGGACCAACTATGCCCACTGTCTACTTTCTTCCCAAGATACACAAAGCATTTGTTAATATTCTGGAAGGAAGGCCCCTTGTTAGAGGGAGAGGGGGTATTTAGCAACCAATCTCCATTTCATCAATTAATGTTTATTACTGCTAGTTGTTCAGACACCTACCATTGTTAGAGACACTATGCATATTTTACAGATATTCGAGAACCTATCGTTTTGCCCTAATCTCTTACTGGTCACGCCTGATGTTAAGGCTCTGTATACGTCTATCGACCACTACAAAGCAATCGAAAGCGTTGACTACATTTTTTGCAAACACTCAGCCTCTTTCTATGTATACATTGAAATGCTTAAGGGCTTGATCTCCAGATACAATGCTGACAGCCAAAAGATTTATACGATTGTCAAGAGGCACTGGCACTGGCTCCAGTTGGATAAAGATCTAAGCAGGTGATTAGACCCAAATCCCAGTATTATATATAGTAAGTCATGTACATTGAAGAATATATTATGTCCATCTTTCATGTCTAACCCTTTCATGCCTTGGAAACTACTATTGGGAAACTATGTAAATTCATTTATCAATTGTAACTCGAAATTTGTAGTGCACTGCATTATTTGTGTGCGTGGTTTACATTATATTGGGAGTACAATCAGACCTTTAAAGATTAGAATCCAAGAACATCTGTTGACAATAGCTAATCAAGAGGAAAAGTACCCGTTAGCCACACACTGGCAAAACGTCCACCAAATGGATAATAAGAAGGATATTAAGTTTGTGGGGATGGCAAAGGTTACATTACCACAAAGAGGGGGAAAACTTGAGCTTAAATTGAGGCAGTTGGAAGCTAGGCTTATTTGTCAATATGGGACAGTTTCTATTGGACTTAATACTGACTACAAATTTTCTATATTTTTATGAAATCACCCCCTTCCTTTTTTTGTAACTCCATGTTCACTGTGCCTATGTAACAATGCTCTCTATGTAGGTTCGCATCAACTTTTAGCCTTATGAGTATTGCACAAATAGTTATAACTAGTAAACATGTAGTACGCCTATAACAGTTGGTCTGTATATGAACCTTTGGCTAATCCACAGGAAGCAGCTAAAACAGATTCATATGTATCATCCAGCAGGCACCAAAGGTTAATGTACCGTGGTGACTGACTGCACTTGTTTCATGCTCCAGAAGTCCCCCCAGGATTCCCTTATATATATTATATGTAGCTGTTATTTAACCTATCACTATAGAATGTGAACCCATCCTTGACTTCTAGAATTATTAAATTATTGTGGTCAGTATCACTGACTGCTAGGCACTAAACGTTATTGAATGTGTGCTATGTTGTATTACTAGGAACTAGTGCCAGTGTCCCTTGGAATCCATAATCTTGATTAACATTGAACTGGCAATGAACCAATAGATATTAAGAAATGTAGTTCAGGTTGTAGAGGTGAAATGTGTTACATCGAATATGCCTTATCAGCATTAGGCACGCATATACTGAGTATACACTTTTCAGCAATGGCACAGTGATAGAATATTGTCAGATGGCCTTGAAACATAACTTTGTTGGCATAATTGCAACATAGTTGGATCCAATGTAAATGGCTAGTGTGCACACTCATTTCCAAACAAGGGCAGAGAGAGACAGCTTTCAAAACATACGTAATACGGGTGGCACCAGTTATTTAGTATCATGCTCCCAAATCAATATTGAGAGAATACTAGCTCCGATGAGTGCTGGCATTCTAAATCATGGGACTCTGTGGCCATTTGGCATCTATACATCTTCACATTAGCAATTTATTCCACCTTATGTATGACAATCATGCATAGCAGCTATTTTAAACAAGGGCAGAGAGAGACGGTTTTTTAAAAACACATAATATAAGGTATCAGGTAATACAATCGCGGCAAAAATGTCGCCGGTAAAAAAAATCGCTGTGGTTTGACCCGGTAAAGGTGTACCCCATTATACCATTTAAGAGGAGCGGGGGTTGCAGGGCTGTCCCCTGCTCCCCTTAAATGGTATAATGGGTCTGGGGGCTGTGGGGGTGTCCCCTGCATCCTTTACATGATTGTGGCAGAAAAACCACATCATTTTTGCCACGATATTTTGTAAACACAGCCATTTTTGCCGCAATTTTAAGACATGGAACCTAATAATAGTGGTATCAGTTACATAGAATTATACTCCCGAATTAGTAGCAAGTGAATACTTGTTCTTATGAGTGCTGGCATTCTAATTACGGCTATCCGTTTCCATATGGCTTCCATATACCAAGATACTAGTAATACATTTCACCTACTGCAAGACAATCATGTATAGCAGCCCTAAGCAGCTTAACCACAACCAAGATGGCTGACATTGAAGCACAAGCTATGTCCCGGGCAGTGACGGGCCATGCTTCACAGATCGGATATATGTAGGGAAGTAACAGCTTCACAGCTCCCATGACAATGCATTAGTTTGCCAAAAGGGCAGGTATGGGAAGCCTATTCCGACACGGTTCCTAGATAGCCTTTAGGATCGCAATGTAATGAAATAGAGAATATGGTGCTCGAGTGATTCTAATGTAGGCTTTTCGCCTCTCTCCCCACTTTCTTTCACATTGATCACTGTGGTTGATGATCGTGCATTTTGGATTATCCAATCTGATGTTATTTGCGCTCCCTAGCAAATGTTAACGGTGTTCAGCAGACACAAGTGCAGCCGCAATCGCGAAGCTATATAGGTAAATAATTTTATTCAGCATACAATCTATATGTGGTGTGGTAATCCACCAATACGGTAGATCCCAATTGACTAGTAATTATTGCGAGTGGAGGATATATATATATACATCCATATCAGACATCTATATCATTTATTTTCAGTTATTATAATTGGCTGTGAATCATCTGTAGATGGTGGTTTGGAGTGCAATGCAATTGAGGTACGAATTGAGGTTTTTGTGTGACATAATTTTTTGCAAACAATTTGACCTATGCACCTTTGGAGTATGGCTCCCATTACCATTATCTTTACATAGATTAATTCAAGAACAGAAGAGCACATAAGGTACATTAGCTATTGTTACTGCTCTTTTTGGCAGATGTGATGTGACACAGGCCGCTAAAACTACCATGCGTTCCATTCTTATATATGGATATAAATAATTACGGGTTTCTCTTTATTGTTTTTTCTCCCTATTTATGTTTGTATGTCTTATGTGATTGCTTCCTTTGTAAATGGCATTGTTCGAATTGTACAATGTATGGATACATTTTCCTCACGTAAAAATGTACATTAGTTTGTTGTATATATACATGTGCGCTGTTACGTGACAATGGGCTTTTGTATAACCGCCCTTTTCTGCATTTGTTTTGTGCTAGTGTAATGTATCAATGCATTGATGTATTTGATAAATCAATTATATGTTGTGACGTAACAATTCAGCCTCAGAAGAAGAGCAGTGGCTTGAAACACGTGTTAGGCTGATTTTCAGTTCAATAAATCACATGCAATTACGCATGGAACATATTGATATGTGCGCAGTGTGAATGTATCTATTTTTATGAGGTTTCCATATTGTGGAGTATTAGGCAATATACCCATGCCATAGAATCACCTGCTGCGAACTTCCCTAATTAACTTGTGTGCAAGTGCTTGGGTTTCTAGACTTATATGCAACAGTTTTGCTACTGTATTGTGAAACCTAGGCCTCTCTCCCACTATACAGGACTCTCAAATTTAGGTATAGCCTCCATCACTGCATATTATATTGTAAAACCTACTGTATTGTGAAACATAGGCCTCTCTCCCACAATGCAGGACTCTCAGACTTAGATGTGACATCCATCTCGGCCTACTATATTGTGAAATCTGCTGGGGTGTGGAGCCTGGGCCTCTCTCCCACTATACAAGACTTTCAAATTTAGGTGTAACCTCCTTCTTGGCCTATTATATTGTGAAACCTCTAGCCAAATAATTCTGAAGCCTACGGTACGTATACCTCACACCACCAGTGTGGACACAGGCCACAGGTACGGCCAAGCAGCCATGCACCATAGAATGCTGCTATGGCTATGCACATCTGGTCTAGCAAAGCATATAGCTTATTGTCTCTCAATCTCTAGTTCTCTCTAGGTTGGACTATTGTAACAGCCTCTTTCTGAATCTACCTGCCTCTACTCTCCGCCCTCTGCAACTAATCCAGAACAGTACTGCAAGACTTGTCCTTGGCCTCAAGCCCTGGGATTGTTTCTCTTCAGCTCTGAAATCCCTCCATTGGCTCCCATTGGATGCAAGGATTAAATACAAAACCCTCTGCATTATCCACAAGACTTTCTGGGGCCTGAGTCCAAAATACCTTCAGTTATCCCTCCGCAAATACCTACCCTCTCGTACTCTTCACTCCTCCACCTCAAACCCCCTCAGAGTCAGTTGTTTTTCTAAGAAACAACCTGGGGGTAGATCTCTTTCTTCAGCTGGGGCCTCCCTCTGGAACATCCTCCCTGCCACTCTGAAACTTGAGGAGAACCATCGCCGGTTCCGGAAGCTCCTCAAGACCTTCCTCTTTGCTTTTGCCTTCGCCCCCACTCTTCCCTGCTGATCAGCTCTATCTCAGCACTGTGCACCTGGCTTACCCTCTGTCTTTCGGGCCCAGCTACCTGCTCACCTTGCCACCTTCCTGCACTGTCTTCAGGCCACTCCTTGCACTAAGGTCTATCTGTACGCATAGAGCCCGCCTATTTTTCTTCCTGCACTTATCAGACATACCCTGTCTACTGCCTTAAACCCACCACTTGCCGCTTGCTGGCTGCACTACCTCTGTTTGTTGTCCTTATTTTATTTTTATTATCTATTTTTCATCTGTTTTCTCCTTTGCTCTGCTCTGTTTGTTGCCCTTATTTTGTTGTATTATTTATTACTGATCTGTTTCTCCTTGCTTTTCACTGTCCACTTCTCCCCCCATGCACTTTACCCTCTCCTTCTCCTATGCACTTATGCATTCACAATGTCAATGGGCCTAGTAAGATCGTTGTTTTTGTTCTCCCTTGTTTCCCCTCCCTTGCCTGTTTGCTCTCTGAAACAGTTGTGAATGAGCTTAGTATAATTAAAATATCAATATCGATATCAATAGCTGTCCAGACTGAAACACCTAACGTACCTCAACACCTCTGCCACCAGCATACAGCGACTACCATCCGAAAGCAACTCAGTATAGTTGGCCACACATCTATTCTCTCAAAAATAGCAATCTATCCCAAACCACCAACAGCTACCACCCACGTGCCTGGCCTCTCTTTGGGCTGCTTTAGTGGAGCCTAGCCAGCCACCCAAGTCCTAGACCGGCAAAATACCCACACGCATCTGATAAGCTAAACCCTTTAGAATTCTCCAGCACATTGACTACGATCACTGAGGGTGTTCCTACCAATAAAGTGCATTGAGGTTACACAAGTGGGTAAAGAGCGCTATATAAATAACCAAATACCATACTATACATTATATGACGGGACGTCCCTGATTGTTCCATTACCGTACAATTTTTTTCTGTCACAGTCTTCACCCACTCCTCAGGAACCCTTAGTGTGAGGGGCCCAAAAGTGCTCTGGTATGGCAGGTCAGCTCAACTTGGGCCCCAGGACTATATTGTGTGGTCCTTCCCAGGCTTGGTTATACCCTTCATATGAAGTTCGTCATATGAAGGCCTGGCTTTGCTGCAATTCTGCATTTGGGATGGGGACAAGAAGAGCCTGGAAGTAATCAAGAAGACAAGGCATCATCTGCATATGTCTTGTCTCTTCTCCTCATGATGTCATAGGTAATTAGTCCTGCAATGTTGTCAACTCTCCTTGCCAACTGTACTGCTAAATAGTGCAGAGAGTGCTGAATCCTGGAAAAGGGTAAAACATTTTCAGAGCGTTCCCCTCTAATTTTGGGAGTTTTAAATTCAGCATCACTGAATTTGAAGAATTGATTTTAAAACTGCAGTCCCCCAAACATCTTGCTATCCTATTCATAATCTAAGGAATGGAGGATTTGGGTCAAGTCATGGCCAGGACACAATCTACAATACAAGTGATCATATGCTGTTAGACAGCACAACACACTCCATGATGTTTTGATTTTTTCGGATGAATGAGTGAACTAAGATAGAGAAGACGATGGGGACATAGTAGTGGAATAAGAGGATCTGAAGGAGACACCGTTGGATGAGCACAGGTAAGAAGGGCAGAAGCATCAGAATTGGTAAGAAGAGAAATTGAGGATAAAGAGTATGAAGGTAAACTGGAAGAAGAGGATGCCTTATCGACATCCAGTGCACATGGGGCATGGCTATCATGTGGAGGCGCATTCTAATATTATTAGATGTACTTATTTGAGGGACAACATCAAACTGGTCTATGGTAACAAGGCTGGTGAGGACTCTGGTGGTCCCATTAGACAAAGTCCTAGTGAACAACTTGGCAACAGTGTTGATTAATGTTATGTATGGGTCTATATGATGCACAGTTAGAGATACCCTTTCCAGGATCAGGTGTTACTTTAATGTGTGATTTCTCCATTGTGACTGTTATCCTCCAAACATCCTTTGATCAGGAGACAATGAAGGGACACTCAGAGTAGTTCCCTCTCACCTGGTGCACAAATCATATGCACACAGGTATTACTGTGTTGATTTCTCAGTTTTGGGGCCAATACAGAACCTGCTTTCAGACCATATTCAAAAATATGTTGTTTTAATTTAAGAAGAAAGTACTCAACCATGTTCATCCTCAATGTCTTTAGTTGCTCCCTTTCTGTCAGAAATCTCCTAAGGTGTTTTTCTCCAAGGATCAGCTTTATGATGGACCTCTAATAGTGTGAGATATAGCTCTGTGTCACTTAGTGTGGTACTTCCATTGATAGACTTGTTGGAAATTAACCTGTTCGAAAAGAAAACAAAACATGAAAGCACGGGTGAGACAGACACTGCACAGCTGATGGGAACACTGATATAAATTTGTCATAATGCTTCACAAATAAAATAAATGAAAGACAACATTAAGGCCCTTATTCACAGAAGGTTTTTGAATGGGGGTTTGCCATTATAAAACGTGTCTGTGAATTAGGCCCTAAATATCTTTTAGCCTCTTTCCTTGACCATCGCTTTAAGGCCAAAATGGCTGCGTTTCACATCTGGGAGAGAAAGATGGTGCATTGAGAATCCAAATGTGAAATACGTAAGACTGCATTCAAAAGGTCATTTGCAAGAGACAATGGAGGAAGGGCACCAAAGACGGATCATCCCTAACAGCCCAAAAGACGTCTGGAATCTAGCAGTCTCTTATTGGCAAATTCAACTCTTGCAGGTAACGGAGAACCTCAGGTAGTTTATACCACTCTCACACATGCACTACTATTGGGTACACTTCCTGATTCTTAATTTTTCAATATGTCTGGATCTGGGTGTACAACAGCTAGAGGTAATGGTACCACTGTTGCACATATAATTGACACATGCTAGATTGGAAACTATGATGACCCACTGCTGTATTGGTTCTCTGAAAAATTAGTGCGGCCATTAGTACTCGTCTATATTTCCATCGAAATCCTAAGCTGCCAACAAGCTAAAGTGCTATCACAGCATGTCTTCAGTGATTCTGGAGCAAATGTCTCTAGCAATAGAATTCCCTCTGTAATTCACGTCAAACAACTAATATTCATCAAAATAAATGAGCAATACATACCAGCGAACTACTGCCTGATGCCATTGTAAGGCAAATCCGCCAGGCAGTAGCGGTGATGAATACTGTTTTCATAGCACTGGAGGTGAAGATTAAACGAAATTGTGGTGGTGGTGAGGGTTTATGAAGGTGTCTTTGGTGAGGATGATTAACATTGTTGCTGTTGCCCCAGAGTTTGCAGTAACAAGTGTGCTACATTTTGTATGTCAATGATCAGAATGTAGCACAGGGACACATAAAACATTTCCCTGTTTGGATTTACCACTGTAGCGAGTGAAATGAATGAGCCATTCACACATCTAAGTTTTGCCTCACTCCCCAGGCACAGGGAGTTTTTTCCAAATTCCCACAGGGAAGTTGGAACACACAATTTTTGCTGCACTCCTGCAGGGAAGGGGCAGCACCACCTGTTAGGAATTGCTATCTGGTAAGGGTGTGAACGCACTACCTTTTCAGATTTTTTATTAAATGAACAAAATTATATGGGTAATTCGATCTCAGGAAAGGTGGTCTACCAATCAGAACCTCCTTTCAGAAAACTCCATGCCAAAAGAATACTGACACCCATGCCCTGCTGAATCAGTCTCATGAACTGCCGCTCCTTCTCTTCAGTGTCATAGACCAGGTTCAGAGGTCACAGGTGCTCTGTCTGACAGCTGCCGTGACAGCAAAGTCACTGCAATGCATAGGTTGAATTAAAGTCTGTGTATCTGTTCCAAAACCACAGTAAATATAAAAAACTACTGAGTGGTGGCTGGGTAATCCTGAAATATAAGCCAAACCTGAGTTTTGGTATGGTGGATAGTAGTTCACATAATTATTGAATCCACGGCATGTCTGTATTATATACATGTCAATACTGTGACCCCAGTACATCTCTGGAAGAACTATGTGTATTCTAGTCAGACTGTTGTCTCTGCTCAACCAGTAGGACTATAGGCACGAAGAGTGTGGCTCTCTTTGATCCTTTGTGAGGTGAGGTACACCTCTCTCCAGCCCAGGATTTTCCCAGCAGGGAATTCCTGGGAAATGAGCTGCAAGGTGTGCACCCTAAATCCCAGAGCCAGCCTCGCACCAGGGTGTTTCATACTAAAGATCCATTGAAGCTGCAGGCTTGGGAAGGTTGGTGGGATTAGACAGACAGGCAGAGCTGGAACACATGCAGGAAAGGCTTTTCCATCTTGGATTTCTGTGGGCTTCTCTTTCCTTCCAGTCCACCTCACTTACTGCACACCAAAAAACTTTGGGTATGATTCAAGAAACCAAGAGTCCATTGTTACCGTATCAGGGATTGGAAGCCTTGCTTTTATCCAATCCCATGTGGCTTGTTGAATTTAAAAGGAAGGAGTCACAAACTCTTTTACTGATGAACCTTTGGACGTTCAAGTACATCTGGAAGAATTCATCTGGACCATGTTGGGAGAGCAGTCATCTCCAAAGTTCTCTGCCAGGGATAGATTTCACCTTGTTATTTGAGTGAAACATTGCCAGAGTGTGGCAGGTCTGGTGCACAACAACAGTTCACCCCAATGTGAACTTGGGATGGTTACAGAGCAGAGCTTGCTTCATGTGTGAGGTCACCATTTTTCTCTTCCATTCAGCTGTCCTATTTCTGCTGGGATTTCATTCAAATGGCCATCATACTGTCTTGTATGCAAGTATGGTTTTCTCAATGGGAACCATGCTTCCAGGATTCTCCTTGGTATCTGTATGTTCAATGGTTTTGCTCGTGTCTCACACTCTGGTTCCCAACATATAGGCACTGTTTCCATGCCTGGCCCCACTCTCTGCTACACGGCTCCGGAGCTGGAGCTCCTGGACCTGTTCCCAACCTGCAGAGGCAGCGGGAACCGAGCACCAAGGCTTCTTCCCTAAATGCCTTAATTTAGGTAAGCGCTGTGACCGAGCGCCGCCTCAACCGTTTTTCTTTTACATTTCTTGCTGCATTTGCATCAGTAGCCGATGCGCTTCATTGCCCAAGCAAGGGCAGGGCAATCCGCTGCCTATTTACAGATCCATGCTGCCTGAAAACGAAATTCGCCATTGAAGTACATGAGGTACTTCATTACTTAAAAATGGCCGACCGATTCCTGATGCCTGCCTGCATCACCTACTGAGGCCTGAGCAAGCCCGCCTGATTGGCTGCCCCTGCCTACTTGTCCTCTGATTGGGCGCCGGCAGGCGAAGCCGGCCCACTTCATTCAAGGCCCACTGCTAACAAGGCCATCTCCTGTTTCCATGCCTGTTATCTGCCTACTCTGCCCTCTGCCAAAAGCCTTGGTTCTCCTACACACGACTGCCAAGGTAACTCTGCTTTACAGCTTACTGTACCACATTGACATTATTTGCTTAGTCCCTGCTACAAATTTACATGAACTTCACTTCAAATGACTCCTCGCATCAAGCTATCTCAACTTTGCAGTGCATTTTAAAACCCACTCGTGCACTGCCGCCTTTCTGGTGCCCCACTTGAGTACCTTTAGCCCACCTTTGTTACCTAAACCTAGATGGGTACCCATGCACTCTAGTTCTACTGTTATGCCTTGTGGTGATTCGAATTTAGGTGCTGCCATGTGTACTGTAGCCTGCCTCTGATGCCCAAAGCTTGATACTGCTCTGTGCATATTAGTTTAATTGTGCTGCCTTGTGATGCCCTGTGATGATTCGAATTTAGGTGCTGCCATGTGCACTGTAGCCTGCCTCTGATGCCCAAAGCTTGATACTGCCCTGTGCATATTAGTTTAATTGTGCTGCCTTGTGATGCCCTGTAATGATTCGAATTTAGGTGCTGCCATGTGCACTGTAGCCTGCCTCTGATGCCCAAAGCTTGATACTGCCCTGTGCATATTAGTTTAATTGTGCTGCCTTGTGATGCCCTGTGATGATTCGAATTTAGGTGCTGCCATGTGCACTGTAGCCTGCCTCTGATGCCCAAAGCTTGATACTGCTCTGTGCATATTAGTTTAATTGTGCTGCCTTGTGATGCCCTGTGATGATTCGAATTTAGGTGCTGCCATGTGCACTGTAGCCTGCCTCTGATGCCCAAAGCTTGATACTGCTCTGTGCATATTAGTTTAATTGTGCTGCCTTGTGATGCCCTGTAATGATTCGAATTTAGGTGCTGCCATGTGTATTGTAGCCTGCCTCTGATGCCCAAAGCTTGATACTGCCCTGTGCATATTAGTTTAATTGTGCTGCCTTGTGATGCCCTGTAATGATTCGAATTTAGGTGCTGCCATGTGCACTGTAGCCTGCCTCTGATGCCCAAAGCTTGATACTGCCCTGTGCATATTAGTTTAATTGTGCTGCCTTGTGATGCCCTGTAATGATTCGAATTTAGGTGCTGCCATGTGCACTGTAGCCTGCCTCTGATGCCCAAAGCTTGATACTGCCCTGTGCAAACTAGTTTAATTGTGCTGCCTTGTGATGCCCTGTGATGATTCGAATTTAGGTGCTGCCATGTGCACTGTAGCCTGCCTCTGATGCCCAAAGCTTGATACTGCTCTGTGCATATTAGTTTAATTGTGCTGCCTTGTGATGCCCTGTGATGATTCGAATTTAGGTGCTGCCATGTGCACTGTAGCCTGCCTCTGATGCCCAAAGCTTGATACTGCTCTGTGCATATTAGTTTAATTGTGCTGCCTTGTGATGCCCTGTGATGATTCGAATTTAGGTGCTGCCATGTGCACTGTAGCCTGCCTCTGATGCCCAAAGCTTGATACTGCTCTGTGCATATTAGTTTAATTGTGCTGCCTTGTGATGCCCTGTAATGATTCGAATTTAGGTGCTGCCATGTGTATTGTAGCCTGCCTCTTGCCTGTATTGTAGACGCCTAAACTTCGATGTCGCCCTGTGCATTCCAGCTTAATTGTGCCTTGTGACGCCCCTCTGAAGTATATAGACATACTAGCCCTGACTAAAACTATCAAACCATGGTGCTAAAGCATCAGCATAATTGTATCTCAGGCCCTACTGGGTCAGCCCAATATACTTGTCACTGTGTACTCTTACCAAACATTCGTACCATCCAGACCTGCCTTCTATTTACATCCTGGTCCTTAGCCTGGACTATTCTAACCATCACCACAATAATGGCCCTCACCAACCTCACCCCCTGCAACCTGCAAGAGAGAAACTTGTGACTTAGAGCTAGGCTACCACGACTTTATGACATCAAAAATAAAATAACTACTCCACCTGTACCTACACGCACTTCTACCGCCATTAAGCCCAACCGCCTAGCCTCAGCGATGATAAATCGTCCCGAACCACAAGATGATCTATACTACAATCAGAGGAGACCCAACCACCTTAATCCCGGATCTGCTAAAGATACCATCACTACTCCTACATTATCAGGAGCCCTTATTAATGCTAGGTCTCTTATAGCACACAATAATGAAATAGCTGATATACTGGCTATGGATAACTTAGATATCCTTGCTGTTTCTGAAACTTGGCTCCATGATGCAGCCGGCCCGGCCCTCATGACTGCCATACCGGACAATTACAACATCTTAAGAGTTGACCGGCCTAACACTAGAGGAGGCTGCCTGGCCATCATAACCAAAACACAGCTAGCTGCTAGACTCACCCCACACCCAGCAATCACATCGTGCAAACTTCTCTCAGCTAAAATACCCATCTCAAACAATAGCACACTAACAATACTTCTAGTGTACAGACCACCAGGCCCTCTAGGCAATTTTGAGGAAGACCTATCTAGTCTCCTCACGAATACCATTAAAGACACCACCCAGCTCCTTTTACTAGGTGACTTTAACTTGGGCTTTAATGACGTAGAAGACAAACAAGGCCAATCTTTCCAATCCATTTTAGTCAATCATGACATTACCCAAAATGTCCTAGCTCCTACACACACAAAAGGTCGCACACTAGACTGGATAGCTAACCATAACTGCGACATCACCATCTCTAGTATTCTACCTCAAGTATGGATGGACCACTATCTCAAATGCTTTACAGCCAGCATCGAGCCTCCCAAACCTAACAAGAATAAAATAGCACCCTCCATTCCAACGAGAAGCAAAAAAGAAATCACGGCTGAAAAACTACTCCCACTACTCCAGCTCTCACCGCCAGCTCCATTGAATCCAACCCTAGCGAGTTAGTTGAGTCATTTAACAATTCTATGGCCAAAGCGCTAGGCTTGATTGCCCCTATCAAACTTCATAAAAGCAAACGTGAAGCTCACCTTAACTCCTGGTTCACTCCCCAACTCAAAAAAATGCGCATCCAAAAACGTAAACTTCAAGCTATCTGGAGGCATACCCTTTCTGCTGACAATAAAACTACACTTGCCAACTTTGCCAAAAGTTACAAGAAGGAAATAATTCAAGCTAAAAAAGATTAATTTAATGATAGAATCAGTAAAGCCAATTCGAATTCCAAAGAGCTCTTCACTATTCTCCGAGAATTGGAAAATCCAATTGCCCATACAGACAATGTCCCCAAGGACAAATCCTGGTGCATTAGCATCCAAAATGCCCTAGCAAATAAAATTACAACCCTTCAATCTAAAATTGCTAAGAAAAAAGCCTCCTTGAGCCCTAGCGAAACTCATACCACCCCACGGAAAGAAATACCGACCACATCCATCCAAACTAACTGTAAACCCTTCAGATTCACTAATATCTCCATATTGGAAACTGAAAAGGTCATTCTATCCCTTAAACCATCGAACTGCCAAGGCGACAGCTGCCCTGCGCAAATCATCAAGGACGCAGCCAGAGATTTAGCACCCTTCATCTCAAAACTTATTAACGCCTCCTTCAATACGAGTACTGTACCCACCAACCTTAAAGAATCCTGGGTACTGCCCCTACTCAAAAAACAGACACTTGACCCAGCAATCCCCACTAATTATAGGCCGATTACTACGGTCCCATTTCTTCTTAAAATCATCGATAGAGTAGCCTACCTCCAAATCCAAAATTACTTGGAGACACACCAACTATTAGGCTCACGGCAATGTGGCTTCAGACCACTTCACGGTACTGAAACGGCCCTTATTGACCTCAAGACACAAATCGACGAGTTGAAGGATAAAGGTACTACAGCTATGCTCCTCCTCCTTGACCTATCAGCGGCCTTTGACCTGGTGGATCATGCAGTATTATGCAACCACTTAGCGTCTGCCGCCCTTTTCTCAAGTGAAGCTATAGCATGGGTACAATCCTTCCTAGCTAACCGTACGATGAGAGTGTTCTCCCCCGTAGCGGCAGCGGACCCAATCCATATCACTTGTGGCGTCCCACAAGGCTCATGTGTCTCCCCGACAATGTATAATATATTTACTAAGCCACTCTTCGACAAACTTGACAGATTAGGGGTAACCTACACTAATTATGCGGACGATACGCAGATTCTCATACCACTATCTGGCAACTTTGTCGAAGACACAACTCTAGTAAACAAAATGTACCTCCTCATTCAGGCATGGATGGCCTCCCACGGCCTCTGACTAAATGACGACAAAACTGAGATACTGATCTTGGGTTCCGACTCCAACCTAAAAAAACTGAGTCCCAATTATAGCAACTTCAACATAGATGGCAATACAATCAAGGTGGCAACCAAGGTAAAAACTATAGGCTTTTACCTTGATTCCACTCTATCCCTCAAAAAACAAGTTAACTCCTTGGCATCGTCTACAGCATACACCTGTAAATTAATCAGGACCTGCAGACCGTACCTCTCCAAAACTAACTGCATCACACTAGCTAACGCATTAGTAATGTCCAAGCTGGACTATTGCAATGCCCTCTATGCAGGAGCCAATAAAACCATTATAAATAAAATGCAAATCCTTCAAAATAACGCTCTTAGAGCAGCTCTTGACATACCCCGCAGAGAACATATATCCAACATCAGGAAAGACCACCACTGGCTCAAAATTAGTGACAGAATCCTCCTCAAGACACTATCGCTCACCCACAAAGGGCTCAACAACTCAGCACCCCCTACATCTCGGCCAAACTGACCAGAAAATCATCCAGACACCACACTAGGGCTACTAACCACCTCCTGCTTGAAACCCCTAGATTTAGACGATCCAAAGCGGGCGGAGCTAGCTTCCCGGTCAGAGCTGCCCAGGCGTGGAACGCATTGCCTACAGCACTAAGGGCTAACCTACCCTATACCAACTTCCGATCTAAGGTAAAAAACTGGCTCTGGTCCAACGACAACTAATACGGCCTTGATACTCCTGAAACCTAGTCCATGACTTTTCTGCGCTTACCATTTTACCTTTTTGTATACTCCTTCAACACTGTAATATGTTAGCCTTTCATCTCCAATTGTTTGAATTGACATGTATGTACTGTATTGATAGGTTTCTTATTCCCTGCATGCAACCCAAGCTTAAGTAACCTTGTACCTGCTGCGCCCGGCTACCCCTGGGTTTTTTGTGTGCATTATCAAATAATAAACATAAAGATAAACTATGGGTGAAGTAGTTGAGGTGGGGGTACTTGGCTCCTTCTCTAGACTCCCCCCTATGGGCAATTCATCAACCACTCTCCCATCATCCTTCATATCTAGACATCCTTGTCTGAAGAATTCTTCTTTGGGACCCATATCTTTATGACTCATTTCAGGCATCCAGCTGATTTCACATGGTCATCCTTATTCCAAGTCACGGGCATGCACTGTCCATTTGGGCTGCAATAGATCCACTTCCCCACAAACGTCTTATGATTCTTTGGATACAGGAATTTTGTCCCCTCAGGTGCATGGATGCTGGCCTTCACAAAATCTCTGATTTCTTCATCTGTCAGGTCTCTGGCCTTCCATCCTGAATCAACATCGATCATGATTTTCATCCCTATGGCTTTCTTTGCTGTCTTCTTGCATTGTGCGAGTATTATTCTAATCGCACAAAATCCAAGCAATACCAATACGATCAGGGCCCCAAGGAACTTGAACATGTCATAACTATCATCAGCAATGTCTTCCAGTTCATCTATCATCTCGACGTGTAGTTTTGTCAGCATCTCTATGGCCTCTGTCAAGGTGCCATTCTCGTCATCATGAGATGGTATGAACGTGCAACATGATCTCCCATTTCTGCACAAACACGACCATCCATAGCTGTGATCATGTCCAGGACGTATCTATTCTGAAGAGTCATCAGTCGTATGGCTCTCAGCTCTTCTCTGACAGCATTGAATCCCTTTATGGTAGTGTTGATTGTCTGCAGCAATTCCTATCTGGTAATCTGCAGCATTTGGCAGCCTTTTGATTCGCGGCATGAAGATCATTGTGAATACTGATGAAATCTGGCTGCACAGTCTGTGTTCATATGGGATGGAGTCAAAAGCGTCTATTGATTAAATCAGCTCCCCAGATCTCTTCTTCCTCAGGTGAGCATCTGCTTTCGGGAAACTGTCAAGACTTAAGTCACTTTTAGGAATCACCAACGCTGGAACATGGACATTCACTTGTGAGCATCGTGCTCCCCAATCCTTGGGTAACTTCATATACGCTCTGAATCCACAAGTCCAATTGTGATCCATTTTCACTGCTGTCCCAATGTTCATTCCTTGTGCCTCAAAGATTTGACCACAGTTCTCGTTCTCTCCAACTTTTCTTGTGTCATTGTCGCCAAAGCACATCTTTGCATTCTCCAAAAGCACTATCTGCAAGGGTCCTCCTCTATCTTTGACCCAGGTCAGTAGCTCAGCAAGTTTTGACCATAAAGGTTTACACAGCATGTGTGCATTCTCAATAGTTGGCTGGTAGTGACCCATTATTACCCAGCCTCTGCAGATCACCACACCTTCTTCCCAACCATCTGGTGATAACACTGATCCCAAAATCTGCATCTGGCCTCTGTTTTTCCATCTACAAATGTCTTCTGCAGATTTCCCTGGACTTTTCAGTCTTTTGTTTACTTCCCTTCTTTTTCCAGCTCCTTTCACTCTGGGCTTTTTGAATCTGATCACGTGATTCTTGGTGTGAGTTCTTAGCCTTGTATTTGTGTCTTGGACATAGTCGTCTTCGTCTGGATCTGTCCATTCAGTAGCCCATTTCAGATAGGCTGTTTGACCCATGAACTGGCCTCTTGTGTGACAGAATGCTAGGTGTGATATACAGTGTGCAGTCAGGACATCTACTTCAATAGCTATGACGATTTTAGACTTCCCCATGCTATAAGGCAGGAGTACACATACAAAACATTCTTCCTTTGAGGTCCTTCTTCCCACTTTTTTGATATGCTGTTACCATATGTTATTCCCCAAGTGTGCTGTACTGTCCAGGTAATGATTTAATTCATGATCATCCTCCCTAGCACTTCCCTTAGGTCTCGTTCTTTTCTTATGGGCTTCTATAATCATCTCATGCACTATGTCAACATAGTTCCTTCTTACTGGACCAATCATAGAAAGATTTGTCAGTGTGCTGGGTGTTTTTACATGTGTTACCTGCATAGGTTCACTTCTAGACAATCTCTTCCTTTGTCTCTCCTTTCGAGCCTGTTTCTAGTGCTCGAGGACAATTTCTGTAACACTCTTTTCTAAGGAAAGATGTCTGGGGACATTTGTGATAGCACTAGGCAACTTTACACCGCCTTCTGGAATAGGGATGATTACATAGGGTCTCGGTTGCTTAGTAGCTGCCACATCTGTATCCTCCTTCTGCATAGGAGGATAAACAGGAATCCTTGCTATATTTGGCTCCAAATAGAATGCAGCATGTACTGTAAGTCAGAGCAGTATCACTATGAACAAAATGCAAGTATAAATCACATATACGTAAACCCATTCACAAAAATAGCTTCTTGCACATTGTGGACATCTCTCGTGATCTGTCATGATGATGTTGCTATTGATGCTGCCCATTCATACTCTTTTTTAAGGAAGGAAAAACTGATTTTTAATCAGGCAACACCATGCAATACTCTGGAAGCTGCTGAATCTCCTCCAAAAGTTCCTCGATCAGCTTCAGTTGCCTGACTATACAACGATGAACAAAAGTTCCCAATGAGATAACGAATCGTCCTTTCACCAGAAGACATGAAGATTCTCCTCCAGGATGAAGCAAAGTCCTTTAACCAGTAGATTTCTGGATCTCTTCCCTCGAACACCTCATTCAGTTCTCATTGTTCTCTCAGAGTAAAGGTTCACCTTTGTTATTATGTCTCTCAGTATTTCGTTAAGTGCTGCATTATTCCTTGGATTCCTCAGGAAGGTGCGGACATCAGTGTGTCTCCCAACAAGATGCAGGCACTCCTCAATCAGATAATATAACACCAAGCTGATCAGTCTATGCACATTATTAGCCAAGAGGGGCATTTGTGTTTTCCCCACTGTACTCAGGAAGCTGAAGAACTTGCTCTATTATACCTTCGAGCAATCTCCTCACGATCGGACCAGACTTGGGATCTTGCAGGAACTGATGAACACTAGTAGGTCTCCCCACAAGCGCAGGGTATGCCCACAAAATAAACAGAAAAACTGCAAAAACGATCCGTGAAACATTGTCATTAGGCACCACCATGGACACCTCTGAAAAGAAATTCAGTGAGAAAGGAATCAGGGAACTGTTCCCTCTTCCAGTCGTCGAAAAGCAACTCCAAATCTGGCATGCTCTCCTTCTCGATCAAGACTTAAATGTGTCTCAGTCCAATGTTAACAAACTCCTGTGGCTAAAGAACAAATAGCTTGCCTTAACTCCTTTTTTAGTGACTGAAAATAGTATCCCGAAATAAACCATGGTGCAATATACTTTTTGTCTGTTTAATCGACAGCTTCTGCATCCTTCTTCCTCGTCATAGACCTAGTCTGCACATGCTGTGGTTCTTCCCCAATG
This sequence comes from Ambystoma mexicanum, assembly GCF_040938575.1. Taxonomy (NCBI): domain Eukaryota; kingdom Metazoa; phylum Chordata; class Amphibia; order Caudata; family Ambystomatidae; genus Ambystoma; species Ambystoma mexicanum. The sequence goes on along the minus strand of NC_090935.1, from coordinate 542,957,640 downwards.
CTTGCTTCCGAAGGGGGTGGGGGTGAAGGGTTCTCCAGCATAGATGTTCACATCTCCGAGAAATATCCAAGCGCCGCTGCCTTGTACTTTAACTGCAGATGGTGTCACGTCTTCCACTACGAATGGGCCGTTGAAACGCGGCCCATGCCACCTTCTTGTAAAGTTCCTGATCGGGATCTTATCACTGGGGACACGTTTGGGAAGACATATTTCTCTAACTCTGGTTGCTGTAACATCTCCTTCTGTGTTCTGAGTAGCCCCAATCCCCTTTTGCTCGAGCTGATCTGAAATGAAAGAGATACTTGAGGTCATGCATGTAAAGTAGTCACGTAACGCCTTTCCTAATTATTCTGCTGTTGTCTGAGCATCACTTCTAGTTCTAGACGGAGGTGTGAGAGGTGTCCTCATTCTCCTCCCTGTCACTATTTCATGGGTGGTAAGATGGCAGTCTGAACCTGGTTGATTTCTCAACGCATACATTGCCAATGGTAGGCAATGCTACCATCCTTTCTTCAAAGTAAGCTTCAATTTGGCTATTATTTCTTTAAGCAAGCCATTGAGTCTCTCACAGGTCCTGTTCGCTTGCAAGTGGTAGGCCAATGAAAACCTGTTCTTTGTACTAAGCAACAAGCTTATCTGTTCAAAGACTTCATTAACAAAATGAGGGCCATTATCTGATCTTAATACTTCACATATTCCCCATCTAGGAAACACTTCTCGTCACTAAACATTTTGCTGCACAGGTGGAGCCTGGGTGTGTACATGGACCAGCCTCAATCCACCTCGAAAAGGGACATACCACTACAATCATATATTTATATCCATTGCATACTTGCAGCATGTCAACATAGTCGATGTGCAAACGCTGAAAGGGACCATTAGGTCTCTGAATAATTCCTCTAACTATGTGCAGTGTGTGCCCAGCAGTAAACCTTTAACGTATGATACAGTTTACTACATAAAATGCAACGTGTTCTACCAAATTTGGAACGCACCATTCCTCCACAATTGTTGCCGCAAAGCTCTCTCTAGTTATGTGCGCAGGGTAGTGTAGCTGCTCTAACACCACCCTTAATAAGGCTACAGGCACCACCGGTTTACCAGTGCTGTCTTGTCGCATCAATGCTTCGGAAGGGTTCAAAGAACATCCCCTCAATGTCCACAGGTCTTTCTCATCTTGAGGCGCTTCCCGTTGGATCTCTACAAGTTGAGTCCTGGACAGATCATTATAACAATCAGGCACACTCATCATCACCACCATGCTTTCATTCACATCCGTCGTGTTAAACTCCACAATGTTTTCTGAACATGCAACTCGTTTTGCTGCCTCATTTGCCTTTTGATTTCCACGTGATTTAAAGTCTGCTCTTTTAGTGTGTGCTGCACACTTAACGACTGCAATGGCTTCTGGGAGTTGTAGTGCTTTAATAAGCCTGTCCAATAAGGCTGCGGGCTGCACTGGAGTGCCGTCCTTTCAGAGGTAGCCCCTCCTTTTCCAACGTGCTAGCCCTGTGTGCACTGTTGACGTCACATAGTCACTGTGCACCGTGACTTTCTGATCTGCATGATTCTTGAGTGTGACAATCAGCACCACAATTCTGCAGCCTGTGCTGAAAAGTGAGACGTGGTTATACACTTATCAATACTTCAAACTCTCCATTGGCCATGTGCGACACCACAGAGGAACCTGTATATCTTTGTCCATCATTTTGATCGAATCTAGAAGAACTGTCGATAAAGAGAATCTCCCCAGCTGCCAATGCATTTTCCTTCACCCTCGGGAGTTCATCATAGAAGTCCTCATAGTTGGAGCAATCATGTGCATGCTCGTCCCCTGCCAGTGGTTCTGCTACAAACAGGCAGGATTCACTATTCTGCATCAAACTATCTTAATCGCTGGATTGACCATGACTACCTTGTAAGCAGAAGCCCTTTGAGAAGTCAACGTACCTTTAGGTTTTTCCAAAATAGCAAAAAAAGCATGTTCAACAGATAATGTCATGGAACACCCCATTACTATGCTGGCAGCCTTCTCAATAGCGAATGTGGCGGCTGCCAAAGATTGTCCACTAGGAAAACGACCTCTCATTACTGGGTCTACAATCCCACTGTAATAGGCAAGGGGCTTGTACCCCAATGTGGTTCTCTGCGTGAGTACAGCTGTCATAATAGTGCCATGCGTGTGCAAAAACAAAAATAATTCCTCAGAATATTTGGGAATCCCTAAAACTGGAGCTGTACAAATTGCCTTTTTCAACTCATCAAACCCTTCTTCCATTTCCTCAGTCCAGACAATTTTTTCCTGATTTGCCTGTGCTTTTTTCAGAGCTTGCAATAAGGGCCTTATATATGAACTGTAATCAAAGAATTGGTTATATACATGTATGGAGAACATTTCATTCCTATTTACGTTGGGTACATGTTTCAAGTACATTGTGTAAGTTATACATATTTCCAAAATATATGATTTATGAGTGGTGAGCCATGAGTGTGGCATACACAGTGTTACATGTGCGTGATACATAACCAATGTGGTAGTTAGTTGTTTGTTCCGTTAACATTCACATATATACATATTAGATTTGATACAATCAATGAAAGAAAAGGAGAGAGATAGAAAGGTAAGTATTTGCCCTTGGGTGGGTGTGTAATTTTGGTAGTTTGGAAGGGTTAATATGGAATGTGCTTACCTAGAACATGTTTAGTCGGTTGTCCCATTTGGGTCTGGGTTCCTTTGTGGCTCCTGTGTTGGTACCTCGTGGTATCTGTGGATAACATCAGGCATATTTAGAAGCAGGGGTATCTGGGGCAAGTGCCTAAAGAGCCAGCTGCATTTTGGTGCTTGAGTGTATGGTTGATTGGCTGTGAGGTGGTTGTCACGTTGGCAAGTAGATACGACTACTGTTTGATTAGAGTGAATTGTCCGGTGTGCTTGCGGCCATCTTCCAGGGGTGTGCTGGTGGTGCCCGGGCCAAGTGTGGACCGGCGGAGGTTGTTATTGGGGCAGAATGAAGAAGCATGTGGCTTGTGCAATTGTAGTCCCCAGTAATCCCTTGTATCCTTGTTTTAAGGAATATGTGGGCCACGGGTGTTGTTCTGGTCCTTACGCGATAGGGTCAAGATTTGCCTGATGGTACACTATTGTGCGTGCTGGAAATCCTGTCCTGTGCTAGTCTTTGCCTGTTAGGGCCACCAGAAAATCTGGTGAGTGCCCAAGTGAGCAGTTATAATCAGCAGTCCAGGTTGGCAGAGGGCATGTTGTGATCGCAGTGCCAGGTACCTGCATACCACTAGTGTCAATCTGCGTCATGGAACAATATGGCGGTGATAGGCTGTAGTGAGGCCCAGTGAGCCATGAGGGGCCTGCATGCGTTGGTCGCTGCTAATCAGATTGTTGGCTTTTTCGGGGGTAGTGTGAGGGGTGACGTGCCAGCCGTGTGTGCCATGTAGTTGAAGCATCGTGGATGCAGCAGCATGTTGGGCGGTGGTGGATGTTGGTCAGGAAGTACCTGGATGGGGTTGTGGCATCTTGACGTGCTATGGGTTCCCTCAAGAGGGTCCCTAACGTGACGCAATCAATGTGGGATAAGGGAGCCACTCATGTTGTGTGCCCATAATGTATTGCGGAAATCCCCCATGCCCTGCAGAGTGGGGGAGCGCTGTAGCTAGAAGGCTCGGGTTGTCCTGACTAAGGGCCGACTATGTGGAGGTGCTTGGGTGGCCGAGACAGGCTTGTGAGGACACCGAGTGGGAGTGGGGAGTGCTTATCAATGGGTGCCAGTAAGCAGTGGGAAACTTACCCGTGGTCGGATGGGTGTTGTCCGAAGTGCTGGTCTCTCAGTGATCATCTGGTTAGCAATCCCGATGGATGTTTCCTGATGGTTATGCAAGTGGAATGCCTATTGGCTGGTGCTTACTGGTTGCTGATTGGGTGTTCCGATTGGCTGTTGCTAGCTGGCTGAGGCTAGGTGGTCTAACCGTAGATACGGATAACGTTGGGCGTACTGGTTGGCCTGAGGGTCATGGAAGTCTAGCTTGTTGAGTCAAAGTTGGGGCAGGGAGAATTCTCATGGTGAAAATGTATAATTAATGAATGCGCTGCAGTTGTGTTTTGATGCTAGTGTCTGGCACTGCTGCGCCTGCAGTAAGCGTTAGTACATCAAGTAATATTGGGTGGCATTGATCCCGTTGGCTGGTGCTGGAGGGCTATTGAAAATGTGATTCTGTTGGCTTGAACTCTCTGCCTGATGGCGTGTTGTCACCCCGTGGTTGCGGATGACGCATAAAATTGCTTGGGCGGGGATATTTCTCATGGCGAATCCGTATGTGTAATTAAGGAGCTGCAGTAGCGCTTGGTGCATGCATCCAGCACTGGTGCGCTTACAGATGGTGTTAATTCCCAGATTAGTATCTATTGACAAGAGGATTCCCTTGATTTGGTATTATGTGAATCTGTCCTTTGGATGTTGACGTAAGTCAATGTCTCCAGATCTTTGAGAGGTTCCTCATGTTGTGAGGTCAAGGGTTAGGTAACCTGTCTGATAATCAAATTTTACCTGACAAAAAACATGCATTTTGACACATTGGCAAAATAAACACTACGTGTTTTCAAAAAATGTATTTGGTATCAGTGATCATTGAAGAAAGAAACCTGAACGGACCAAATTGAAATGGGTTAACACCGTATCCAGCGCCACTGTACAATAGGGTTCCAACCCCCCTCACAAAAACAATTCGCCAAAACAGGGACTGCAGGAGCTCCGTCCCTTGGAATCCTACATACAGGCAGCAGGAAAACCAATAAGGCAAAGAATGCCCACCAGTTCATGGACAAATTGAAATACATATGTTAGCACAGAGATCCACAGTTCCATAAAGCTCCAACCACACAACTTTACTGTAATCAAAGACCCATGCTCTTACATAGTTACATAGACCCAACAATCTTTGCATGTGCTTTATTGTGAGTGGCTTTACTGTTTTCAAAATAGCCTCAGCCCTCTCAGGAGTAACTTTCTTTCCCTCATGTGAAATTAACTGGCCTATGTACAGTACTTCTTCTTGACAATACTGCAATTTCTCCCTGTCTAATTTATATCCTTTGCTGCAAGAATAATCATTAGCTGAACTGAATAACGTCTGCACTCGTCCTCTGAGGTGCTACGAACCAATATGTCATCCATGTACTGCAACACAAATCTTTCCAAATCAATATTGCTTAAGTCCATCTACTGGACTCTATTGAAAATCGACGGAGACTCACAGTACCCATGCGGCAGGTGAGTACTTTTCAGATGAGTTTGTCTGAACATAAATGACATCAGATCCTATGAGTCTTTATGCAAAGGGATTGAGAAAAACACATTTTTCAAGTCAATCACAGTGAAATATCATGCCTCAAAAGGATATTACATAAGATTGTCGCAGGATTAGGAACTAGAGGGAACTGGGCATCTACAATCTTGGTTAGTCAGCCTCATATCTTGAATTAAACAACAGATCCCCCTTTTCCCTTTTTTCACAGGGTAAATCATAGCATTACACAGTGACTCTGACGTCACTAGGATACCCTATTTCATCATGGCGGATACCGTCTTAAAAATAACTTAATCTGCTTCTCGAGACATGGGATACTGTCGTGCTCGATGTAAATTTGCCCCTGGTTTCAATTTAATCTTCACTTCTCCAGCCCCCTTCAATAGACCTACATCACAGGGGCCTGTTGTCCATAATGAAACTGGCCCTTTCGCTGTGTCTTCATCGAATGCTCAGGGCGTTTCTGTGCAAGCATCATTTTCTGAGGAACCTCACGTATAATTGCTCCCACCCAATAAGTAATGCTCATCTTGAATACTACTTCATCATCTGACAGATGGTCTCCAAACATATCCTCGTCAGTGATGTCAGTCAATCTCTAACCTTCCCCAATGGCAATCACTGTGCACCATTGTGTGCCGTCATAATCATTCCCATCAAGCAAAGCCATTTCTCCTCGTACTATGGCTGCTTGTTATTCTAAAGGAAAGACTCGGCCTTCCTCTTCATCCATAGGTATCGTTGGCCTAAATAAAAATGTATCAGGTATTCTCATAGTTCTGCCCACTAGACCTGGTAACCATGTCAACAGAATGCCTACCCCATAGTGAAAAACCTCTGGTTGTAACTGTACTCCTCGCATGGTCATTTGTCCTGCAAACGCCATAATAAATTCACTCACATTTAAATAATGCATTCCTGGTGTTAAACATACTATGCCTTTATTAGTGAACAAAATCGCCATGTTCATTTTGGTCATTAAATCTCAACCTAATATATTGACAGGTGCCTGCCTTGAATATAACAATGGCACAGACATGTCACACTCTCCTATAGAGACTGGCAATTCTTCAGTAAAAGGAACTGTACTTGGAGCTCCTGTGAAACCTTGAGTATTCATGGCATTTCCGGACATGGAAATTTCCCCTCTCGTATACATAAGCGTGTTGCACCTGTGTCTACTAAAAAAGAAAAAGATTTGCCTCCTAAATTGACGTCAACCTTTGGTTCCTCTTGAGGATTGGGCGTCACTGGTAGTATTGAACACATCAAGTCTCACAGTGAGCTGTCCTATTGTGGATACATTCTCATCCATGTACCTGTGAAAGGATTCCCTCCATCAATAGTAACATCCCCTATTCTAGGAGTCATTAACTGTCCTGTGCTTGTGCTTTGCTGTATCTGCATGTCACTGGCCTTGTGGTGGATTCATTGTTGCCTGCTGTGTTTGTAAATCTTGTTGCATTCTCTGCGCATGTGTGCGCTCTGTGCTATGCTGCACTGTCTTATTCTGAGAAAACCCATCTCCATTCTGCTGCGAATATGCAGGCGGGTTTGTGGTCTCCCCTCTTGGGAATTGCCCATTCTGCACAAATCCTTAACTTCTACATGTGCCAGCAAATTGGCCTGACATACCACATGTCCAAGATATAGCAGGTGGTCTCCTAATTTGCCCCTCCTTCATGCCTTGACTATCGTTCTATGTGTTTTGAAACCCACTTTGATTGTTCTGGAAGTTTCACTGATTATTCTGGAAGCCTCTACCTCGAAAGCCTCCCCTTTCCCGTGATGCAAATCCATTATTACCTTGATCGAACTGCCTTTGGTTATTCACCTGCGGCATGCTTACTGCTTGCTGTAAACCCGATCCATCTCCACTAGTCAACATTGCCCTTTAATGGCATACTTTGATAGTTTTTTCTGCACTAACTTTGCCTCTTCACCTTTCCTAACATCGTCTTTCTTTCGATACTTCTCTTGCAATAATGCGCGATGGTCAGCTGAATTTCTGATTTTGGCCTTGCTTCCATGCCCAATAATCTCTTGAGCTGCTTTTATACTGCTTCTGGCAGCTCATGGCACAATATATGATAAAAGACAGGTATTGATTTCCCCCAAGCCTCGCGTGTCTCCAAAGCCCACTGCTCTTGGAAATTCTGAATATAAAAAAGAGGATCATCCCCTTGCTGCATCTTCTTTGCCATTATATCTCCCATATCTAACGTGTCCGTGTCTCGATACAGTATTCTAAGTGCTTTCCAGAACGCCTCCCTACAGTTATTGAACGGTGCTCCACCATGAGCAGTGTTTACCGTAGGAACACTAGAATACCCTGCTCTTGACCAAACGTCATCAGCCCTTTCCCCAAGGATAACGATCAGAAGCTTCCTCCTGTCATTTTCTCTAACTCATGTATCCATTTCCCAGTGCCAGAATTTAAACTCGGGAGTTTACACCTTAAATTATCCTTATCCATCTGTGGCCAAGGTATTTACTGTGGCCTGGCTTCTCCTTTCTCTAACAAGGGAAACTGAAACCAAATACTCTGGTAAAAACTCCAAAGGCTCTAAAGATACTTACATGCACTGATTGTGCTGTAAATTGAGTGCAGGACTTGTGTATGGGGCTTAAAAGGCACTCCAATATTAGGCAAAGGTTCCGGTCACATTTGAGGGGGTTGGGGCAAATAGGGAACCAGGGAGGGTGGGATAAAGGATCAGGGGGAAACAAATGAAATAAAGCACAGCACGATTAAAAGGCAAACCAAATACACTGGTAAAAATTCCAAGGGCTCCAAAGATACTTACACATGCTGATTGTAGTGGAAATGGAGTGTGGGACTTGTGTGGGGGACTTAAAAGGTGCCCCAATGCTAGCCTCAGGTCCCAGTCATGTTTCAGAGGGTCGTGGCGAATAGGGAACCAGGGAGGGCAGGATAAAGGATCATGGGGAAACAAATTAAATGAAGCATGGTACAAAGAGACAGGCAAACCAAATACACTGGTAAAAACTCCATTGGCTCCAGAGATAGTTAAGCATGCTGACTGCAGTGTAAATGGAGTGCAGAACTCATGTCGGGGGCTTAAAAGGCACTCCAATGCTAGGCTAAGGTTCCAGTCACGTTGGAGTGGGTCAAGGCAAATAGGGAACCAGGGCGGGTGGGATAAAGGATCATCGGGAAACAAATTAAATAAAGCACGGCACAAAGCGACAGGCAAACCAAATACACTGGTAAAAACTCCAAGGGATCCAAACATACTTGCATGTGCTGACTGCAGTGTACATTGAGTGCAGGCCTCATGTGGGGGCTTAAAGGTGCCCCATTGCTAGCCTCAGGTGCCAGTCACGTGGGAGGGGGTCGTGGCCAATAGGGAACCAGGGAGGGCGGGATAAAGGATCATGGGGAAACAAATTAAATAAAGTGCGGCACAAAACGGAAGGCAAACCAAAAACACTGGTAAAAACTCCAAGGGCTCCAGCGATACTTAAGCATGCTGACTGCAGTGTAAATGGAGTGCAGAACTCATGTGGGGGGCTTAAAAGTCACTCCAATGCTAGGCTAAGGTTCCGGTCACGTTGGAGGAGTTCAAGGCAAATAGGGAACCAGGGCGGGTGGGATGACGAATCAGGGGGAAATTAATGAAATAAAGCCTGGCAGGAAGCTAAAGGCAAACCAAATACACTGGTAAAGCTCCAAGGGCCCCAAAGATACTTACACATGCTGATTGTGGAGTACATGGAGTGCAGGATTCATGTGTGGGGCTTAAAAGGCTCTCCGATGCAATGCTAAGGTTCCGGTCACGTGGACGGTGTCGTAGCCAATAGGGAACAAGGGAGAGTGGGATAAAGGATCAGAGGGAAACAAATGAAATAAAGTGTGGCACGAAGCAAAAGGCAAACTAAATACACTGGTAAAAACTCCAAGGGCTCCAAAGATACTTACACGTGCTGATTGCGGTGTAAATGGAGTGCTGGATTCGTGTGGGGGCTTAAAAGGCACTCCAATGCTAGGCTAAGGTTCCAGTCACATTGGAGGGGGTCGGCGGGGCAAATAGGGAACCAAGAAGAGTGGGTTATGTACCTTGGGTGTTGGAGTGAGTAGGTCAGGTGATAGGAGATGGGAAAGTGGGGTTAGCATACGAGCCAGGGAAAAAGTGGACTTCCATCTTGGGAGAGCTTAGCATCAGGCAGCGTAGAGCCATCCACGGCCAATGGCTATGAGGCGCATGGTGACGAGTTCAAAGATAGTAGGGATCAAGTATGAAAAGAAGAAAACAACCTGGGTGTTGTCGGTAAAGAGGTGGTATTGAACACCAAAGGATGAGATGAGTGTTCCCAGGTAAGAGGTATTTTATGTGTTTGTATTTATTTGAAGCAGATGTGTGTCAATTTGGATCAGAAATAATTTCCAATAACACATTTACAGATGGCGGAGACATTCCATGGTAGTGTGCCTGTACAATAGCACAAAGAAGAGAACAAGTGGCGAGGCAGTTTATGAGGGTGTGAACCCAGTAGGACATAGACCTGGGACAAAACAAAACAAAATAAAACAAAATATCAGAACAAGTGACTTACAAAGGTAACATTAGCCTAGGAGGACAAGTGCTTCGAACTAAATAGGAGTACTGTCAAAAATACAAATTGACATTATTAGGCTGCAATGAACACAGTGGTGGGGTCGGGTAGGGAGATAAATAGGAGTGGGCTAAAGGCAGGTCCTTGGGCGTCTCTGAGAGGATGAAGAGTTGGGGAGGAGGTTTTGCAGTTCAAGGAGATGGTCAACTAACGGTCGGAGAAAGAGAAAGTCCCCTAATCAAGTGTGGTTTCCTTGACACCAACGGAGGAGAGGATTTGTAGGGGGGCTGATGGTCCACAGTAATAAAGGCTGTGGAGGAATGAAATAGTATGGGGATGGAGCAAGGTGGGTATTAGAATGCCATAGGTGTGGGCGTGGCCTAGACCCATGGACTGAGGACGTACTTCTCCTGAGCTCCTGCCCAGATCCTGATAACGATCCTCGTAGGAACTTTCAGCCCGAACTGAGGACGGCAATAAGCACATCTTCAGCTGCCTCATCCGAGCCTGCATCGCCCGAGGGAAAACCCGAACGAAAACGGAGCCAGCAGCACCGAAAACGCGACCTGCGCGCTTCGGCCCCCGGGGATCCAAGATGGCGGCCGCGACTCCGTCCGAGGCCCGCAACCGAGGAGAGCCCGGGAACTAAAGGAGGCGGCACCCTCCGGATCGTCCGTGCTGCGGACGGTGAGCGGAACACTGCGCCTCCCATCCCTGCGCTGAGACCACCGCGGGGCGCTCACCGCTACGCACCGCCGCCGCGGGAGAAGAGGTGAGGGTCAAGGCTGGTGGCCCGGGCCGCTAAGGACCACCGAACAGACGAGGAACACCGCGGGGGGCGTGCTGGGCCTTCCGGCCCCTCTTTGAACCCGGCTGGTGGGGGCCCTCGCTGCCGGGCAATACTCGCCCCTAATAGATGCCTGCGGGCCCTGCCGCTCGGCCTGCACACAGGACACGGGCCACCTAGGACACCAAGAACCATCCAGGACATAACGAGGGCCTGCGAGCCCCGCGGCGGGGACCATCACACGGCCCACCCATAGAACGCGGAAGAGATACACCTCCCACCTCCTGCCCAAGGGATATACCCACGGCCTGGGAAACCAGCACCATAACCCCCGAAAGGAAGAACGATCCGCGGGCAACCGCCTGACCAATGTCCTAAAACAACGAGACGAGCGAAGGGGAGGAAAACGACCTGGGGACCCATCGGGCCACGAAGCCCACCAAACCACGACGGCTCCATACTCCTAACAACCAGTGGTCCTGACAAGAGCAACACTGCGGGAAGTAAGCACACCGGAGAACCGGGCCGTTAAGAGGGACCATAACACTGTGCGAATCAGCCCTAAAACATGTGAACACGGTCTGGCCCGACAACAACAAGAAACAAGGGCGACAGCTGCACAAACGACCCGACGGATACGCTGCCACTACAGGCAGCAAGACGCCGCACACACCTCTCGGAACACTCTCCTGAGAGCCCTGGTGGACGAGCTCGAAGCGGACATCACATAGCACCTCACTAAAGCCCTCCTTAGAAGGAATGTCACCTCCAAAGCACAAACCCAAACTCGTCACAATGGATGCCTTCACCTCAGTCCGACCAAAACAACAAATTCCACAGGAGATGGGCGCTGCTCAAGGATCCCCGACCCAGGCGACGGATCCTAGAGACTCTCAAATCCTACAAGCGATAGCAGCACTGCGAACATCCATGGAAGACAAGATCGGCGAAATAAAATCGGACATTCAACTGATGAGGCAAGACACGCGAAACCTAACCGACAGAATGGTCACTGCTGAAGCCTCTCTACAGGACACCGCGGAGACCACACAGGAACTCAAGGCGAAAGTCAAAGAGCTGGAATCCACAGTAGCTCGACTGGAAACGCGCTCAGAAGATGCGGAGGGCCGCGCCCGCCGCAACAATGTCCGAATACTGGGGATACCGGAGGACTCAGAGGGCCCTGACCCCACCGAATACATTGAAACGCTGTTCCTGCAGGAAATCGGAGCAGGCAAACTCACCCAGGGTTTCTCTGTGGAGCGAGCTCACCGATCCCTTCAAAAGCGACCACCCCCCGGCTCGCACCCGAGACCTATAATAGCTAAAATCCTGAACTTCAGGGATCGGGAGACCATTCTGAGGTTCTCGAGAGAAGGAGGAGAGATCAAAAGAGGCGCGCCGTCAATAGTCATGTATCCTGACTACACCCCAGTAGTACAGCGGGCGAGAAACTCCTTTATACCAGTGAAGGCCACTCTAAGGAAACTCAACCTTAAATATATGTTGCTATATCCAGCGAGACTCAAAGTACTTTATAACGGGAAGGCGATCTTCCTTGAAACCCCGGCGGCGGCAAACCTATGGCTTGAGCACAACAATCTGGCTGAGGATGCGGAGGGAATAGCGAGAAACAACAAACACCAGGACAACGACAAAGATTAAGCAAGAAGCTGAAGGACATATCAACCACGGTTACTACCTCGAAATGAATCGCATCGCTACACCAAAAAGGCGACGCAATTGGGCAGGAGCTCGGAGGCTCCTGTGCAAAAAACACTGACGGCCCACCCCAACCGAAATGGTGCAGGTAAAATACCTACACACCACCCGGGCTGGAAGACCTAGAGAGGACTGGAAAGCCCGGGAGCCCCCGAGCGCTGTGAGTTCATGACAACTGCTGGGGGCAGTTTATTGTTGTTCATTTTCGTTGATCCATCTTACGAGATGAAGGTTGTTAGTGTTGATAGATCTCCGAAGGCAAAATCACAACTGACTGGTGGGGAAATTGGCTGGAGGGCCAGGACGGGCAGGACCGCACATAACAGTGCCGAACTGGTGACACTGGTCGCCACCATCTGCATCACCGGTGGAAGCGGGGGCTCTCCCAGCGTTTTGCGAAAACAAGATGACTACACACATTAGACTACTGACCTGGAATGTAAGGGGCCTGGGCACCTACCTCCGAAGGAACAGGATTAAATCCTACCTACAAAGAAAGAGAGTGGACATCGCTCTCCTACAAGAGACTCACTGCACCGCCGAAGCGGATGAAAAGCTTAGAGAACACTGGGGGGGACAAGGCTACGGAGCCCCCTACTCCAAATTCGCCAGAGGGGTGTTCATCTGGTTCAACCCCCAGGTACCGTTTCTCCTACGCAGGCTGGCGAGGGACCCAGAAGGTAGATATTTGATCATATGGGGAACAATGGAACAAAGAGAAATATGTATAGTAAACTCATACTTCCCTAACAATAACATCCCAGCTCACTTAAAAGCACTTAGCGCCCAGATGTCACAATATCGGGACGGCCTCTTCTTGTGGGGGGGTGATTTTAATTGTGTTCACAATCCCGAACTAGATAGGTCTTACCCGCCGGTAAGCGGCTTCCCCGCTGCCACCTCATCCCTGAGGGTAACTGTTAACGAACTCGATCTGGCAGATGCTTGGCGAGATCTCCACCCAAGCGAAAGGACATACTCATATTACTCATCCCCGCACAAACTTCACACGAGGCTAGATTATTTCTTCATAAGCAGAGAACATATGCCTCAAATGACTAAAGCACAATACCTAGGAAGGACCATTTCCGACCACTCCCCACTCCTATTAGACTGGCAACACAATAGCCCTAGACCGCCCATCCCTATGTGGAGAATGCCTGTTGAGGCTCTGAAAGACCCGACCTTCAGGGATGAGCTCAAGGAGTCCTTAGAAAACTACATAGCGGTAAACACGGGCAGTGTGGACCAAATAGGAACGCTATGGGATGCCCTAAAGGTGGTAATACGGGGAGAAGCAATCGCAAAAGCAGGGGGCATCGGGAAATTGCTACGAGAGGAACTGAATCAGAAAGAGCTGGTAGTCCAACAACTAGAGTCCACCCCTACTGACACGCTGGGGAGGGAAGAAGAACTGAGTTCTCTTCGGGAGGACTGCTCCAGGGCATGGGACAGGCTGGCTAAGTTTGATTTTAGCGTTAGAACTAATAGAGCACATGCAGAGGCCGATAGACCGGGTCGACTACTAGCGTGGCTCTGCAAAAGAGAACACCCTAGACAGGTCACCACAGCACTACAAGACGAACAAGGCATAGAACACAGGACCCAACAAGACATAAACAACACCTTCCAAAGTTTCTATGCACAACTATACTCCCACGCACACAAGGTCCCGCAAGACCAGATATTAGACACCCTAGAGGAAATCGGCCTGCCCAGATTGTCACCAACACAGTCCGAAGCCCTAGACTCCGACATCACACCGGAAGACATAACAGAGGCTATTAGGTCCCTCGCTACTTGTAAGACCCCAGGATGCGATGGACTCCCCCCAGAATTCTACAAGGAATACGAACCCACCCTGACGCCCCTGTTACACCAGGTCTTTTCTGAGACGTTCGAAACCGGTATCCTACCCGACAGTATGAGGGAAACCTTACTAGTCCCGATGCTCAAACCCGATAAACCCTCTGATAAATGTGACTCCTACCGCCCGCTCGCCATGCTCAACTATGATGTGAAAATACTGACGACAATATTAGCGAGACGTCTGTCCAAAGTGATTGGCGACATAGTACACGAAGACCAAAATGGCTTTATACCTGGACGTAACACGTCCTTAAACTTACGCAGGCTTCAGCACATTATAGCTGAAACCAATACAAGCGAAAAACAACTCGCACTACTCTCCCTAGATGCTATTAAAGCATTTGATTCCATCTATTGGGAGTGGCTGGTGGCGGTCCTGGAAGGTTTTGGACTCGGCCAACGATTCACCAGATGGGTAGCGATCCTATATAATGAACCCAGGGCCAGGGTAAAATCCGGGAAATATGTATCGGACTCATGGGATATTCGCAGGGGCACTAGGCAGGGCTGCCCACTCTCTCCCATGCTCTACATCCTGGGTTTGGAACCCATTGCAATCTTCCTTAGGAAGCAGTTTTTTGATGCAGGAATTAGGCTGGGCGGGACTGACCATATTGTTTCACTATACGCAGACGATGTCCTAATATATGTTAACAACCCTCATCTCAATGTCCCGACAATACTGGAGGTCCTTGATAATTACGCCAAAGTTTCGGGTATACAATTTAGCAAAACGAAGTCCTGCATGTTCCCATTAGCATCCCTGAAAAATAAATCACCAGAAGAGCTTCCCTCAGTGGGCATAAAATGGGAGACCGAATCTTTCCGTTACCTTGGGATCCAGATAATGCACACCCCAGAACAAATGCATACACGAAACACGTTGGCTGCGATACCCAAACTGCGCAAATCCATAAGCTTTTGGTCTAAGCTTCCATTGTCCATGCTGGGCAGGGCCTCAATAACCAAGATGATCATTCTCCCTAGATTCCTATATGGGTTCCAGAATGTGCACTTTTATATCACCAAACCCCTCTTCCAGCTCCTTGATACAATAATTAGGGAGTTTCTATGGGGTAGGGGCAGACATCGGGTGGCACTATCTACCTTAGTATTACCGCACAACCAAGGAGGGATTCAGTTGCCAAGTCTAGAGAAATACTACCTTGCAGCTCAGCTAAGCCATGTAACCAAATGGCTAGCGGACGGGACCACTTCGGAGAACCCCCTCCTGCAGGCCATGATCTCCCCAATCCGCCTGAGGGAATTGCTCTGGGCCCCTCAAACTCTGCTACACAAACAGCCCTTTCTAACAACCCTTGGCAGAAAAATATGGAGCAGAACCAAGACGGTGTTACACATGAAGCAACCTTACTTCCAAGAAGTACCAATACTCTCGGGACTCGACAAGTCTGTCACCACCCTCCACACCATTAGGCATTGGGAGGAAAAGGGTGTATACACCTGGGGCGATCTATACTCCGGAGGCACATTCAGGGATTTCGCTGAGCTGCAGGAGGCGGAGGGCATCCACGCTGGCCAATTCCTGTGGTACCAAAAAATCCGCAAGATAGCACGCACTAAATGGGACACCTGGCCAGAGGAACCAGAGGCCACTCCCCTCTTGTCTTTGATGTACACCCTGAGCGAAGAGGGGAAAGCAATATCTCAAATATATAAACTCCTTGTTGACATCCCTAACCCCCGTGGTGACATACTAAAGACCCGCTGGGAATCAGACATGGGACAGGAGTTGTCCGAAGCGGAATGGAGCAGAGCACTGGCCTTTCCGAAAGAGGTCTCCAGAAACCAGAGATTTCGGCTAATCCAATTAAATGTACTCTACCGCACCTACTTAACCCCGAGCAGGATTGCTCAATTCAACAAAACCAACCAGACACAGTGCACTTGGTGTGGGACTGAGGGGGCAGATCTAATCCATATGCTATGGAACTGCACCAAAACCCGCGGTCTATGGTCGGCGGTTAAAAAAACCTGCGAAGAGGCAGAAGTCACCAGATATAAATGGACCCCAGCGGAATGCCTCCTAGGCTGCTACCCCAGACTGGCCAAACTCAAATATGCGGTCAAGCTGATGGACTTACTGTGCATAACAGCCAAAAGGACCATCGCCATGGCATGGAAAAGGCCGGCAGGACCAAATCAAAGGGCATGGCGCAAAGACTTTGAAAGATGGGCGACCGCCGAAACAAGAGCTTGGGAGGACAGCGTGGCTAGATCCACGGACGAGTCAAGCATGGCCCTCGCTGCTTGGAAAGACACCATGTCTAGGCTGTTTCACTCCTCGGACGATAAGCCCCCCTGAACCACCCACCGGCCCTAGCACAAGACCTGAAAGATTGCCCAAGAAATTCGAAACCAGGCCCTTCCAACATCAACATTCTCGGAAGGTTCATACCCGCGTCCATGTTGCCCGGCCGCTCCCTTCCCGCCTACAACCTCATCAGTCATCAACCACCCTTGAATCGGAGATAGTTAAAGTTCTAATGTTTTTTATGTTCTTGTTATGTAAAAATTGTTGTTTAACCATAAAGGCTGAATGTCGCTGACCAATCGGTCACCTTGAAATATGTACCCATAATTAAAATGCCAATAAACAAATTTGAAAATAAATTAGAATGCCATAGGTGTGGACACGTGGGCGACAGCAGTTTCATTGAAGGGTTTGCTTTGCTGATTGGAAGGGATAACAGACTGGGTGAACCTGACGGTAGCTGACAATGCAGTTAAACACCACTCTCTGAAAGATTGTGGAGTGGTCGAGGAGAGGAGAGACTGGTCTGCAAAAAAAGTGAGGTTTCGGTTTGGCAGTGGGTACCTTAATTATGGGGATGCCAGTGGCTATTTTGAAGCAGATATGGAGGATGCCTATGAAGTGGGAGAGGTTGAAGAGGGAGGAGAGAGAGGATTAGACGATATATGTGAGTTCATGGTTGGAGTTGCAAAGGGTCGATGGGAGCAGAGGACGGGTTAGCTGAGCAGAGGTTTCTTTGATGATCAGTAATGGAGGTGGGACAGTCAGGAAAGGTGGCAGTGACAGAATGTGTGGAGAACACAGGAGAGGATGTTGATAAAGAGAACGCAGAGGGTGTCAAGTATTTGAATGCTTTCAGCCCAGAAGTAGGAGGCTAAATCCTCAATTGAGAGAGATTGTGATAAGGAGCCATTTTATGAGTGTAAACAGGGTGTGTGTGTGTGTGTACGTGACTGCACCTCAATAACCTTGTTTAATTCTTTGCCCTTTTCTGCTACACAGATTAAGCATTGCAAACCTTCTACTCAGTCTGTTTGTTTTGAGCAGAAATTGACTATTATGTTTCCAACATCAACATTTTTTAACACGAAGGATTCCAAGCCAGTAAACCAAGTCTTAGAAATGATTGCAACATGGCTACCTTTCAATGAACTATGACCTTGCGGTACTAATTGTCTCGTGGAGGACAGTTTACTAACGAAATGACAGTGTGCAGTTTCATTGTTTCTCCATCTGAAGGAAGCAAGGAAAAAAGCCAGGAACATCTGCTAGGCAGTCATGCCAGCAAAGGCCACAATTTAAGAAAAACAAAAGCATTTTTCACATTGAAAACTCTTGGTGCCTGAATCTACATGCACATCACTGTATACCAATGAAGGAACTGAATAGTACTTTCCGGACATTCATTAATGTCAAGATAAAGACATACAAGTTATAAAATGATTTAGCAATTGGTAACGAATCACGAGTAACATAAATCACTTTTCAGAATGTAATTTTGCAATCATGATTTGTACATAATGAACAAGCTGGAAGAAAATGTAATCTAACAGCTAAGCTCAGTGGTGTAGACAGTCTGTGGGCTGTGGGGTAAGGAGGGCCCTCTTTTCCTTTGGGCCCAACCTCTGGCATTACATGTGGGAGTGGGGTCATGAGTGCGAAGTGGGAAGCTGCAGCTGCTTCATGAGTTTACAGGAATAATGCTCAGTTTACTGATGTGTGACTATACTTAAAAGGGTCTAGCACAAACTCTTATATATATATAGAAGACAGTACAGGGACAAAATATACCGCCAGAACTCTGTCTGCAGCTGGGGCCCTGCATTAGATAGAATAAAGTGGTTTCACCTTTTTCTGTGCCTTCTATGGAAGCAAATAGAATCTGGGCACAGGATTAAACACACATTTTGGGCCTAATTCATTGAACATTTAACGTGGTGCAAAGTGACTTTGCACTGCCAAAAAAACACTCTGATTCGCAGAGCGGTGCAAAGTGTATTTTTGCAGTGCAAAATGACTTTTCACCGATCAGGGTGTTTGTTGGCAGTACAAAGTCACTTTGTGCCCCTCTAAAAGTTCCACGAATTAGTCCCTTTGTTGGGAGGCTTTCTCCTTTACTGATCGGAGCATGTTGAGTTTTCATTCTACAGTGCCGAGTGCACACAGCACCTTTGCATCCCGTGAGAAACCTGAGGGTATCCTCACTCCTACTCCCCCTGGATCCTCTTCTCAGGTGGCCCGGGAAAGGCCATCACTTTTGGAACCTGACCCTAGGGGGATGAGAAGCGAGGGAGGATCAACTGGGTGGAGGGTTCTGGGGGATTGGGAGTGGAGCACCCACATGGTTTCCCCCATTCCCTATTGAAGAACAACCTAACACTCCCCCAGACTTTGTAGGCAATTGTATAACAGCTCCCCTCATTATCCCTCCCTTTACCTATGTCGGTACTGGGACAGAGAAGAGGTGACTAGGAGTAATGAACACTAGTAACTCCTTTCACCACTCTAGTGCTGGGACGAGGAAGATGCCTGCAAAGTTCTGTGAAGGTCAGGCATGTCCCTTTAACTATAGTCAGGCAAGGCCAATTGGGAGCCTACACCTGCCACCTGTCAAGTGGTTGCAGTTGTATAAAAGGAGACCAAAGGGGAAACAAGAAGAGCAACAGGGACGCCTGTGTGGGATAGACTAGCAGCTGACCCTTTCCATGAGGAGACAGCCATGATGGGACCGGGGAGGAAGCCAGGATTCTGGGAGAAGTCCTAGAAGACCTCTGGAGCCCAGAGCAAGGTGGGCATTAGAATGCCACAGGTGTGGAAGCCTCTGGATTGGGAAAAAGCAGCCAGAGCTGCGGGGAAAAAAATTAAAGAAGGAAGGAGGGGCAGAGAAGCAGAGCTGCTGGCGTGTGCTGGAAAGCACCCAGAGTGCGTGCAGGGCTCGCAGAGACCAGTATACCAGCCTGTGAAGCAGAGGAGATTCAGCGTAGTCGCCGGAGAGGAACACCGGGGACTGGTGAGTGAAGGGGAAGGGCACTCAAAGCTGTGCGCTCCTAGGGACTACGCGTGAGTAAGAAACTGATTACACTACTGAATGAAACTTGAAGCAAAGTTAAATTACGCATATTGAATACCGAACTGAATGAAACTTGAAGCAAAGTTAAATTAGGAATAGTGAATACCGAACTGAATGAAAACTTGTAGCAGAGTTAAATCACACACATTGAATACCAAGTTGAGGGAAACGTTGTGGGCAAAGCTGTTAGCTGATGAAAGTCAAAAGGTAAAGTGCACAGTTGAAAACAACCAACGGAAAAGAGCGCAAATGTGAAAAAGTACAAAGGTGGGAAATGTGCAAGTGAACTATATGAATGGAGACAATGTGGCAAGGCCAAAGACATGCAATACATTATGACAGAGCCAGGGGGCTGATCAGGAGAAGCCAGGAGAGTGTGACGCTGTACCTAAGGTCAGGAGGCCGACAACAAGAAGCTAAGTGATTGTGAATTGGGACACAGGGAAAAAGCAGAAGAACCTGTACGTTACAGAGATCTCAGGTTTTTCTGCATCAGATGTGAAGTAGTAAACCAGACCTTTTTTCAGATTTACATCATTGTGTTTGGGTACATGTAGCCCTGCATTTATAATATGCACAGAAATCCACAATGACCTGTCTAGCAAATTCCGTGCAGTATAGAACATGATTTGAGAGCTCGGTTTCAGCATATTTTGAAGAAAGAGGCGTGTGCGTAAAGTGGTGATGCTAGGTGAGAAAACTGTATTGGGTCTTTCTTCATTACTACCTCTCAAAGACATTAACATTTTCATATTCAGCAGTCACTTACTGCTGTGCACCAGTAGAGAAAGTGCTTAATTTCGGGCTGGGTCAATATTTATTTTCTCTTTAAGCAGTCACTAAAATGAATGCCATTTAGATGGGTAATATTAACTTGTTTGATTCTAAATGTTGTGGTGCTACTAGTACTCTGTGCCATGCAGTATATTTTACTCCTTTACCTGCGACAAGTTGTTCTCGTAAGTGTGAAGATTTCAGTGATCTGCATCACAATGGGTGCACCTGGTCTCAAAGCCCCCACACACCCCAGTTAGCAATCCTATCTTCCATCACAACAAATGAAACCACAAAGTAACTGCTTAGTTTATTCCCATACTGTCTGCTTACTAGACATACATAAATGGTTTGATTTGTGAAGCACTTCTAATCTTTCATCACCACACAGACACAACTAGCTGCATGTCCTTATCAAACGATGACTACAATCAGGTGTCATTATCACACTGTTTTTTTTGGTTTTTATATATTATTGTGTACATATAATAATGTTAAACTCTTTTACAGTTAGGTCTTTCAGCCAAAGCCAAATCACAAAGTCAACAAATTAAAATGTACACCAAAAAAACAAATCTCAAAAGATAACAGAAAAAATCCTGCAATAAATCAAATATCACTTCAGCAAAATTAACAATATAAAACATCAAATTAAAATCATTACCATTTCAAAATTGCACCCACAATAGTTGCATAATTGTGCCATTATTACAGTATTTCCTGGGATAGCTCCCCCTTAACTTATCCAGTTATTCAATGGCGTGCAGATTCCAGTACGCTCTCATGACATAACTGGCATTCTCTTTCTCTGCTAGGAATACCCAACTGGCCACCCACTACATCCATAAAGGGCATGATGTTATTTTTAATACCTAAATATTTCCTTACAGTATTGCCGAATGGATATTCCTTGAGGAACTTCGCCGGGGAGCTACTTATCGCAATTTAGGCCAAACATTTGTTGCTACAACTAGATTTAGTTGTAAGCACAGCAATTTGATGGTCTTTATCCTGGGAGTACAATACTTCATGTAAAACAGTTTTAAAACTCCCTACTGATAATACAATTGACTGCATTTCCCACCGTGCTGCAGCAGACCTAATGTGTCCCAGCTTGCCCTGTCTAAGAAGGACATTCAAGGTATTAAAGGCAGACCATAGGTGATATAATAATGAGTCACCTCGGCTATAGCAAAGTTCCTAAAAAACAAATTAACTTCTGTCTGCACACCTCTTTACAGCTGAGCAAACATAATTCCAGTGTTAAATACTCCACCGGGAGGGTAAGGCTTGTGTTAACTAGTTTCCTCAGGGTTTTTGCTTCTAATTTATCTAAGAAATGTACTTACTTCACCATAGATCCACCCCGTAGACCACAATAGAGCAGATTTTTCCTTTATACAATGTGGCAATGGCTTCCAGGTTATGGCCTGCATGGATCCCTTAGAAAACTGTAATTCCTCCCACAATTTTGCTTAGTTTAAGTTTATCTGATTCCCAATGTTTTTCCCATTTGGGTTGGTCATCAATAAGTACCCCAAGATACTTATATTCTCTAACCCCCTCTAATTCCTTATCCTGGAGACTCAACTTAAAATTCTTCAATCTCTTCAATCTCTTACATCCTTTTTTGACGAGCACTACCTTAGTTTTCATTGTGTTAATCTTCAGGTCGTTATCTTTTGAGTATTGATCCAGGACAAGTTGACTTTTTTGCAGGCCATGTCGCATATAATCCATAATATTCTAATTATTTAACTGAACAAACATCCGATGAATCAAGGGCGAGCTGGAAGCCTGCAAAATATAGGTTAAATAAACATGGAGCCAATAGGCAACCCTGCTTAACTCCCGTCGCTGTATTCACCCTATTGGTAAGAATCACAGTCTGGTACGTGTGCTCCCTGGTATTAGTATATAGCGTCACAATCATACTCAAAGGGCCACCTGGAATGTTCCAGTCACGCAGTTTTTTCCAAAGTTTACCTCTGTTCACTGTGTTGAATGCAGCCAATTAATCTGTAAGGACCACATTCAGAAGCAAACCCTCCAGCCTGACATGAACTCCATTATACTAGTAAGCGTCAGGATGTTGTCAATGGTCCAGATTTTTTTACGGAACCTAATTTGATTGAATGCCAACATTTTGGCACTCTTAGACCAATCTGTGAGTTAGACTAAAAGAATTGTTATGTTATGTTATTGCCGAAAGGCATCTTAGCGCGAGGATGAACAAGGTAACAGGCAAAGAGCTAAAACACAAGAGTTTTGAGAGAACGTCTAAATTGAAGATAATTATCAATGCTTTTGAGTTCAAGAGGCAGTGCATGCCATAAAATACTCACAGCTACCGAGAAAGCACGCCCGCCTAGTCTTGCACAATGATGTTTAGGAACCACTAATAAATGAGCCAGGCTTGAGCACAGAGTTCTCTCAGGAGCATAATGTACATATTTCTCCAGAAGATAATCCACGCCTTGATGGTAGTAGGCGCGGTGAACTAGGCAAAGGGATTTAAATTTGATGTGTTGAGCCACAGGAAACCAATGCAGAGCCCTGATCACAAGGCTAATGTGTGTGCCATATGGATTAGCAGTATTCTTGCACAAATTTTAGATCTAGCAGAATTCTTGCACGAGTTTTAGATTGAATACTAAGCATGGCAAGCATCCTGTAATTTGCAGGATGATGTCTCTGTCCCTTCTTAAATACAGGCAATACTGTGCTATCGTGCCAGGATTTTTGCTTTTTTCGTTTCACTAATTGCTTTAAGCACTCTATGTAGAGCGTGGGCCAATATAAACGGGTTCAGTTTCAGCAAGGCATTATGCGTGCCATCTGGGCCCATTGCTCGAGAAACCTTCAGTTCACTAATCAGATTCATCAGTGCCTCAATAGAAAATGTAAATAACCATTCATTATCACACAAACCTTCCTACCTCTGCTCACCCAATTCAACCTCCCCCAATGGGGAGATGACGCAGTCCTCCCACACTACCTACTCAACACCCCATTCATTAAAATCCCTGGACTATTATTTTGATTGATATATTGCCAGAATCGCCTCTAATCATTATCAGACAGTGCTTTCGCCATACTCAACAAACCTTATTTTTTTTAGTTCTAAGCTGAGCTCGGACCCACCTTTTCAAAATTAAGTTTTCTTATCTTCATGCTCTGACTTAAACTATAAATCAAGGGTGATTCTCTGTAACTTTTATTTAGAACTACCAAGAAAATCCCTCCTATGGTGTTTATTTTTCAAATTGTATCTCTCCATCAAGGTCTTTCCTTTTGGACTTGGGTCTTTCAATATATTGCTCATTTGTTGATTTCATGTCGCCTATCTGAAATACCCATTCCTGGATTTTAAACACCACCTTTTCAAATTCTTCAATAATACCATAGACATTATTATCAAGGCCCCTACTATCCATTTTTATCAAATGACCACTCAGCTCTTCCTGTGTTATTTCTCTTTCTCTCTCTAGTTTTTTAAAACTCCATTGCATCCTGTTATGACCACCATTCACACTTATTTCTCCCACCTCCATCGTCTCCCACCCTTCTTGAGTAACACACAACAGTGTGCAAAATGGCATATGGTCACTCTCCTCTCTTACAACTATGGCCATGTCCACAATCTTATCAAGGTGGGAAATATCAGCAAACAATTAATCAATCATTGAGGACGATTTCATGCTAACTCTGTGACTCCTCTGCTGATCACTTACACAATTACTGTTCAAAATGGCAAAACCATTCAGCAGCATAAAATGAGCCCACGAGTGACCCACAAGTGACCCTTCTCATTATATTTTAGGTGTCTTGCAGTGGTTTTTTCCTCCATTTCCAGGTTATCTGTAGATACCGATAGTATAATTGTGTTAAAATCGCCCTCTATAATGGTATTAGTGTTTTCAACATTTTATTAATAGTCTTGAGAATATTATCATGCCATTGGTTACTCGGAGGGTCTTAAACATTCATCAAGAGAATTCTCTCTTTAACGATTCCCTCTCCACTCTCTAGCAGGCCCCCAGGTCCAAGACCCATACTTTCCAGATGGTTACAATCTGCCACTTATTGTCTACTGAAATATGTAGTCCACCCTTAGGCCTCTGTCTATCGCCCGTGGTTGCTATGATGTTAATCGATTGCTTCCCGCAGATTCAAGCTCCTCCACCATCCAAGTCTCCAGCAGTAGGATACTGAAAAATAAATTACAAACTTCATTCAAGCCTGCTGTGTCCGATATATGGATTTGGCCTCTTGTATTCCATGAATACAACAGGGACCTACTATCAGGATTGATTCTTAAGATAGCTCTGGAAAGCTATAGGAATCCAATGCAGGAAGCCTTCCAGAGCCATGTCAACGTCACTCTTATTATGTACAAGAGTTTTGGAGTGTTGATTCAATGCCACTGGCTCTAGCCCCTTACCACTGTGTACTTGGTTAGCCATTGAGCCTTGTATCATGTTCCGTTTTTTTTCCTAGCAATAGAAACCACTTTTGATTCATAACCACACTTAGATAACTCTTGTTCGTACTGTAAAACATAGGTTAAAATGTCATCAGATCTAAAGCCAATATTAGAAACGTAATTCACTGTGGCAATAAGCTACAAGACTGCGGGCCAATACCGCCCCAGATAATGCCCCCGGGGCCGTAGTTAACGAAGCCCTGGGGGCATTACCACGGGCGGTATTGGCCCGCAGTCGAGGGGCTTATTGCCATTAGTACCACGGCCCATTAGACCGGGGTACTAATTGCATTTTTTTCTGTTCCGAAACACGTTTAAAAAAAAAAAAAAATGTCACAAAAAATGGCCACTGGGAAAGGGAAAACGTAGTCCGTTTTCCCTTTCCATGGCAGCCATCGGGAGCGGGCGCGCTGGGAACACTCTGTTCCCAGCGTGTCCGCTCCCGAGAAAAGAAGAAGAAAGAAGGTAAGTGGGGTGGGGATGAAGAAAAAAAAAAATGAACCGCGGTCTCCGCCGGGGGACGATGGAAGCCTCCAGCCGTGTGGAGGCTTGGCGCAGGGATGGCCCCACTCCGAGTCTCCACGTGGCTGGAGGTTTCCATCGTCCCCCGCCGGAGACTGCGAGATAGAACGTAAGTGGGGTGGGTTGGGAGGAGGGAGGAGGAAAGGGGAAACAAAACAAAATGTCTTACCTGAGTCCCCGGCAGGGGACGAGGGAAGCCTCCAGCCATGGGGAGGCTCGGAGCGGGGATTGCCGCGTTTCGACCTCCTCATTGGCTGAGGGGCTGCCACGCCCCTCGCCGGGAACAGAGTAGCCGGCACGCACGGCGTAAAAGGGAATACCGTGTGGTATGGCTCGCAAAGGAGCCAATCACCATGCTGTATTCCCGTTGTGCCGCGTGTGCCAGGTACTAATGTATCTTCTTCTTGATCAACCAACAAAATATCTTACCCTGTGATACCTCTTAAGGGAATGATAGTGTGGAATAACTCTAATAAACTATGGAGGTTTATTGGAGGGTGCATTTCAGCACCCAAGATCCAACTAACCTGTAGAGCCCTATTTTCACCCTCCACCACTTTCCCTTGACCAATCTCAGTCACCCCAACTGCATCTTTTATCACCACACGGACACAATTAGCTGCATGTGCTTGTCAAACAATGACGACACTCAGGTGTCACTATAACACAGTTTATTTTGTTATGCAGCTTGAAAGTACAGCAGTAGAATTCAGAGGATTTGTGGGGGCCTCACATAACTATATTTCATGTCTGTGTAGCCTGTAAGATTAGCGCCCAGTTGCCCCAGGGCTAGGCTGTGCTTTACAAATAAATAAATAAAAATAAAAATACTGTGCTTTTGTACAATAGAAATAGCAATTTTCTTAAATTTTGTATTTTAACTAGTTACACTGACCTAGAATAGGTCACACTTTGGCCTGGTTCATGGGGTCATTCTAAAGAAGGCAACATAATCAAATAAATACATCTCTTTAAGTTGCAGGTGGCCCTGCCCAAAGTACACATATAACATGCAGGCCCATCTGGCACAAAATCTTGTCTAGACCATTGTTTAAGTTGAATATTTTGGTCCCTGAGTACCTGGGTCCTAATCATGGCTATGACACTCTATGCAAAGTTGTCTTCTTCAGGGTGAAGTCCTTTTGCACCCCTTTGACGTCATGGTAAATATGTTAAAAAAATAAAAAATAAAGTTGTACAGTGCACTACCTAGTAACGTCCTCAGCATGTTCCTATCACATGAAGGTTTCCGGAATATGGTTTTAGCTGGATCGCCCACTTCACACTGTGCATGAATAGCACTGTAGGCGTGAGATATTTCTGCTAAGTCTGCTCTGCTGCTCTTTGGAGCCAGGTCTCTGCTAGATCATATGCATAGGCAAAGGTTAGAGGTGTGAACATTATGTACCTGCCATGACATTATAACTTTAAGTGAAAAAGCCTGTTTCTTTTTTGCATGAATCATCCATGGACAATGGTTACATTTCATGTGATCTCTATGCAGACAGATTGGTGCCGGAAGCAATACTTCCCATCTAGATAACTAATCAGTGAGGGAACCTGCATTCGCTTACACTTTTTTGTATTTATGTTTCGCAACTTCTACCTAGAACAACAAGATTTGGCAAAGACAACAGTTTTGTTTGTTTGTGTAGAAAACAATTTGTCATTCACTGCCATAATTGCATTAACTGGATATAAGATTAAAAGATGGCAACTACTGATAATTGGAGTAAGAACTTGGGCATAATAATGCAGTGACTGGCAAATACCTATCTAATAACTATATAGAAGTCAAACCTGTTGGCTTTGCCAATGCTAGTTTTTAACAGGACTTCAGTGCAAGAAGCAGATGTGAGGACAAACATACTGCGTATACATCAGGTGGCTGAAGGCACACTCTGTTCAGACATTGTTATTACAACAGCACATTAATTGAATCCATCAATGCTCAGAAGACTCTTTAGTAATACCAATGGGAGTCCCTATGCAGTACAAAGTCTGATGTTACTGCTTGAGAGAGCTAGCTGAAAGAGATCCCCTGAGGATGTGTTTTGGGCAGTGAGGGGCAAGTAGTGGGTGGGAATGGCCATATGGATTAGCATGTCAATTGGCAGTCAATGGGTAACTAACCCAAATAGCACTCACAAGCTATATGCCCATCCTCACATCCCATTACATTTGTACCCCAATGCAATAATTTTGGCTTATAAGTGGCACTTATGCGCCACCTAATATCTAAAACTAAAAAGACAAACTGCAAAGGATTGATCCACTCTTAGGTTGCTGCACGTCAGGTAGCATTACCCAATCACGGGTGATCTGTGTTCAGCCCTTGCTTTTTGCTAAGTAGCTTTATGACAAGCGCACAAATCACTCACGCATTCGCAAATGTGTTGAATGGGGGACTTTCAAAGTCCCATTCCAGGAGCAGAACAGAGCTCACTGCTACCCTACGTCTCTGAAATTCAAGGTGTCCTCCAGGCTTCACCTAACAACTTCCCATTTCATAGAGCACGCCCTAGGTACTCACCTGTGATCCTCATTCCATCAAGTCTAATCTTAATCATGCCTAACGGAAGTGAATGCGTGACAGCCAGTCAGGAGGCAGGTACTTTTGTCGCCCCCTCAAAATGCCAGCACAGAACCAGCCGTCTCGACCTCCCTGCTGTCCAATGGGACCATGTGAACGTCACGTCGACATCTGTTTTTAGCAAGCCATAACATGCAGTGACTGGAGATCCGTAGTTAGGCATGAGCTATAGGAGGGTCAAACAGGGACAGTAGAAGGGTGGTCAGGAATGGGAGAAGGAGGATGTGGGTTAGTCTGATTAGGAACAGGGGCAGATAATCAGGTCCCAGCCTCTCTGGGTATATTTACCAGCCTATTCCTAACTGAATGATGGCAAAGGGAGCTACAACGCTCCATGGCCACTATCACACATTAGAAACATCCAAGAAGAATGGATTATCCTGTAGAGGAGCGCCAAACAAGGCTCAGCCATCTGCCCATTGCAGAACTAGTGGATAATGTGTTCCCGCAGGACCTCGGGAACGGAAGCCTCCAGTGGGTGAGGAACGCTCACTGAGATGCCCAGGTTGTAGCATTGCAAATGCCCATCCTTTGCCTCACACGAGGTAGGGATCCTGGCTCGCCAAGTATTGTAAGCACCCCAGCCGTCATTGCTTTTACGCCTTGAGATTGCCTAGAGCCTCAGTGATCAGCAACACTGGCCCGTCTCTGACAATCGCCCCACTGTGTCTTTTGGACTCGCTGCAGTGCCTCCTTTGACTAATAAGCTTCTTGCTACCTTTTATTCAGTAAAAGCTGCCAACAGCTGAGGATGCTCAACAGACAATATGATCAATGCTTGCACACCTGGTATTGCTGTCCTCTTTAGTGCCAAGGACGAGGTATCTCGTCCTTAGAATTGCATGTGCAGTGCCAAGGACGAGATAGCTCATCCTTTTTGGCACCTTGTTTTGAGCGATCCCTGGGATCGCTCAAAACTGTAATCCAACCCCCGGGCTATGTGAGGGGGAGGTCCCCCTCACTGCCAGGGGGATGGATTACCTTCAATTTCACATCGGCGTGCGTAAAGCACGAGCCGTGAAACCCAAAGTAAAATCACTGCTGCTGCGGTGAAGAAAGAAGGTGAGTGCCCTTCTTTCTCTGCCTCGATCTACGGCTGTATTTCAAGCCGGAGATCGAGGTGAGTATCGTTGGAAAGGGGAGATTCTCCCCTTTCCAACGATACCCATTGTGTGGCATTTCTGCTCACGGATCGGGCGCAGGGCGCGCGATCCTTGGGCAGCAATGTCACAGGATCAATAGAGATCTGTTTGTGATGCGGGGGGAGGGGGGCCTGCTTACTAGGTAAGCGACCCCTTCCCCCGTGGCCCCAAAGCACGGGGCCACAGCGCTGGAGACCCCTGGGGAAGATGATCACTGCCCCCAGGGGTGAAAAAGAAAAAAAAAAGGCAAGGGAAGGGGGGAGGAGGAAGGGGGTTTGGGGCCCTGGGGCCCACTAGCCACCAGGGATATTGGCGAATGTGGTGTCGGAAACGGGGGGTTCTCTTTTCGGAAATGCATGGGGTTCCCTGTTTTCCTTGGTGGCTTGGACACCTGAGGTCCATATCTGTATGTTGCGCTTGTCTGGAGAAAGTGTGAAATTCAGGTGTCAAAACAGACTTGGGGTTACCTGTGTTTTAGGCTTTCCCCTTGGCGCCCAGGTAGGTGCACCCACACATGTGAGGTACCGTTTTCATCGGGACACCTGTGGAAACGCGGGACGGTAGGCCATGTGTTGTTGGCAGCGTGTTTCGATGGGTGAGCCGAGTCAAATGTGCGGAAAATGTGTTTTTTCCCCAGAGGTGTGAGCCGAGTGAAATGTGTGGAAAATGCGTTTTTTTCCCCACATTTTGGACTTTGTGGGGGTGTCAGGGTAATAAATTCTGGGCCGATTTGCACAAATCATACCTCTGCGGATTCCCACGGGTGTCCTCTTTTCGGAAATGCATGGGGTTCCCTGTTTTCCTTGGTGGCTTGGACACCCGAGGCCCATATCTGTATGATGTGAGAAAGTGAAATTCGGGTGTGAAAACAGACTTGGGGTTACTTGTGTTTTAGGCTTTCCCCTTGGCGCACAGGTAGGTGCACCCACACATGTGAGGTACCGTTTTCATCGGGACACCTGTGGGAATGCGCGACGGTAGGCCATCTGTTATTGGCGGCATGTTTCGATGGGTGAGCCGAGTGAAATGTGCGGAAAATGTGTTTTTTTCCCCACATTTCGGACTTTGCGTGGGTGTCTGGGTAATACATTCTGGGCCGGGGGCGCTGTTGAGCAGCCAGCAAGATGGCCGCTTAGCTTTCAAGCTATGTGACCCGTGAGCTACACATCCGCCACAATCAGCGGTTCTGGGGATATACAGGAGCTAGGACCCAAGGCATTCTGCTGCCCATCGCCTCTGCTACATCCTGCCCTGTTTTTGGGCGAAAACGGACCTTCAGAGCCACTTTGCTGCCGCTGGAGGCCTCCGGGCCGCGTGACTCTGTTTGCAACCCATCCCCACCATCGCCCCACGAGAGTTCGCTCTTCAGCGGCTTGGAGCGCGGCCGCCTGGGGCACAGGCATTACCCCCTCTCCGCCCTCCCTCCCTGGACTGCTTGGACTGCTGCTCCTGAGCGGTGCTGACATCCGCACCCCGCTCTCCCTGCAGGGGTGCGCCAGAGCCCGTGGCCTGCCTTTTGGCGGCATTGACAGCGCCGGCCCCGGCAGGCAAAGATACTGTGGGGGCGGCCAGAGCGCCCCCCGCGCTGACACCACCTGAGCACTCCTGCTCTGCGGCTCCGCCGCCTACAACACAGGTTCCCTGTGACGGCCGCAGCCGGTGGTGGTGCCGAGACCTCCCCGTTGCGGCGGCGCTGTCGTCCACGCCCCGCTCCCCCTCGGCCGGCGAAGACACTCCGGGATACGGCGGGGGCTGCTGGAGCGGCCCTCGCACAGATGCCATCTGACCACTTCTGCTTTGCGGCTCCGCCGCCTGCTTCGCTGGCCCCCTGTGGCGGCTGGGGTGGAGGGCTGTGCCGTGGCCTCCCTGTTACGGGCTCCAGCAGAAGTTTGGGGGCCTGGTTCCACCCGGACCCACTGCTGCGGGTTTTAGGCCTGCTTCTGCCTGGAAGGACACCCACTCTTCGACCTGCAGGGTCCCAAGGTGAGGGGGGTGAGGGAACTGGTCGCTGCGCATTGAGCCCACCTGCTCTGCCTCATCCCTGGGCTGCGCCTGATCCACTTCGAGAAGGAATCGACCCCCGGGCATACCGGGCTCCCCTGCGACCACTCACTTATTGCCGGTGCCACCCTGGGCGTCCACCACTCTCCTCTCCCTAGTCTGTGCACCTACTCGCCACGCCCGGGTGCACCTGACTACGCTGCCCTCCACTACCGGCCGCCTCTGCCTGGGCCCTCCTGGCTCAGAGGCGGGTGCCGCAGGATACTGTCCCCCCCGGACCATACTGCCACCCGGACACCTTGCTTGCCCCTTGAGTGGGTTTATTGCCCCGGAACACGCTAGTCGGGGGTGCTCCTTGCTTCTGCCTCCTAGGCAATTGCCGACCCATCACTGATTAGGGACCAAATCCCTCTCTAAACCCCCTGGGCCCCATTGCTGCCTTCCTACGAAAACATTCTCTTTCTTATCAAGGTGCCCCCGAAGATGTCCGGCAAAGCACGACGGGCCAACAAGGCTGGAGCAATGGACAAGTTTGCCAAAGCCCTAGCCAAGCAGGACCAAGCTGGGGCTGCCCTTCTTCAAGACGACTCGGATGCTTCCTCATGCTCTCCTCAGCCGGACCTTGCGTAATTTCCCGAAAAATTAGATGACATAAATGCCAATGTAGCCTCCCTACGCACCAAATTGGATCAGCATGGCACTAGGCTGGGTGAGGCCAAGACCAGGATTGGGACCACTGAGGACAAGGTACACGTGCTCCAGAATACGGTCACGGACTTGAAGCAGGTCAAGGCGAAGTGCGATGATTTGGAGTCCAGGTCCCGCAGGAATAATATATGCATTGTAGGGGTTCCTGAGACAGCCCTCAAGGGCAAAATGGAACTTGCTGTCGAGGCCCTTCTGGGAGACCTCCTGGGGGATCCTCAACTTTCCCCTTTCTTTACTATCGAGCGCGCCCATTGCTCTTTGGCCCCTCGCCCCAAGCCAGGCGACTTCCGCAGACCAATTATAGCCAAGGTTGTTAGCTACAGAGATAGGGACCACATACTATGGCTGGCCCGTGAAAGAGGGGAACTGAGACTTGAGTTCCAGATCATCCGCATTTTTCCGGACTTCTCTGTCAATGTTCAAATGGAGCGCAGGCAATTCAATGGCGTGAAAAAAATGCTCAGAGAGAGGAAGGTGGAATATGCCATGTTATTCCCTGCTAGGCTGAAGCTCACCCACTGTAATAAACTGTAAGGCGGTGAAATTCATTGAGTCCAATATTCCTGTCCCGGGCCCTGAGGGTGACCCCGTTGATGAGGATTGAGCCGGCCTGCCATGCACCTGTTACTTGCATCATTGTGGTACTATTACCACGCCTGTTATTTGCAATTTACTTGTAATCTCATGTGTCTTCCCCTTTGTGAATTCTCCTATTGTCGTAACTCATTGTGAAATTTCATGAAATGCAACATGGGTCATAGCGGTATGGTCCACGGTATATGGCACTTATACTTGGACTCTCTATTCCTACAGCCCCTACTCACTGTACCCTACTATGTTGTCTCCTCTTAAAACTTAACTTAATCACTGCTGTAGGCTATTTGGTGTACTCCACCGTTCAACTATCTTAACCGGGCTCACGGCAGCAGCTACCCCCGCTGCAGTTGTAACGCCGAGTTTGGCAGTTCATTGGCTGTTCCCCTGTTTGGTTTGGAGGTTGGTCCAGCCCCGTTGGGCTTGGCACAAAAGCCATGAGACTTTGGGTGGGTTCTTGGGCACTGCTATGTTGGGGGTGGTAGTGAGGGAGCGGGGAGGTGTTATTGGGGGATGTTATAATAACAAAAATGGTGAGACAGTGGTAGCTTTGGGTATGACACATCTGGTCACCGTACAAGTGGCCGGCACTTGTTTGACAATGTCTGACACACATTACTCGGATCCCCCCTAAATTGCTACGGAATGGCCATTAGGCTAATGTCTTGGAATATCAGAGGGCTCAGCAACTATACGAAGGCACGCAGGGTCACGGCCTATGTCCAGAGGCACGGGGTCAAGATTCTTTTCTTACAGGAAACTCATGCCCTCGCACAATTATCGTCCTCTCTTGCCCCGTCATGGGGCCCCAACAAATATTACACTGTGTTCTCCTCACAATCCAGAGGTGTTCTCAATATTCATAGAAGCCATTGCCGTTCCAAGCCAACCATGTCCAACACATACCTTTTTTTCGGTCATTTTCCCGCTTTTCCCCCAATCTATGGCATTTTCCCCTACCTAGTTGTTGCCCGACCTATGCAAATCACCCCTTTCCAAACTTGGAATTTTGTCTAATTTTCAGAAATATATGCCTTTCTGTCCTCCAATTCGGCTTTCCTACCCTTTTCTTCCATTCCGTCCATGAATGTCCAATTGGCAAAAATGGCCAAAATTGCCTACCTCTCACAAAACGGTTGATAACCACATCAAAATAATGTTTCTTCGTTTCCATTCAACCTGTTCCTGAAAGCCAGGAAATTGGGGAATTCAGCACAGCAAACCATTTGTTCCTATCTCTTACAAGGAAAAAACCAAAGGCTTCTTTGTACATAATTTTATTGGCATTTTTTGAAAAAACCCATCAGTTTCGCCCATTTTGCTTATTTTCTCTCACCCCCTTACAGCAACCTAGGATTCCTGAGTGGCGTTATGACCGCCTACATGTGGGAAAAAAAGAAGCCAAATTTGGCCAAGATATCTCATGTAACAAAAAAGTTAGAAGGCATTGAATGGCCACATACCGAAATCACCAAAAAAGGCCTTGGCACTTGGGGGAAATACCCATAATCGCCCCACTGTATCTTTTGGACTTGCTGCAGTGACTCCTTTGACTAATAAGCTTCTTGCTACCATAGCATTCAGTAGGTTGGTCTTTTCTTCAAACTTTTTATTCAGTAAAAGCTGCCAACAGCTCAGGATGCTCAACAGACAATATGATCAATGCTTGCACACCTGGTATTGCTATAATACCTCCCTTTTCTCTACAGCTCACCTACCTTGGATTGGGTTACCTTACTACTTCGACGAGGTGGTGAGGTTTATCACGCCTGGCCATGGCTCCTTTTCAAACTTGCTACTACCGCATTTGCGCTGTACGCAACTCCGGAGATTCACAAGCAGATGGCAGGTTAGCTGCTCTTTATATTCCTTGCCTTCCTTGTGTGTTATGGTATACGACACTGGTCTCTTTTATACATTTAGATCTGAGTATCTTTCACAGATTCACAGCAGAAGTCTGTTAATTGATACACTTCTTGGCAGCACCAGCCCTGAAGAAGGATTATTCTGAAATGCGTCGGCACCACTATACAGCATCGTGGACACTGCCCCACCATTAGACATTGAGTGAGAGATAGGAATACATAATTAACAAGACTGGTCACATATTGGCTCAAAATCAGCACATGGTGCTTAACCTCTTAAATGCCATCGACGAGCCGGCTCGTCGGTAAATACCGCTCCAGGTTGCCACAGACGAGCCGGCTCGTCGGTGGCACTTAAGGGGTTAATGACGGGGGAAATGTTGGGCGGGTTTTGCGGTGGGTACCGCGATTTTTAAAAAAAACCCGTGGCACTGGGGGGGACAACAATGGCACTTAAAGGGCTAAACCAGACCTCCTGCATGTATTACCTGCCTACATTGGAACTCTAGCTCTTTGTACATTATTGTTTTATGTTGATGAGTTATACTGCTGAAATTGTTGTCAAGGCCGTAAGAATCATATTAGGACACTTGCACTATATGTATCTTATTGTGGCTGTGCCTTCAACAGCCGTCAAAACTGGTCTATCACTATATAAAGTCTTCCTGCGATTGGATTTAAAACAAATGCCTCTAGTAAGTTTTTCTACTACTTTGTTTATTTATATAGGTCTGGTTACCTATATATAGATTGAAGCTTTTCATTATTTGCAATTATTTGATGTTATTAACTATTGAATTGTCTCAAAGATTGAATGATAGTTATTGATTTAACTTGCGGGACATAGATCCCACAGGAGTGCAAATTGGGAATTTCTGTCAGCATATGACAGATTCTGTTCGTTGTGGGCTTACCGTTCAGTCTCTAGTGGTCATGAGACTTATTCTAGTCCCGTTGCACCTGAAATATGTGAACAGTACATGTGATGAAAAATGTGAATCTTTTTCAATACCACTGCTAAAATCTCTATACAAGGTTGTGCCCATTGACCCCCCTGTTTTCAGTCTATTGCTATAATAATGGTCAAGTAGCCAGGGTCTCTGTACTGGCACATGTAAAGCCTAAAAGACATAAATACTGCAAATAAATGTAAAATCAATTAAAAGTATATCTTTCAAGTATTTTCCCTATACATGGCGCTGCACACCTTAGAAGCGCTTTCAACATTTGCAAAGTAGCACTTCAGCAGCTGTGTTCTCTACTGCATGCATCCTCTCCAAAAAGTCAGGGGTACCTTGGAAGCAGTGATTGCTGAACATAGTCGGCGGTCATGTGGAAACAGTGATTTCTGAACATAGTCAGGGGTATCGTGGAAGCAGTGATTTCTGAACATAGCTGGGGGTACTGTGGAAGCAGTGATTGCTGAACATAGTCGTGGGTACCATGAAAGCAGCGATTGCGTAACATAGGGCCTCATCACGACTTTGGCGGTAACCCTTAAATCCGGCGGTAGCGCTATTACCGCCAGATTTAAGGGTCCGCCAAAGCAGGACTTCGGCGGATTTCTCCCCAGCTCTGGGCTGGGGGAAAATCCGCCGAAAATTCGCGCTATTATCGCCGGCAGGAAATCCGCCGGCGGTATTAGCGCGAAATTTCCCCATTGAGCCCAATGGGGAATGGGGCATTCCCGAATGGGCTCAATGGGGAATGGGGATTGACATTACCGCCGAACTCGTGATCCGGCGCTATTAGCGCCGGGGAGTTCGGCGGTAGGGCTAATACCGCCGGCGGTAATACCGCCGGCGTTACCGCCCAAGTCGTGATGAGGCCCTAGGGTACCGTGGCAGCATTGATTTTTGAAAATAGTCGGGGTTACTGTGGAAGCAGTGATTGTTGAACATATTTGGGGGTCATGTGGACGGGGATCATGTGCACGCAGTGATTGCTGATCATAGTCAGGGATACTGTTGAAGCATTGATTTCTGAACATAGTCGTGGGTAACGTGGAAGCAGTGATTGCTGAACATGGTCAGGGGTCATGTGGAAGCTGTGATTTCTGAACATAGTCGGGGGTATCGTGGAAGCAGTGATTTCTGAACATAGCTGGGGTACTGTGGAAGCAGTTATTCCTGAACATAGTTGTGGGTACTGTGGAAGCAGTGATTGCGTAACATAGTCAGGGGTACCGTGGCACCACTGATTTTTTAACATAGTCGGGGTACTATGGAAGCAGTGATTGCTGAACATAGTCGGGTCATGTGGGAGGAGGTCATGTGGAAGCAGTGATTGCTGATCATAGTCAGATGTACCGTCGAAGCATTGATTTCTGAACATAGTCGTGGGTAACGTGGAAGCAGTGATTGCTGAACATAGTCAGTGGTAATGTCGAATCAGTGATTTCTGAACATAGTCAGTGGCACCGTGGAAGCAGTTTGCTGAAATAGTAAGGGTGCCGTGAAAGCAGTGATTGCTGAACATAGTCGTGGGTACCGTTGCAGCATTGATTTTTTAACATGGTCGGGGGTACCGTGGAAGCAGTTTGCTGAACATAGTAAGAGGTGCCGTGGAAGCAATCATTGCTGAACATAGGGTACCGTTGAAGCAGTGATTGCTGAAACTCTGGCTGCTCCACTTCGATCTAGCCATCCTGTCTCTCTTGTCTTTCAATCGTCCCATTTGCATAATATTCATTGGACTTAATATAAGATTAATCAATGTAGAACAACATACAACAACTAGTTGTTAAGTCCCTAAGGCCCAGGAGTGTGGGGACAAAATCCTCAAATTCTTCAAAATGGAAGAACCAAAAACAATACACCTTAATCATGCATCCTGTCATAAAGTGGGGCTCACAGATTCGGCTTCCCAATAATGATCTTAAGAAGCCTAATGCTGGGTGCAATGAACCCCCATGCCCCTCTGTCCAACCCCACAAACCTTGAATTACATGTCTTTCTCTACTAGGACCATGCCCTGGCAGCTCCCCGGGCCATGTGGATGCACTGCCCAGGCCCATGGGAAAGGTCTCCCCTAAGGGATTTGTCACACTTCCTTCTTCACTTCTTCTACTTCTTTCTCCCACTCTCCTCATCTTAAACGACTTGTCGGTGGCACCAGCATCTTGTTTCATTCTTCTTTCACATCTCTCCCCACTCTGGTTCTCCTGTCCTTCTCTTCCTTTGAATATCATCATCTTAAACGACTTGTCGGTGGCACCAGCATCTTGTTTCATTCTTCTTTCACATCTCTCCCCACTCTGGTTCTCCTGTCCTTCTCTTCCTTTGAATATCATTTTACCTTCTATCTATCTATTCTCTTTCTTTTCTCATTATTTTTCACCCTCCTAGCCCTGGTACTATGTCTTCATTTGTGATGAAAATGATAACTTACTTTCTCTTGTTTTTCCTTTCTCTTCTCTGCTCTTTCGACTCAGTAATTTTAATCTCCATCTCTCTTCTACCCATGCTTCTTGCCCACTACTGCCTTCGCTTGCTTCTCATGGTTTCTTCTCTTTTCCACCTCCCCCTTCACACTCTTCAGGCACTGCTCTTCATTTGGTCCTTTTGTTTCTGGACCCCAT
The DNA here is from genome assembly GCF_040938575.1 of Ambystoma mexicanum. NCBI lineage: Eukaryota > Metazoa > Chordata > Amphibia > Caudata > Ambystomatidae > Ambystoma > Ambystoma mexicanum. The sequence continues at coordinate 542,919,758 of NC_090935.1, read as the reverse complement.
CTCCCCCATCTTTGCTACTCCTTTTGATCTCTCGGATCATGCTCTGCTTTCATTCTCCTTTTCACTTTCTTTTCCTTCCTCTCTTCTATTGTTTCTAATTCTCCTTTTTTTCTTTGTTGTAATCTTAGAAACTTTAGTCCTTTGTCCTTTCTACCTATTTTTACTTCCTCCTTACCTAGTATCGCTATGTATGCCTCTTACTCAACTGACATGGCTATTACTTGTCGTTATTCTACTCTGACTTACACACTTGATGCTCTTCTTCCTCTTTGCTCCTTTGCTCCCACGAAGAATCCTTCTCAACCTTAGGTATCCCCCCAGCTTTGTTCCCTGTGTATTTCTCTTAGGCATGTGGAATGGAGCTGGAGGAAATAGCATTCCTCCCTGATTTCTCTTCACTTAATTCTCTTAATTCTTCCTACCATTCGACTCATCTTCAAGCCAAAAGCGGCTTAAAATTCTCATCTCATTCAACACTTCTCCCCTCAGACTTGACATCTTTTCCAACTGGTGGATCGTTTGCTTTCTGTTTCCTTCTACTGACCCTGCCTTGCTTTCTTCTCTCTCTGCCCTTGATTTCTCTATTTATTTCTCTTCTAGGATCTCGCAACTGCGAGTCTCCTTACCTTTTCCTCCACCCTTTCCTCTCCTGTCTCTCCCATTACTCATCACCCTTCTTTGTCCTCTATCATTCTCGTCTTTGACTCCGAAAATGCTACTATTCTTTCTGGTCTTCACCCTACTGACCCACTGCCTTCACATCTTATTCCTAAAGTCTTCCCTGCAATTCAGCCTTATTTCTCCTCCTTTATCAAGTCGTCTCTGTCATCCACTACTTTTCCGTCTGCCTTTAAGCATGATGTTATTCTTCCCATCCTAAAAAAGCCTTCTTTCGATCCATCTCTCCACTCTTTCGCCCAATTTTGTGCCTTCATTTTCTTTCTAAGCTGCTTGAGCGTCATGTTCCTTCCCAAGTCTCTCGCTATCTTCACTGTCATTCTCTTCTTCCTCTCTCTTCACTAGTCAGGTTTCCATCTCATGCACTCTACATAAACTGCTTTAATCCATGTCACCACTAGAAACTCCAAACAGTTCTCAAACCTTATTCTCCTTGATTTTTCTGCATCGTTTGATACTGTTGATCACCTTACCCTTCTTTCTTCTCTCTCCTCTTTCGGATTTTCTGATTCTGGTCTCCATTGGTTCTCCTCCTATTTTGCTAACCAGAATGTTGCTATTTCTTGGTCTGGTTCTCATTCTCCCTACTCACCTTGCTTATATGGGGTTATGCAAGGTTCAGTTCTTGGCCCCTCCTTTTCGCTATGTACACTTCTCCTTTCTTTGACATTACCTTTCAGTTTGGTTTCTCTTTCCATCTTTCTATGCAGATAACACACAGCTTTTCCTGTATTCCTCAGATTTCTCTGACACTCTCCACACTTTTCTTTCCTCATGTCTGATCACAATCCAGCAATGGATCAACTTTCGATTCCTTCATCCGAACACCTCCAAGACAGAGGTTATTTTCTTTCTGTCTTCCTCTGCTCCTTCCCTCCTGCTTTATTTCCTTTTTCAAACCTCAATCACAATCTAGGAGTAACCTTTTATTCCTTTCTCTCCTTCTCCCACCACATTTACTCTACTTCCCACAGCTGCTGGTGTCACATCTTTAATAGCTGTAATATTTGCCCTTTACTACCTTTGTCTACTTCTAAAACTCTTATTTCTACCTTCTTTTTCATTTGCCTTTTCTATTGCTCTTCTGTTCTGTTAGGTGTTCCTGCTCGCACCACTATGTTCAGTCTACCATCTTTCCATTTTGTGTGCAATGTGGATGTAATTTGCTTCTTATCACTTATTTGAGATTATTTGAGATTGGCTGGCTGTCTGAAAGCCAGGGGGCATTTCAAGAAAAACCTCACTGAGTCAATCATCTTTTTCCAGGATGGTTTGCAGTTCTTCAGAAATCTTGCAGAGGGATTTTAACTCTGGATGGTATGTGACAACCAGTGGCACTCGATGTTGTGCCTCTTTTGCAATGTATTCCGGAAGGCTGCTGTGGGGGACCCTTGTCGCCCAGTAGATCTGTCTGTCCACAATATTGCAGTTGGATCCGTAGTTTAGGAAGTCAGATCTCAGAAGTTGTATGTTTTTATCCCGGTCCCTTGTGTCTAAGCATATTTGGTTGTCCCTTATTGCTTGATTGAATATTGTGTCTATTTGTGCAATGGCTGCCTCCAATACCGGGAAAGGCACTGGTCTTGTTCAATGGGGACTTACCGGTGCAGTCCGACCCTAGTGGGACCAGTAAGTCCCCATTAGAGGGCGCTAATAACGGGCTCGTGACTTGCAGGCCCGTTATTAGCGCCCTGGTCCCTTAGCGGGACCCGTAAGGGACGTGTAGTCAGACGTTGCAATAGGGCGGTAAAGGATTACCGGCACCAGTCTCCTTACCGGTGCCCGGTATTGCTTACCGCCAAAGTGATAATGACCCCCACTATGTCTAAAACATACCTGCCTTAAGTAGGTTTGCACATGCTATGACTGACACTACCCCATTACTTCATGTCTCTTTGAATGCAGCCCAGCACTGTTTTTTCGGTTACCTGCTTGCATGTTGTCTTCACTATACCTCTTAAATAATTGTGTCTGTAATGTGAGGGGGGAGACTCTGAAGTGTAAGGCTCCTTAAAGATGAAACAAATCAGAAACAGACACAAATAGATAAGGCATTCACGAGGTGATTCCTTGAGCTGTGCTGCTATTCCAAATACTCAATATATATATACACTACAGCGTGGCAATCGCTGCACCATAGTTACATTAAGTATTGAGTTGCATAGAAACACCAAAAAATATATTGCTAATAGCATTTTACTCGTACTATAGGTTTGGATTACATTATGCTAAGAAAATTGTAAACAATAAAACTCAGTTTTGGCCTTGTCCCCATTAACTTTCCCATAGATGAAAATGTCTACTCTTTGCTTGGGCGCACATCAAAAACTGCTGGCGAATTGGACCAGATACGAAACAACTTGGGCATTAATCGTTAACCTGACATCAGGGGGACTGTGGATACTGCGTCCAGTAGTTTTTTAAATATTTGACAGCTATATCTCCTACGGTGCTTTGCAGCAGAGAGTCTTTACAGAAATGAATTAGCTACCATTTGTTTTTGCTCAATGAAAGAGATATTCGCGAATCTTCAGAGTTATATTCAGGGTTATCCAAAAATGAAAAGTTGAAAAAATGCCATTTTGAGGAGGAAAACATATGAAATGGAATCAGGCTAGAGGTGGGAAGTTGGGTTGGGTAGGGACCAAGTTCAGAGCTAGAAAGTTTTTGCATATTCAAGGTCATTTTTTCCATATACTAGGTTATTTTGCGCACGTATAAATAACAGTGAATATTTTTGAAATATTCGTGGTTATTTGTACTCCATCGCTAATATGACAGCAGCTATGGGAAAAAAAGTACAAAATAAAAATATATATTTAATAAATAAGATCACTACAAAAAAAGGAATTTTACAGCTACACTGAGATGTGGGATAACCTATTGGGGAAACATGTCAAGGGGTGCAATACGATCCTTGGCCAGAGAGCATGAAGGCCATGCTCACGCCATGGCCATCTAGTGGGTCCAAAAAAAAAATATTGGGGGAACATGTACATTTGCTACAGTTGAAGGGGCGCTGAGTTAAGCCGATCAAAACATCCCACAGCCGTTGGGAGATTTTTTGCATTAAATCTGTGCAACTGAACTGCACCTTAACTAAGGTTTTTCAGTGAATATTTATATTATGGTGCAGTGGTCGCCACACTATAGTTAAGTTGAAAAAAGGATATATGTGCTTTGCAATTATTTCATTTTGAAAGGTTGATTAAATTCAACCATATCAAATAAAAAATAAAAAAAAGGATAAAAAGGAAACCTGAAAAATGAACTGCTAATAACATTTGACTCGCATGACAGATTTGGCAGTGTATGGTAAAAACCCTCTCCCCTCCCCTGCTAATGTCCCCTCTGCTTCATTCTGACTGACTGCCTGGTTCCTTCTGATTCATACGGTGCCCTACCGGGCTCCCTCCCCCTGCACTAGTCTGGCTTGATCTGCACCCTTTGAGCCCATTCAGCCTGTCCTCACACTTAGCATGTGTACCCTCTTTCCTCTGCTCTCTTTGTACTCTCTTGGCACTTGTCCACCTGACCTCCGCTTAGAACTCACCTAGCCCAGAGCAACTCCACCCATCCAGCAATTACCACTCTCCACCCTTACCTGCACTTCCTTTCCCTCCCTAGCTTTTGCACATTCCTTTCTGACTGGCACTCCCCTCTCCCCTTCACTTGTTGTTACTGCACTTGCATGATCCGAATGACAAAAGGCCTATTTTTCTTCTTCCCTGCCCTCCCCCTTGTCTTGTTGCGCCTTAAAACACCTTTTGCTGTATACACGCATTAAAAATACCAAATTAAATACAATATAATAAATAAATAAGCTCAGCAGAATTGGACCAGTTACGAAACAATGTGGGGATGAAGCGTTGACTTAATTTCTGGGAGGGCAGTGCGGTTATTGCGTCCAATATGTCAATAATATTGTTTTTTAAAATATCTTTTGCTGTTGGGATCATTTGTGGCCATTGATTAGATTGTTCTATACAATTTCAGTACTTTTTTCATGATGAAACTGGACCAAGGTTTAGCCAGGGAATATTTTCAGATTTCCAATATAAGTCTGTACATGTAAAACAATCTGCAGCTTTGTTGAACCCGGATTCTCTTGGTGACAGCATTTTGATACCGAAGCTGTAAAATGTTTGTCAAAGAGTTTTGTTGGATGATATGTCATCCCAGAGATCTTTTAGCTCAGTCTTCTCAGCTTAGGGTGTGACTATCTTGCAACGGCAACTGAATTTCTGCAACATATTGAATGTCTATATTAGCATTCGACGAGAGGGCAATGATAGGATTGTAATCATTGATGTGTTTTTGAGACACTTTCCTTTTACGCTGTGCCTAACAGAAGACATCAAACTGGTTACTTGACCTTTGGCAGAAACTGATCTATGGAATCCAAAGCGACATTTGGTGAAGTATTTTCCTTGTTTTTATATCAAGGTCTGCAGTATTTGCCACACTTATATCTTTGGAAACATAAGATTTGAGTCCACAGGTCATTATGTATGGCTTCTGAAGGGATGTAACAGGTAATGTATTTTTGTATAATTTATCAAATTGCGGCATCACTGTCATGGCCAAATTTGGGAGTATTTATTATCCAAAAAAGCTTGTGGATGTGAGGTGCTCCTCTGGATTGATATTCGTTTCTCCAAAAGAAATGTTCTACCTCTTCTAGTGGAGGAACATTTTTATTGCAGATGAAGTGTAGCATGGCAATGAAACAATGGGAAAGTATCTTGAGATATTGACAGGATCAAGAGAACAGAGTTCTCCTGAACTTTTTATATCTATTCCTTCTTTATTTTGGTTTGCAGTGCATAGAAAGTCATGCAAGTCATTCCATGCATATTCTGCACAACTTAAAGGAACAAACCATGTGGGTGGACCTTGATTCCTTAATACACAACGTACATCAGCTTAACATCGGAACCAGTATTCTTTTGTACCATGCATGTTTGCCAAGAGATTTGTAATGCTTGACTGCGACACTTCATCTTTGTCTTTTATCTTTTGAAGGAGTTCGGTAGCTGACATGTTTAAGACATGGGTGCCTATTTTTAGTGTGTGCAACTCAGTAGCATAGAGTTGCTAGTTTGCTTTTGAACAAGAGGTGGAAAATGTATTCAACATTTGGCCGGTTTCTTGGATCTTCAGAATACAATCGTAGAGATCGATCTTCAGATGTACTGATATGTATCAGTCTGTCATTGTGTCTTCCTCCTTTTCCTGCAGGAAAGAGCAGTGGAAAACAACGTGCTTCAACACTTGTTTCCCACATGCTCATTGGAGACCCTTTTGCTTGACACATGTGATATATTTCTAATGCGTCTTCCATGGTGTCTCTGGCACATAGTGGGTGAATTGTGTACTTGTGTAAACTGCTGTCCATAGTATTAGGATCAACACGCTCAAATTGGCCAGTTTGTGGTGCTTCTTGAAATACTTGGGTGCTTTCTTTTACATTTTTTTCTATATGTATATCTTTGTAGTATTCATTGTTTTCTTTAAGATATTCTAGGGATTTCTTATCTTTGTATAAGTCAACTAGATGTTGCCAAATGATTGTGTCTTTCGTTGCCACACCATTACCTAGTACAATCAAAGATTGCTGTAGTGGTCATCCCAGTCCTAGTGTTTCTACATTTTCATTAATGTCTAATGGTAAGTATACTACAGTAAATCTGGTGGAGGCAATTTAGCAGTTTTAGGTTGGAGATGTGTTATATCTTGGAATGGGTGAATTGTTTCAATTATGATACTCTCATACAGGTTAAGTTGTTGGAGAGCTTGAGGAAGTGGAAATATTTACAAGGTATTATTTATAGCCTGTGATGGCATGTGGTTATTATTGAGCTTAGTATTACAGTATGTGTATACTATTAAGGGATCCGTTATTTTATACTTATGTTCTGCTTTTAGATACAAAGCTAATTGGAACCATTGTGATTTCTTATTCTGTTCTATTTTATAGGCGATATCTACAAGGTTTGTACTTTTAAATAAAAAGTTCTGTGACAAGAGACACATTCTTAGTATGGGTTTGAAACTTTGTTATTTCGTTTTGGTCTGTGCTTGTAAATAGGTTAAGTTGTTTGTTTATGTTTTCTAAACTAACTGTATCTTCTAACTCTACGTCAGTTCCAAAATATTTACTCTATAGTGTTGCATTTGTGTGAGCAGTTTCCATTTAGGAGATTGTAATTTAATATTTGTAGTTCTACAGCAGGACCTTTTGCATTGTACAATCGATGCAAAAGGTTTCTCATTGTGGAATGGTCTGTAGCTAACATATATATGATGGAAGGTGCTTAAACAAGCAGTTCCAGAACTGCAGGCTAATGCACATCCTTGTAGTCCAGTGTGGCTGCGCACTGGGCAGGAGTCCATGGTTTGTAAAGTTTGTATTCTACTTTTGTGTTTTATTTTAACAGTGAGTGAGGAATTGTTGTAGGCATTTGAATGAATATTGGTGCACATTGCACATTGAGCTGCGTATTCATTTGTACAATGGACGACTTGTGTGGACAGAAGGAAGTGAAAATGTGTTGGGGAAGATTTCTTTAGTAAGGTTTCTTTTGCCATAATGGGGCCAGATTACAGAAACTTTGCACCAGTGCGAGTGCAAAGTTGCCCGGTATTAGCACTAGGGCAAAGTTTGCCCTATTTTTAAAAACAGTGGCACACACTAGAAAACTACTGCACCATGGCAAGGGCAGTTTGGCATATTAAAAGAACCAGAGCAAAAATTGTGCTATTGCAAAAAAAGATACATTTTTGAAGTATTTTTGCATCAGGGCCAAGTTTGCCCTAGTGCTAATACCATTCCATATTAGCACTAGGGCAAACTTTGCCCTGGTGCAAAAATGCAGTAGAAATGCATCTTTTTTTGTACTAGGGCAATTTTTGCCCTGGTGCTTTTAATATGCCAAACTGCCCTTGTCATGGTGCAGTAGTTTTCTAGTGTGTGCCACTGTTTTTAAAAATATGGCAAACTTTGCCCTAGTCCTAATACCGTGCAACTTTGCCCTTGCCTTGGCGTAAAGTTTCTGTAATCTGGCGCCAGGTGTCTTCTAGTATTTCATAGCCTCGTCCATTATTGTCTATGGCAGTTTGGTTTCTTGGTTCTTGTTTAATAATGTGAAACCATTCACCCATACAGAAGTTGGAAAAGGTGTGTCTATTGGCATTTCACATGTTTAGAAGTTGTTTTTGTAATGTTTTAATTAATTTAGTTAGTGGTTTTATTCTGTTTAATAGTAGGGAAAACATCATTTTAGTTTGAATGCCCTATCAATCAAAATGTCAAGGATTATCTTTCTCTGGTAGCTTTTAAGCGCAGAACCTGATTTAGCAGATTTATTTATGTGATTGCTAAGAACTCTGCACCAGAATATGTTTCGTAAAATAGATTTCTTTGACTGTTTTACTGTGGCGATATTGGCATTGCTAGATATAGTTTGAGGTTGGTTTTCAGTTGTGGTTTCTTTGATACATTGTTTTTACTTGTATTAGTGCTGACTGTAGTACTTTGCACGAGTGCAGTTATTTGTTCTGTTGTTGTCACATTTTCTATACATTTTTTAGTGGAAGGTGACTATATGGCCTTTATTTTTTATCTGCTCTATCTCTTTTAGTAGGCATTGTTTAATATCTGTTAGAATAACAGAGTGTGTATGTTAACATTGTAGTAGGTCTATGTGGGTGTTATTGGTTAGGGATGAGAACTGTGTGGGTGTAATTGGAGAGGGTGGATAAAGACTGGTGTATGATTGTGTAGTGTGTGAGGTAGGCATGGTATCACAAGTAAGGACACAGACACAAAAGTTTTAAGTTTGACTGGGGTTGGAGACTTTCTAGCTGGCCTTAATTCTATAATGGGAGTAGTCTCGACCATCAACGTAAAATAAAATGGTCCAAGTCAGTCAGTCAAACAAAGGAAAAGTCTGTGTCAGAAACCTATACTTGCCCTCTTGTTCCACAATGACTAGTGTAGGAAAATATATGAAAATAAAGAGTGTATCAAAAGAATTTGAGAATGGCAATGGAAGTGGCTCACCACTCCCTTCTCCAAGTTCAGTTCACTGGGTTTCTTACAAGGTTCCTTCAAGGTGGATTGTATGCACAGTTCAAAGATTTCCTATGAATCTGTTCTGCTCCCCTCACCTATTTCAATGTCAGCTCAACATGCATCACAGTTTTCTTCAATGGATTATTTCCGGCTTCCCTCACTTGGCTTCACAATTCTCAAACATACAGATATTCACAAAGTTCTTTCTTAGTTACTTTCACAGGCTGCCCTTGCCTGTCTTCAAACACTTAAACATGGCTGAAATACTTTTCAGCTAAACAGCGCTGCTTCACAGAGCTCAGGGAGAACTCCCTCTCCCAACCTTTGTACTTCTCTTTCACAGTCTTCACCTGTCAGAAACCTTCTCAGCCACACAGTATTATCACCCCCATGCGTGACCACTCTGACAGCAGGGTTCTTATCATTATCGCCTTGCCAGAGACTTTCACAACCACATAGTATTCTCACCCCTAAGAGTGACCACTCTGACAATAAGGTTAACTACTCAATGTCTGTGCCTCTTGCACTTGCTCGAGAGGCAGGGCCATTTTCCCTCCAAATCCTGTGTTTTAACAGCATGTAGTTTTATCTTAATGTAGTGCCCCACCAACATGGTCCCTATGAAGCTTCTTATATACTTTGGGGCAGATCCCCTCCGCAGTATATAGTGGACGGAATCTGCCCTGCATTCATGTGATGCCAAGTTGACAATTAGCTGTTCTTTGCTAACATCGGTGAACATAAATTTCACCTTTGCCTTAGTTGAAGAAAAATCTCAATTGGCTATGGACATTGGGATTTTGGGTAACCACAGAGATGCAATAGCCTTAATCGTGGCAACTCGACCGCTTGACATTAGGTGAACTCTAGACCTCATAACATCGCATATGCAGGCCTGGAGTGTATTTTTGGTGGCTCTAATGAGTTTCCAGTATGTTATGAGGCAGCTGGATTGAATCCTCGCTGGCATAGACAGAATATCATATTCAAGATAGACCCTTTCTATGGATGTCCAAACGGGTAGCCTCAAGAGTTTCTTGGGCAGTGTCCGCTCAAGTTTGTTCACCCTTTCCAAATGGGACATAGCCCAAATGCTCACTCCATACAGAATAACAGAAGAGATCTTAGACTGGTACAGCTGTAGGACACTGGCAACTGGCATTGTGTCTTTGAGGATTTTACAAATGTTGGGACCCCACCTATAACTTTGCCCCCCTCGATGGGACTGCACCAAACTTCACAAAATCATTCCGATGTGGCCATATACTTGGTTTACGAAGTTTGGTGAGGATTCGTTGAACAACGCCAAAATTATAAGTAGCACAAAAAGTGCTTGATCTATGAGTTGATCAATTTAACCATGAATACAGAGATGCTACCGCAGGCCCCGTAATTATTTTAAAAAGCTTATACAAAAATATACCTTCGAAAATGAAAGAATACCTGCATTATGCCTTCGGAGATGTAGATTGTGGATTATGGATGATGAATCTTGAAATATAAAGGTGTACGTGTCTGCTCTGCAGCTTGTGATAGAGGAGGCTCTGAATCACAGCACCAATGCACTCTCAGAGTTCAAAGGTACATGTGAACTGTTGAACTGAGTGGCAAGGTTACATCTGAGGTTTTCGGATGTGATTGTAGGATGGATGTGTGACTGTTTGAAAGTAGTCAATCAGGGAGTGTTAAAGATAACATGGTAAAAAGAGTAGAAGGCCTCATCTATGTGTTGACGTCTGCGACTGTTTACAAACTTATCGCACGTGCCATTCAGGCCCTTTTATCATGCTCTGAATGGAAAGAGGACTGTGGAGGCTGTGAACCTCTCGTCTTCCCACAAACGGCACAGGAACAGCCAATCATGCTTTCTGTTTATGGAGGAGGAGTTGAGCTGCAGAGGAGGGCAGTGTAGGAAGTCCTTTATTTCTTGTTTGAATTGCTGTAAGCATGGAAATGAACAAGGAGACTGGATGTTAGGAGATTCGTAGATTCATTGGGTGAAGATATATGAGGAGTAGCTTGGCATCTCTTATAATATTGGATTAGAAGAAGTGGTAGTGTTATGGTATTGAGCTTGTGGAACGAAATGTAGTCAATTATTACCCACCTGTGAAGATATGGTGCATTTGAAATTTCCAGAAATTATTCTAGTACATTGTGGAGGCAATCATTTGGGATATGTAACTGCAATATCTTTGCAGTTTATCACGAAAGATACTTTCAGAAGGCTAATAGAACTCTTTCCAGCCACAAAGATAATTTTTTCACAAATTATTCAAAGACAAACGTGGAAGAAATCAAACTTGTTTTGGTCCACAAATCGATAAAGCAAGGTGGAATGTGAATAAAGCTGCATGTGCATGTTTACAAGATGTAGGAATGGCATCTTTACACAATGAGAATATACAACATGATGGAGTGAACATTTTTCAAAGAGATGGAGTACATCTTACAAATGCTGGAAATTCGATTTTTCTTTCTAATATTCAGAATGCTTTGAAACAGTTTTTTTTAAATCAAAAACAAATGGAAAGATTGGGTAGTAAAACATTTGTTAGTAGATACAGTATATAGACATATTAAGGGGGGAAAGGGATGTTTTAAGAGCCAACATTATAGGAAAAAAAGGAGCAGTAAAGTGAAGTTAAACTCCCTTTTTTCGCTGTATGGTCCGTGTACATATTCCTTGTCCGTGGACTTTGAAGTAGCAGAAAAGTAGCGTAAGCCATTGGGTAGGGTGATGTTATGTGAATGGAAAGTGTAAAAGCCTAGAGTATGGCTGAAACACCTCCCACGCACATTACATTTTTTATATTTTGTATAGTAGAGAAAAGTAGGTAATGCCATCGATGATGCCATTTGTGGTGTCATCTTTGATTTCCTGGGCATTAGCCTTAGCAGTGCATGGTTATGGTTGCATAGCTTACCATAACTGGGGTTCAGCGCGTCCGATGTCCACGAACATCACGTCGTCCTTTAGGCCAATCGGATGCCCGTCTGTGGACCAAACAGGGAAGTGAGTCCGTGGAGTGGAGCCAGATATCACTAATTTTTTTTACCTACATTTTGGCTGTTTTAAAAAAACCTACTGGACGGATTTTTACCATATTTACAAAAGCATGCTTTTGGGACCAAGCCGCTGCTCCTGCTACAAATTTGGTGAAAATCCACCCAGCGGTTTCGGCTGTAGGCGTGAGCAACTTTTCTTCCATTCAGTCTATGGAGAAAATAAAATGTGGGCCCCCCTATAGCTTTGCCCCCCCTTGACGATGTGTTTGCATCTTAAATCTTTATAATAGTAACACTGTGTACAGCTCAAAAGCAATGCACAACCATTTCAAATTTAAAACATCGAACTAATTTCTATATCTATTTGGTGAAATGTATAGAGAGCAGTATTACCACACAGAGTTATTCTGGTGCTAAATCAAAAAGGAGATCCACAATAACAGCTAAAGGCTAGCGTGAACATCCAACTCTTAGTTTCATTGTGAAAATTCATAAAGAAGGAGCAGGGGGATGTCGTTCCAGAGAGCGGTCACGTTTACGTGTAAGCTGGAATTTACATAGAACACGTAGTCTCAGATCAGAGGAGCAAAGTCTTGGCCTGTGTAGATAAGGAATTATTCATTTTAGAAAGCAAGAAGGTACAGAGCCCGAGAAACAGCAGAAAACTGTATATAGCATATAGAGCTGAATATGCTGCTTACAAGGTAAACAGTGGATTATTAAGGGAACTAGTGCTATGCAAAGAGCGATGGGTAACGAAAAGCAATAGTTCTGCAGAGGTTTGTAGGATTTGAAGACGTTGGAGCAGAGAAGAGGAAAGTCAAAGATACAGAGAATAGACTGGTTTTGGCTAGATTGAGCTAAAGCAAAGATCAAGCCAGACTAGGAAAGATAAGGAGCAGTTTAGGGCAGAAGCCTTGGTAATACCAGCAAGGAGTGTGTACTTAATCAAGTTGAGGCAGAGAAGTGAGTGAGTGATCAAATTTGAAGCGCAAGGTTTTAACTGTAGAAACCGGAGAGGGACAGAACCCGAGATCACTGGGCCATAGTTGGGAACATCCAGAATTCACAGATTCTCCAAAAACAATAAACTTGGTCCAGTCAGAGTTGAGCCCAACAGAGTTACGAGCCATCCAAGAAGAGGTAGCAGGCAATTAGGGCCGAAACTGTGTGGGCATGTTGACCACTATCCAAATGGATAGGAAGCTCGTTGTCATCTTCATAGGTGTAAAACTATCTAACTAAATGGCAGTTTAAAATGATCGCCATTTAAAAAAATCCCCCCTAGATTATTCAGTCTCTTGCTGTATAATGTGATGAACATCTGTTGGTCAAGCTGGGCAGGTGCATGCTGCAGTGAACATTCATAGTGGATATGGGGCTGTAGGTATTGCACTGACTCCGTCTCGGCCAGCGGCTTAAGTAGTGCGGGCAGAGGCCTATGAGCGTGAAGCGCGTTTCACATAATAAAGTAAAGTGAAGTAGTGTCATTGATTTATTAAACAACCAAAGAGCCGCACCAGAGGTTCCAGCAAAGTGACTAATTTACTAACTCATTTTCCCCTTCCTGCTCCTCCAGCATAACTGACCCCACCACACCAGACCTTGGACTAGCCACACTACACATAAACTAACAGAGGATCAAATCAATACTATGTTCACACCCAGCATCTCTAGATGCTGAAACACACCTAGAGTGAACCACCCACATAGTCCACAAAACCATCAACAACGCAACTACTGACCAAGATACCGGATTAGCTTACAGGTACAGCCACCCGTGACCCTGGATCCGATATGGACACTATCTAACCAGTGCGCCCTTACCAAACCCATCATCAGGCCCGTTTCTTGGCCCGGGAGAGGTGGGCAGCTGCCCGGGGCGCTATAGCCCCGGGGAGGGCAATTACCCCAATCCCTGGAGCCTCTGGAGGGGATGAAATTCGCCAGTATGTGCGAGGAACATTGCCGTGGGGAAAGTTCCGCGGATCAGGTGCTGGCGCTGCCCCTTCCGACTGTAATGTCACGTAGTATGTAAATACTACGTGACATTACCAAAGTCAGAGGCTCCCCCTGACCACTTTCGCGCCACTTGGGGTGGGTTGGGGGCATAAGCACAACAATTAAAACACTTCAGGTCCCCCTGCAGCTAGGACCAGCCCCTCCCATCACAATGCCAGCAGGAAACTGCTAATGGTGGACCATTAGTCACTGAATGGTTTTGTGCTGGCATTGCGATGGGAGGGGAGGTGGTGTGGGCAGTGGGCATGCATTGTAGGCAGCTTTGTCTCTCCCAAAATAATAGAGTAAAGCGGTGCTATTTCTTTCATGCAGCTTCTTTTCCAAACTATATATCAATTTCACTTGAAACCACTTCCATTGCACTGGTGATGAGTTACTTCATTATGCTGACAATAGTTTTGACCAGTGTTGCTGAGTAAATATTTTTTATGCCATGATCCAGTTTATTTATTTATTCATGCAATGTTTGTCGGGTACATGGACACAGATAATTTATTTATTTATGCAATGTTTGTCAGATATCTGTATCCGACAAACATTGCATGAATAAATAAATATACAGGTACCCGACAAACATTGCATGAATAAATAAATAATTCGGGTCCATGTATCCTTATAACCAGTCAACAGTCAGACTTTACTGTATCAAAGCATACACTTGATTCCCATTCAAATAATTTTAAAGTGATTGTTTATTGGGTTCAAGTGTCTCCTTGTCATTGCCCTTTTGGCTTAGGTTGCCTACAAACCCCCTTCAGCATATTGTGTTCTTTGTTGGTTGTATATAGTGCATCCTATGCCATATTCATGGTCTCTTGGTGTGCCCAGCCCCCATTATCTACAGCCTAAGCGGGACTGGAGCATACAATTGTCTGGGGCACCAATGAGAAAGTGGGCCACCATTGCAAATGGCAATTCATTCCTTGTGTGACGGACTGTTTGACTTTGGGTAGGAGTTCTTTAACGGTGCAGTTTGGGAGTGGACGCGGGGATGCAGTGGGGTTGGCGCGTGGGGTGCGGTGGGGTTGGCGTGCAGTTTTGGCGACGTTGAAGTGGTGCACGGGATGCAGTGGGAGGGGCGAGCGGGGTGCGGAGCAGAGAAGAGGAAAGTCAAAGATACAGAGAATAGACTGGTTATGGCTAGATTGAGCTAAAGCAAAGATCAAGCCAGACTAGGAAAGATAAGGAGCAGTTTAGGGCAGAAGCCTTGGTGATACCAGCAAGGAGTGTGTACTTAAGCAAGATGAGGCAGAGAAGAGAGTGAGTGATCAAATTTGAAGCGCAAGGTTTTAACTGTAGAAACCGGAGAGGGACAGAACCCGAGATCACTGGGCCATAGTTGGGAACATCCAGAATTCACAGATTCTCCAAAAACAATAAACTCGGTCCAGTCAGAGTTGAGCCCAACAGAGTTGCGAGCCATTCAAGAAGAGGTAGCAGGCAAGTAGGGCCGAAACTGTGTGGGCATGTTGACCACTATCCAAATGGATAGGAAGCTCGTTGTCATCTGCATAGGTGTAAAACTATCTAACTAAATGGCAGTTTAAAATTATCGCCATTTAAAAAAATCCCCCTAGATTATTCAGTCTCTTTCTGTATAATGTGATGAACATCTGTTGGTCAAGCTAGGCAGGTGCATGCTGCAGTGAACATTCATAGTGGATATGGGGCTGTAGGTATTGCACTGACTCCGTCTCGGCCAGCGGCTTAAGTAGTGCGGGCAGAGGCCTATGAGCGTGAAGCGCGTTACACATAATAAAGTAAAGTGAAGTAGTGTCATTGATTTATTAAACAACCAAAGAGCCGCACCAGAGGTTCCAACAAAGTGACTAAGTTACTAACTCATTTTCCCCTTCCTGCTCCTCCAGCATAACTGACCCCACTACACCAGACCTTGGACTAGCCACACTACACATAAACTAACAGAGGATCAAATCAATACTATGTTCACACCCAGCATCTCTAGATGCTGAAACACACCTAGAGTGAACCACCCACATAGTCCACAAAACCATCAACAACGCAACTACTGACCAAGATACCGGATTAGCCTACAGGTACAGCCACCCGTGACCCTGGATCCCATATGGACACTATCTAACCAGTGCGCCCTTACCACACCCATCATCAGGCCCGTTTCTTGGCCCGGGAGAGGTGGGCAGCTGCCCGGGGCGCTATAGCCCCGGGGAGGGCAATTACCCCAATCCCTGGAGCCTCTGGAGGGGATGAAATTCGCCAGTATGTGCGGAGGCACATTGTCGTGGGGAAAGTTCCGCGGGTCAGGTGCTGGGGCTGCCCCTTCGACTGTAATGTCACGTAGTATATAAATACTACTTGACATTACAAAAGTCAGAGGCTCCCCCTGACCACTTTCGCGCCACTTGCGGTGGGGTTGGGGGCATAAGCACAACAATTAAAACACTTCAGGTCCCCCTGCAGCTAGTCCAGCCCCTCCCATCACAATGCCAGCAGGAAACTGCTAATGGTGGGCCATTAGTCACTGAATGGTTTTGTGCTGGCATTGCGATGGGAGGGGAGGTGGTGTGGGCAGTGGGCGTGCATTGTAGGCAGCTTTGTCTCTCCTAAAATAATAGAGTAAAGCGGTGCTATTTCTTTCATGCAGCTTCTTTTCCAAACTATATATCAATTTCACTTGAAACCACTATCATTGCACTGGTGATGAGTTACTTCATTATGCTGACAATAGTTTTGACCAGTGTTGCTGAGTAAATATTTTTTATGCCATGACCCAGTTTATTTATTTATTCATGCAATGTTTGTCGGGTACATGGACACAGATAATTTATTTATTTATGCAATGTTTGTCAAATATCTGTATCCGACAAACATTGCATGAATAAATAAATATACAGGTACCCGACAAACATTGCATGAATAAATAAATAATTCGGGTCCATGTATCCTTATAACCAGTCAAAAGTCAGACTTTACTGTATCAAAACATACACTTGATTCCCATTCAAATAATTTTAAAGTGATTGTTTATTGGGTTCAAGTGTCTCCTTGTCATTGCCCTTTTGGCTTAGGTTGCCTACAAACCCCCTTCAGCATATTGTGTTCTTTGTTGGTTGTATATAGTGCATCCTATGCCATATTCATGGTCTCTTGGTGTGCCCAGCCCCCATTATCTACAGCCTAAGCGGGACTGGAGCATACAATTGTCTGGGGCACCAATGAGAAAGTGGGCCACCATTGCAAATGGCAATTCATTCCTTGTGTGACGGACTGTTTGACTTTGGGTAGGAGTTCTTTAACGGTGCAGTTTGGGAGTGGAGCGCGGGGTGCAGTGGGGTTGGCGCGCGGGGTGCGGTGGGAGTGGAGCATGGGATGGAGTGTGGGGGGGGGGTCATTCCTAGTGTTTCGCCCTGGGCACCAAATGGACTAGAAACTGCCCTGCCCATCATAACCCACACAACGCCCTAACACCAACACAAAACACTACCACACACATGCGGTTACAATGCATGAGGCCTCTGAAACAAACTACCACATGCAAATCAACACTCACAGTTGCCAGTTCCTCCTGATTCTGAACCTACCCTCCCACCCCACTCACTTGCAGGGCCACGCGAGCGCCTGGAGACTGCCCCTGGGTGGTAGCAGTGTGCCGTATAAATCAGCATGGCATAACATTGGGAGAAACCCAAAGTCAGGTTAGATAACTTTTCATCTGCACCTGGGATCTATTTAAGACGTGCCATTTTAATCGCCCAACATTGATAATTGAGTTTTGTTTACCCCGAGGTTAAAGCCACCTGGGGCCAGATTACAGAAACGTAACACCGCTGCAAGTGAAATTAAACACGGCAGTAGCGCAGCCGCAAAAATGGCCGTGTGATATTTTTGCCCTACTGATAATACCGTGCAAAACTGCACCAATGCAATATTGATGTCCTCTGGCCCCTTATGTATATCGCAAACAATGTGCAGAGACGTCTAAAATGACTGCACTTGCCCTGAACATACTTGCAGAAGCTTTGCAATTCCGAGATCCGCCTGCATATGCCTAGGAGATCCCAGGACCAGGCCGCAGATAGCCCGGGTCATTAGACGTGTTGTCCTGACAGGACACCTACGCCAGCCCCCACAGGCCGCTCTTCAAAGGCGCAGCACGTTCATTTCTCGTCGCTCCGCTGGGCGCATGGTTTCAGCAGAGATGGGAAGCGAGATACCGGAAGACGCCTGTCTGGGGCAGTCTGGTAAGTGCCTCTATGTAGCGAGCAGGAGATGGAGCTACGATTGCAACAGCCTGGAGAACAAATACAGTCAAAATCAAACCAGCAGCGTGAGCTTGCTATGGCTGGCCTGCTACCGCATTCATTGCGAGGTGATGAACTGCGAAGCCGCTGGGGAGACTGAGAGTCCCAAGTCAGCAGAAACGTTGGTGATGTGCGTTTGAGATAGTGGCCTTTTGCAACAGTTTTAGAAGTACGTGACGAAAAGCAGGTTACGGTGAAGGCACGTGGCATGTTGGGGCCTGACAGCGGATGTGTTGTACAGACTTCCCATTTTGGCTTGGCAAGCCCGTCGTGTGAACCGTCAGGTTGGCATTAGGGCGCCTGCATCCTCTCCCGTGCTGATACAGGGTGCCTGTCCCAACAGCCCTGCAGCTTCGCGTTTTCCTATCATGCTCCATTTCACGATGTTCTCATCGCTCCAAATACACAATGTTTCGCAAATGAGAAGAAAACTAGTAACGGCAGTCGATGGTTCAGAATTAACCTCACCACCCCTTCCTCTGGCAAACTCAACAAGTCATTATAGCGTGGCCTGGGGTACATGTTGAGAAAGTTAACTTAATCTATATACTGAACTGGATCTAAGAGGGGCATACCATATACTCAGAGTACGGAGGGGACACACATGGGAAACGCCATTCTGCATATGCTATTATTTCAAAGGATGCCTTTTGGATTGTGAACTGGCCTCGCTGCATTCTACCACTTCACGAGTGATGAGGTGTTGAGTGAGTGTATCGATGTGTGTGCAGTGGTTTGTACTTGCGATGCATTGACAGAGCTTATCATCCACGTGAGAGGTGTATTACAGCGGCTCAGCAAGCACCGACTGTTAGAATGGTCGAAGGCTTGGGATTTATCATCACCCATGAGGGCATTCGGATGGACTATACTTCATGGTCAACACCAGCTTCCGTAAAAAAAGAAAGTCAAAGCTTGTTTGGGTTCGCACGTGTGTACCCAAGCTTTGTACCGTGCTTTTTTAGGTACTTCATCCAAACTCCAAGTTGCTGAAGAAAGGAAGGAAACTCGGATGGGAGTCCGAAGCGGAACAGACATTTTTCAAATTAAAGTGAAGGTTACCAACAGCTCTGCTACTTTGTCATGCAATCTTGGCCCTTCCCTGTATAATGAATACTGATGCCTCCGAGACAGCGATGGATGCTGGTCTGTCACAATGTCGTTGTGATTCTTGTCAGCTGCGTCCGGTGGCCTTCTGATCCCCAAAACGCTACTCAAATGAACGTAATTACTCTGTTTCGGACCAAAAAAAGGATTAGCCATCAACGGGAGCCTCCTCCCCTTACTTTCCTCTATGCACTTACTCTATCAGAATTGTCCCTGGACCTAGTATGATAACAACCTCGTCTGTCTACTTTCTCCTCCCCTTACTTGTTTATTTTCCTCCCCCCGCCGTCCAGCACTATCTGAAATGTCGTCAGGTCTAGTACGATAGTCCCTTGTTTTGCTCCTCCCCTCCCTTTCTGCACCCCTCTCCCTCACCTTTTATTTTTCTCCAGTTCTACCAGAAATGCCGTCAGCCCTAGTACGGTAGTCGCCTGTCTGTTTCCATCTCCTTCCCACTCTACACCTACCTTCCTTATCTATGTCTTAGCTCTTGCACTATCTGAAATGTTGTCAGGCCGAGTACGATAGTTAATTTCACATCCTTACTGCTCATGGCCTGTAAGAATGTCATTGTATTTTCCCTTGTTCCCTCCCTTGCCTTGAAGCGCATTGAAACACATTGTGTATAGGCGCTATATAAATAAACTATCATATCATATCAAGACTGTCTTTACTGTGGGGCAACTTTACACAACTGGAGCCAGACAGCATTGAAATTACACAGCGTGAAATTTATTTGCAGCATTTTATTCTGAGTATGATTTTATCATCATCGATCATCTGGAGAGAAAATTGGAAAAGCTGACGAGTTACCTCAGTTGGGTAAGACCATGATTCAGAAAAGAATGAGAAACCGCAAGATGTTATACCCTCAGAACAATCTGTAGTAGCAATGCCTGAGATTCCAGTGAAACACATCATCTAAAGAACAACCTCGGAATTCCAAGAAACCTTAACCCCAGCTACTCTAGCAGCATGGGCACAAAAGACAGCAAACAGAACTGAACAACACTAGGTCATAACTCATCAAAAATTACCCATTGTATACCTTTAAAGGGTTTCCCAATAGTACAAAAGATACTAGGTAAAATAGTTCAATTGCACTGAGTGCCTATGATAATAAGTACTGATCGTGGACCATAATTCTCATCTAAATTCTGGCCCGCCTTCTACTCTGTACTTGGAATTGACTCATCTGACCACCAGTTACCACCCAAAAGCCATTGGGCAGACGTGAATGTTGAATCATGTGTTGGAGCAATACCTGCATTGTTTAATAACCCCTAACAGGCCCACATTACTTTGAGCAGAGGACTTTGCATGAAATAATGCTTCACACATATCCTTAGGTTTTTCACTGTTTCATGGCCTTCATGGTTCCCATCTGGTAAATGCAGCCTTACAAGCCCACTGAACGACTAATGTAACATTAAAGAAAGAACATCCCAACATTCCAGAAGCAATTCTGATGCAGGCACAAAAGAGCTTACTGAATGCCGAAGACACATGCAAAGCATAGGCACACCCACACCAAAGTCCACACCTCTCTTACGCTTTTGGGCATTAGGCATGTTTAGCTACCAAACATCTCCATATTAAAATTCTCCGAAAGCTTACACCAAAGTACATGGGCTCCTATACAATAACCGCTCTGATTGCTAAGGCGGCCATCTGACCAATGTTCCATAGTTCTATGGAGGTCCTTCTAAACTGCCACATGTCTGCCCCGTAGACGCAGACGAGGTACTAGAGTATGATCTACACTTAACTCCAAGCGGGTAAGGGGAACACTATCACCTCATAGGTTGCAATGGATGCAGCCCCGAGGAAAATCATGGGACTCTACACATCAGGTGTATATACCTGGTCTAGTCAAACATTTGCATTGTCATTGCCATTATTCCCACAAACAAAAGGGGGAGTACTGTGAGGTCTGCCAAGTATGCGTATACTGCCATCCAGGGGAGGAAGAAAAGGGGCACCAATACCCTGACATTAGTCCATCTAGGAGAGTGACAAGGAAGGTGTTGGGGCCCAGGATTCTGTGTGATCTGGTCAAATCATGTTTTTCGCAAAACGATTTCAAGGTATTTTCTTTTTTTGTTTACTTTTCCGCAAATACATGCAAGGGAGACCCCTCGCAGTCCCCCGCCATAACCCACACACTTTATTTATGCACCTAAACCCACCCCCCACCCCACATATATTTGTGGCAAAACTCGTTTTAAAAAATTTGATGAAATCGTATTCGACCATTTCTTACGTGGCAAAACCTCCTGGCCCAGGAGGGTCACTGTAAAGGTAAGCAGAGGGACCCCTAAAAAGGATGGGCTTAGGAAGGCTGAACAGGAGTAGTTTGGCACCCTTAGTTCATTGCAGGCTCATTTTTGGATATAATTTCCCAGCAGATATAAAATCCCACAAGAACTCAAGGATCCCACAGGCTTTCTAAACTCTCAGTGTCCATCTTTGATTGACATCTATCAAAGGCCTTTCCCAATCGAAGACGTCCTTGCCATTCTAGGAAACTAAGCAGTCGTCTGGTCACCAGATTCCAGCACAGTCGGAGAACACTAGCTCAGGACCTGCAAGAGAAGAAGCATAAAACAAGGAGTGAGTTGCGCCTGCATTTTGACTAGTGTATATTGGGATTTTTCAGTGTACTACAGCCTAACCTATCACAATAATTTAAAAAAGCAGACATTGTTTGCAGACAGTTAAAGCATGGAGATGTGACAAATCAGAATGCTTTGTTCCTTTTTCCCCTGGGATGGTGTCTACCCCTTTGAGGTTAGGGAGGGATGCGTGGTCAGCAAAACCCTTCCTACAGCCTTGTGAAAGCAAGACCTCACTGGGAGTGGCTTCCCCTCAACTGGACAAGGACTCCCATTCCCATGAGAAACTCCCTATAGCTAAAGTATTATCTGCATACATGGGAACTCAAGAAACTGATGGTACATTCAACGGTCGTACTCATGATAGTACTGAAAGTGCCTTTGGGGGTTTGACTCAAGACAATGCGGGTCTTTCTGTGGGCATGATAGCTGAACACAAACCACATGCCCCTTTTTTGTCATGGAGAAAGAATAAAATCAAGCACGATCACCCTTGAATGGAAGAGGAGAAGCAATACAAAAAGGTGAGCCTCTGACATGAGCACATCACTGAGGGGCAGAGCCACACTGCACAGCGGAGCAGGCTGTAGCGAGAGCAGAAGGTATCAGGGCTGTCCTGGGCATAGGCGGGCAGAGAAAGAAGAGAACACAAGGGGAGGAAGGAAGATTTGCCATAAGCCCCTATTAGGGTCAGAGATGCCCCGAAAGAGAGAAGGAACAGAGGTCTTACAGTAACCCAAGAAACCCAAGGATTTTAATCCACCACACAGTTCAGGGAAACTCCCAAGAGATAAGAGAGACACATAACGAGAGTGGTTATCAACAACCTAGAGAGATATTGGGTCTCATTACGACCCAGGCGGTAACCATGGCGCTATTTGCGCCATGGTTGCCTCCAAAACCCTACCGATTCCGCCATGGTGAATGGAGCAATTACCGCCCCATTCCAAGGTTGGCGGGGGAGGTAATTCCCCATTCACCATGGCCCTTCCACATTCCCATTTGAGCCCCCTTAGGGCTCAATGGGAATGGGGAAGGTGATAATAACGATACCGCAAATTGCAGTACCGTTATTACCTCCAAAGTCCCTTTGCCGGTCCCGTCCTTAACGGCTGGTAAAACCAGCCGTTAAGGGAGGACCCGCAAATGGACCTCGGAATAGGGCGGTAAGGGATTACCGGTACCGGTGCCCTTACAGGTACCGGTAATCCCTTACCGCCCGGGTCGTAATGAGGCCAATTGATATTGATATTTTATTTCTATTGCGCTCGTACACAAATGATTCATAGCGTGACTAAGCAAGGGAGGGGAACAGGGGAGAACAAAACAATGATCTTACTATGCCCAGTGACATTGAGAAGGCGCAAGTGCATGGGAGAGGGGGAGGAGAAAAGTGCATAGAAGGGGAGAAGTGGAAAGTGCGGAGCAAAGGAGAAACAGATAAATAATAAATAAATAATAAAGGCAACAAAAAGTGTTAGTGTAGCCAGCAAGTGACAAATGCTGGGTTTAAGGCAGCAGACCGGGAATGTCTGATAAGTGCAGGAAAAAAATAAAGGGGGTGGCTATATGGGTACAGATACAGACCCCAGTGCAAGGGGTGGCCTGGATGCAGTGCCAGAGGGTGGCAGGGTGAGCAGGTATCTGGGCCCGGACGATAGTTGGTGGCCAATTGCACAGTGCCAAAAGAGAACAGATCAGGGTAGCGAAGGCAGAAGCAAAGAGGAAGGTCTTGAGGTGCTTCCGGAACCGAAGATGGTTCTCCTCAAGTTTTAGAGTGGCAGGGAGGCTGTTCCAGAGGGCGGCCCCAGCCAAAGACAGAGATCTACTACCAGTCTTGCAGTCCTGTTCTGGATTAGTTGCAGAGGACAGAGAGTAGAGGCAGGTAGATTTAACAAGAGGCTGTTACAATAGTCCAACATAGAGAGAACCAGAGTTTAGGAGACAGTGAGCTTCTGGGCAAAGGAGAGGAAAGGCAGAGTACCTCTGAGGAGGTGCAGTAGGAAGTTTGACTTTTTAGAGACATCAGAGATCTGGGCGGAGAAGGAAAGTGTGGTGTCAAAGATGACCCTGAGGTTCTTAGCCTCGCAGGTGGGGGTAGGAGCTGGGTCAAGGGAGGCCGGCCAGAGAGTGAGGGGAGAGGATGGTGAAGGTGTGCCGATAAGGAGGATCTCCGTCTTGCTGGCATTCAGACAAAGATCATTGGTGGCACACCAATCTTGAATGGCAGTTAGGCATTCGGAGATAAGAGAGGGAGAGGAGGTGACCGAGAGCAGCCTGAAAATTAGTTCTGTCATCAGCGTAGCACTGGACATTTTAGCAGAAAATGTCAATGCAGTGGGAGAGAGTTGCCAGGTATTGGTTGAAAAGCCAGGCTGAGAGGTTAGACCCCTGGGGAACACCACAGGTAGAGAGGAACATAGATGATAGGAAGGACCCAAGTTGGACCTGGGAGGGTCGATCAGAAAGGAAAGAGGTCAGCCAGGCCAGAGCCTGATCAGTGATACCCAGGTTATCACAGAGATGGTTGAGCAGGATGGTATGGTTCACTGTGTCAAAGTCAGAAGAGAGATCGAGTAGGATGAAGACAGAGGGAATGTTAGAATTAAGGTTGGAGAGCAGATCTTCACGGAAGTTCAGGAGAGTAGGTTCCGTCCTTCTGGCAGCTCTGAAGCCAGACTGGTGGCCATGGAGACAGCCAACAGAATTGAAATGAAGGTTAAGCTGAGAGATGACCAGATTTTCCAGGGGTTTGCCCAGAAAGGGAGTAATGGAAATTGGGCGATAGTTAGCTGGACAATCAGAGATAAGAGAGACATAGGGACAGAGCAACTCAAAGGGCTAGAAAAGCCCAACAAAGACAGTGAAGATCACTTGACAGATCAGAGAAACTCCCAAGAGCTGAGAGAACCACATAACGAGAAGGGTTAGCAATACCCTAGAGCGATAAGAGAGACATTGGGACAGAGGCACCAAAGGGGACTAGAGAGGCCCAATAAACACAGTGAAGAACATATACAAGAGGAGCACAGAGACTCCCAAGAAGTGAAGCAAGTGGGGAAAGGTTGCTACAAGTTGTGGAGAGGGATCAGGGAAATATCCCTCCACCTAAACAAATTGAAACATTTAGATTTTTCAGGGACTCAAGACTTTATTTACAGACCTTAAGGACACTTTGAAACTTTGAGAGACTGTCAGGACTTATTAAAAAGAACCAAGAACTGTGTTTTCTACAGATACTTATTGAACCCAGTAAATGTGGAGGCTCCTGAGAAGCCTGTGTAAGATCAAAATGTGGACAATTAGCTGAATTAATACCCAGAGGTGAGTCAGTCCTTGTACCACTGTTGGTATTTTAGTATATAACTGCTACTCTGGTCTGTTCTACTCCCAACGATCTCCATCTATCCCCCTGCCAGGCACTACCCCTTGCATAATGGATCAGTGTGTGTTTTTGTGTGATACAGATTTGGGACACCCTGCTGTTACTGCATGAAGTCATGTGTTAGCCCTGTATAAAGTGTCTAGTTCTTGAGGTCGGCTGCCGTCTGGCTTGTGTCTTTGGGCCTTATCGCGAGTTTGGCCGTAACGATTAAATGCGGCAGAAGCGCTAATACTGCCGCATTTAAGGGTCCGCCAAATCACGGGCTTGGCAAATTTTCCCCCAGCTCTGAGCTGGGGGCAAATCTGCCGTGATTTTGCTGATTTTCAGCGCAATTACCACCGGCGGTAATAGCACCGAACATTCCCCGTTGGGCCCAATGGTGAATGGGAAATTCCTGAATGGGCCCAATGGGGAATGGGGACTTATCGTTCCGCCAAACCCGTGATCCGGTGCTAATAGCGCCGGATGGTTTGGCGGTAGGGCTAATAGCCCCGGCTGTAATAACGCTGGGGTTAGTGCCCAACTCGTGATGAGGCCCTTTGTCTCTTGCAAAGGTGTAGATCCTTACCTTTTTTAGGTGGTCATTTCTTTCTACTAGATGTGCAAGGTGCATTTGGGCCTGATTTGTTACATTGTGTCAGCTAAAGTATCTACAGTAACGGATGTTTATGTATAGCAGTTAGGCATGCACTCATTCAGTGAGGCACCTCTCGCATCCAGCTTCATAACAGTGTAACAGTGTCCATCATATGGTCACCCTTCGGATGGCCGCAGGCCTCCTTTACAGCAGTTTTGTTGTGCTGTGTGGAAATGAACGTGTCCATTATAAAAATGCCAGTGTTTACTACTAATACATACAACTCCACACTTTTAACAGGGCTCAGTAAACCTCTATCACTCGAGTTCAACATTGATGTCCCTGTTTCTGTGATGAGGTACGAACTATCAAACCCCTATGGTATACAGTGCACAGCGTTGTGACTTTTTGCAAATGTTCTATTTCGTAGTCATTTTGAAGGCTGACAGCATCCCCCTATCTCCCATCTTGTCAGCAGACTCATATAGTGTAAGACTTGTTTGTCACATTACATTATGGTACAGCATGAGGCATATCAATACAGCAGATTTTCCCCTCCTCCCCCTTGTTCCAGTGATATGCGTTGCTAATCTGCTATTGTTGCGGAATGATAGCGCTCACTGTTTGCATGTGCCAAACCGTTCCTCTCATCCTTCTACCAATTGGGGAGCATTGTCTCGCAGAGTTTCAAGCTCCAGCTAGCCACAGGCACTCATTCTCTTCACTGGCGCCCTGGTTCAGCTACTCTGATCACACAGTTTCTACAGTGGATATAAGACTACTTTAGGTGTGCGGCCATTCTCTTTACTGTATAGCAGTTTTGTGAAGTGGACACTGTGACATGAGCCGCATGCACACATCCTCAGCTTCAACATGTGTTGCTAGGATACTTTACAATAGCAGTGCCATGCGTTTGTGTTTGGTAATGTTTATTGAGGGCAATGAGAGTGACGTTCTTCTTTTCCTGTTCGCCCCCTGCCTCATGCATTTAATTGAGGGAGCAGATCAGAGGGGTGCCGTAGTTTGACACGTCTTGTGACCCGCACTTAGCATCTTCCAGCCCTACTACCTGAGGTTTGTAACGGATATGCTTACAGTATGGCCACATACGGAAGTGATGTCATGTGCTTACTAATGTTTAATAATGTCATTGGGATCTGGGTATCAAGCCCCCAGCATTATTTATGGTTTATGATCTGGCCTAGAACCCACAGTATGTGCTGCACGTGTGCTGTTCCCTGCCAACATTAGAACTGTATGATGCTCCTCAGTCATTGACTGATGCTTTATCTCCTCCATATTATTATTGTGACACTCTCTACTCCTCTCTCTCTCTCCCTCTCTTTCACGTCTCCAATTCAAACACTCTCTCACACCTCTGCTGCTCCTCCAACTCCAGCCCTTCCCACACAGTTCTTTCTTTCTCCTCCTTGATCATTCCCTCTTACAACTCCAGTCACCTCCTCAATTCTTCACACCTCAGCTCCTCCTTTATGACCTTTCCATTCTCCCAACTCCAACCTTTTCCTTGGTCTCACTCTGCAGGGTATGGATGCCCTTCTTACCCTGTGTGGGTTAAGATTCCCTGGTCTCTGTAGTCTCGCCAGGGCCAGGTTCCTCTAGCTTTTCTCAGGCTTGTGAGGAACGTTACCCTGCACATCGCTGCAACACACATCTTCACTCCAGCTTCCCCTCAACCAGAATGAGAAAAAAGAGCCTCTCCAGGATCAGGTGTCTGCTTCTGGGGTGGTCAGATTCAAAGTGAGGCTTTGTAGTTCAGAACTCAGGGAGGAGGGCTTTCAAAAGGCTGGTGTGCGTTTTGAGGACAGACCATGTCGTCTAGAAGGTTGTCTGGTGAGCAAGTTATCTATATTTCTTCCTGGTGAGCTGCTTTCAATGAAGGTAGGGAAAAGGGTTAAATCTTCGGTAATTTCATTCTAGTCTCTATGAAATACTGCTGGACAGTACATCCAATGTAGAGCTCAGATGCAAAACTAAATGGGAAACCAAACTGAGCATGGAATCTAATGAAACGGCATGGAACACCATATCCCACTACCACAAAAAGGTTTCCAGAAACGCTAGTTTACAGTTCTACATCACTAACATAGCTTACCTAACACCAGAAGTAATCTCCAAGTTCAAGGGGGCAAGCGTACAGGAATGTCCTAAATGCAAAGAAACTGAGGCTGGAATGACTCACATGTTCTAGTGGTGCCGGGAAATACAACATTTTTGGAGCTAGATAACTGCATGAGCGGCTGAGGGTGGCATAGACAGGACACACGATCCCCGGCGGCATGCATCTTGGGCAGATATAAGAGAAGCCATGAAAAGAAAACACTGAACAAACTAAAAGACTTGATATACGTAATAGCCAAAAGATGTTTCGCCATGCAGTGGAAAAATGTGAGAAGCCCAAGCATGGCACAATGGTAGGTGGACCTTCAAAAATGGATGGCGGCAGAGTCTGGGGCCTGGGAAAACGCACTACGTAAACAGAAGCTAGACAATAGCGAGGATCTACAACAATGGGTGGTGCTGAAAGTGCCTTATTAAACTCAAGGATCGAGAACACTGCCACAGAAGATGTACGAGGCGCACAGTTGGAGCCTTAAAACTGCAGGCTCAGCTAATGTACAGTGGTCTGGGTGGGAAGGGAAAGTTGGGGGATACGAGAGTACGCTGATTGATGCACCAATGATGTAAAATTGTTTTGTTGATATTATAAATTATAAAATAAAACAGATTTTTTAAAAAAAATCTTCGGTAATTTCAGATATCTGGCGTCTTATTGATCCCCTTTTGCTTGAGAATGTAGAGTTGGTGCAAGGGGAAACAAATTTGGTTTGTGCAAGCTGTGTTGCTGAATTGGGAGGAGGATGCTTTCCACTTGCCATTCTGGCTTACTGAGGGGAAGTATTGTTTGTGCATGAAATGAGGGTTGGGTTCAATTTCTTTCCCCCTTGTTCTTGGTGTACTTATTTTCTCTTTCAGTCATGGCAGTGATTCCATTTGAAATGATCATATGGTTTAATGCTAGATTTGTTTTGTTGTGAGGAGGAATTTCTCTTACGGTAGGGGTGTACCGAATAGTGAATGTACTATTCTGCCGAATACCGAATAGTTGGCCTATGTATTCGGTCAGGGCCGAATAATAGTTTACTATTAGAAATGTGTCAATATATGTATAAAAAGTTTCCTTTTGAAATATAAACATAGGAGAATTGCATTAATTGGTCCTGCAAAATAAAACAGATGGAAGGAACTCGATATAGTGTACTGTATATAAAAAGAAATTCATTCAGAGTGCCACCCATCAATTAGCTATGTCGTAGTCATTTTGAACATATATAAACAGCATTACCCATGTGTTTTTGGAAGATGCACACTGCTGCTAGAAACAACAACAAACAAGCATTAACAATGCCAACAGTTTTGGCTTTTGTGTAGGCATGGGGAAGGCACTTTCCAGGCACTGCCATAGTGGTATTAACTGGCTATTGATGGCTGCAGGTGCAATATAGTGTGATGACCTAGGCATAATAGCATAACAAGCTGTAACTGTTGGCTTTGCCAATTCTTGTTTTTAACAAATTCAGTGAAGGACCTGCATAGTGCTTATAAATATATCATGAGCACCCAACATACAATACATGTGGTGTGTATATGGTGATATACTTTCTTTTGATCAGGGCTCAGGAATGATCTCTGAAGTTGATGGTGACCATACCCCACTTCAACTTAATATAAAGGCCAATCTAGAAGCTATACCATCGACCTCACAGAACCCTGGTAGTGACTGGGAGTCATCCCCAGAGATAAGGACATGTTCTGGGAGAATCTGTAGGCTAGACCCCAATCCTGGAGACAGTAAGAGAATAATGCACATTGTGCTTGTGGGCATAGCCTTCACAGTGTAACCAACTCACTCTGTGGCACAGCTGAAGTGCAGTGCCGATGCTACCCTCCTGCACCCTGTCAGCACTTTTTGACCAGACTGCACACAAAGCCTGCAGATTTGGCAGTTCAGCTACCCACGGATCGTCCTTGCTGTCCCTGCACAAAGCACAGAGACATGACTCATTGTGCCCTGTCTCCCCCGAGAGAAATAGTTGAGTGATTTGCAACTTCTGCACCCAACATCTTACAAAGAAGACATTTGCATGCAAGGAACTGCTGCTCCAGTGCACGAGCAGGAGGTAAACGCACGGAGCCTGGAAAGGAAGGAGTGACTTGCACTGTATTTGCATCGGAGTGCCCGGACCTAAGATGCACGGGCAGCATTTGCTGTTAAACAAAGGACTAGTTTATGCTTCCAAAGTGCCCTTTCTGATGCTTGACCAGGTGTGAAATACTTCCATAAAGGCTTCACATTACCTTTCAAGGACGGCTTTTAGTGAACCCCAATGGCTGCTCTGCTTCACAAAGCATGTGTATTTAGCATGCATGCCTTGCAGCGCTGCTATCAAGCAGCCCTTCATGCCCCGTTACATGCCAGAAACAAACATTGCAATAATTCCCAGGAAAGCTCCATAACGCAGGACTGCTTTCCCATCCACGGTTATGTAATGCCGTCATGCACTGCAGTCCAATGCGAGTGAATGCAATCAGATGCGGTTTGCCACAAGCTCTCAAAGCACACTTGCATATTAGAAAGGTGCTTTTTTACAAAATAAAAGCTATCTTTTTTTTCGAGTGTCGGGATTAGACAAATCGAAGACATGTGTCTATGAGAAGATCTCGTTGGACCTCACAGGCCACGGGTATCCTCTACGATTTGTTACACTTCCTTTGTTACCCTTTTTCCACTTGCACCCATGACCCATCGTACCCCAAATGGTGCAGTCTGTGGTTAGCAAATAAAAACACCTGTTCCCTGGCATCGAATGAGAAAGTGCTGCACTCAATAGATCCTTTTTTATCTCTTGTGAATTATAGCACTATAAATGGCAGCTCATGTAACATATTTGTTAATATGCATATATATATATATATATATATATATATATATATATATATATATATATATATATATATATATATATATATATATATATATATGTGTTTTATATTGCATAGGCATTGTGTTCCCTGGGCGTACTGAGTTGTTGCCTGCACTGCTTGACTGTGGGGACGACCTGCACCGTGTAATGCATGAGTCCCTGGCTAGATAACAGCGTTATATTTACTGCATTACCAAACTTCCCTTTCAAGTATATATTCCAGTAAGTATTCGGCCGAAGCCGAATAGCTGGTTTTCAGCCGAAATTCATCCGAATACTTACTTGAAGCCGAAGTTTGGCTACACCGCTAGTTTTTAGTAATTATTGCATGGGAATTCCCATACTCAAGACTCCTGTCTGAGTGTACCTCACCCACTGTTCCCTGAAATCAAAACTGGGGGTTCCATTGAAAGCAATGGGGCATACCCTGGTTTTTTTATTGAGTTGAGGGGGGATGGATTCTCCAATTAGCTGTCTGGATTGTGAGAAGTGTGAAGGTTATTGGGGCACCTCTGTTTACCACCAACTGGTCTTGTATCGTATAGCAGGTGGCTTCCCCTGGCCCTCACTGTCTCCTGGACCTTCCTACTGGTCTGATCTGATCACAAACTACCCCCACTATTCCTCTATCATGCATACACTTTCCTCCGCTCAATTCCTCATGATAAACAGCTTGTCCTCTACGAGTACAAAAAGCATATAAGAAAATACTGCCATCTCTTTGCTAGGCAATGTGGCACACATGTTTGAATGTGACTTGCACCACAGTCCTGCTACTCACCCTGACAACGTATAGGTAACATCTCGCTGTTACTATTCTCTCTCATCTCAGCTTCAAGGACAATGCCTAGAGCTCTTCCTACTTGGCTGGCAACTCAATGTACATTTCCTGGATTGCTGGAGCATCTACCTCTACTCTCTACCAGTCAAGGTCCCTCTAAGGGTCTTTTCCTGGTTCAATCCTTTTCAATCTCTATACCTCATCTCTTGGCAAGTTTATCTCCATCTTTAGACTTTTGTATCATATCTCATCTGATGAAAAGCAAATCTCTTTCTCCTAACATCCTTTAGCCTATAACTACCTTCATCACCACCTACTTAACTGCTTTAGTCACTGGTTGGTGATTTGCTACCTGATGCTTAACTCCTCCAAAACTGAGGTGAGCTATATCACAGCTTCTAATTCCTCACCCTTCTTCTCTATCCTTCCCGCAGACTCCTATACACCATCCCATAGCTCGCAACCTGGTGTTCTCTTTGACAATGTTCGGAAACTTCAACACTTCCTTCTCTCTACTGCCTCTACTTCTCCCTTACCTCTACCACCAGATTTGACCACTGCAACCTCTTCAGAATCCATCCCTTTCTCATCTTTGACTTCACCAAAACTCTGATCTCCATTCCTGTACTAAGCAGGCTGGACAACTGCTCCAGTCTCCACGTGGGACTCCCTCTGTACTCTTGATGATACGATGACACCCGTAGCATTACATCTAGACCCCAACCTGCTCTATCACATTACCAGTGAATACTGTGAATGTTGACCTTATAAAATATTTAAATAGATACATAACTGTAAATAATGCATGAATGTACTGCGCATCTCTGTTGTTCCCAGTTTAGTTTGCAACTGAAATCTTCCCCTCCACTAAATGGCTCTCAAAACAAAAAGCAGCTGTGGCGAACTAGAAGAAGGAGTCAGACTCAAGGACTTCTATTCAATGATGTTTATTTAAATTAAATAGAAAAATGCCTATCTGTCCCTATCGTTAAGAAGGGTTTGCCTGCCTATAAACTAAACTAAAGGTGCTTGTTGTATGTAAAAAAAAATGATTCCTCAGTTCAAACCCCATTTACTATCTGGGTCTCGGGGTATTGGTCACAATTCAAAACAATGTGCAGATTTGGAGGGCAAACCAAGGGCCTCATTACAAGTGAGGCGGTAAGGGATTAACTGCGCCGGTAAAGGTGCCGGTGCCGTTAACCCCGTACCGCCTCATTACGAGGTCCCCTCGTGGGACCCGCTCTGGACGTTTGGCCAGACCAGATGTCCTTTGGGGGTCCCGTGAGGGGACCAGCATGCTAACGACAGGCCCGTCATTAACGGGTGTAAGAGGATTCAATTCAACTCTACAGCTAAGTCAACGCCTAGTCTATAATACTGAATGAAAACCCTTATTGATATAACTTTATGTCCAGTTCATGCGTTCTGGATGACTACCCCTATATAACACCCCTCCCTTGGAATCCCCCCGACCCCACTGAGCCAAGAAGTAGTTCTGTTTTGCAAGTTAAAAGTTTAATTGATAATTTAAACAATATATATATATATCACGCCTTATAATAAATTAATAATTGGATATCACACTTAATCTGGTATGATAAAGATTAACAACGGAGAATCTGACACTAGCACACTTCTTGATAATCACTAAGGAGTTGACATGAAATGGATAAGATAGCAACAATACTTTTATGGTTTCCAATGGATGCAATGTGGAATGAAATGCAGTACAGAAAATAACTTGATAGGATTTCAGCAAAAACAATGTAATCACTTTCTTGGACAATCCCCCCCCCTTTTTATGCAATGCAAGGAAATGGAGGGAAGCACACAGTTCTCAGAAATGCAATCAAATGTGATTCAGTTCACCCCAGCAACTTAGACTACAGAAGTTGAAAACACAGGCCGAAATGCTTTTAAATGTGCTGGAAATGAAGAAAAAATATGCTAAAATGCTTTTAATTCCCTCTAGAGGTTCAGGGTGAGTGGTATCTAGTTAATATTAGTCCAGGCTCACACTAGCAATGATGCAGGGATGGTTTTTATGAGGCAAACGAATTTCTTTCAGAGGAAAGCAAAAGCAGCTATCTTTTTGCAAGTGGAGAAATTTGCAAATCGCGGTAAAATTCGCGAATGCGTCTGGTGCGATTACAGAGGAACTACAAGGGCTAGCAATATCGTTTTGGGGTCCTAGGAAAGCCCAGGATCTCAGCTTCCAGATGAAAGTTACTGACAAACGGTCACGGAGATATGAGCGATTAAATAAAGGTCGTTTTTCAGATTTGAAATTTTTAAAGTCCAAAAAGACAAGTGCAGCTTGCAACTAGAAAATGACAAGTGACAGCTTTACAAATGACAGGTGATAGTTAGGAGACAGTTCTACTTAGATTAAAATAGGATTGAATTATATTATTTTAACTAAGAGATTGGTTCTGCACAGTTTTCTAGGTACTCACACTATATTCTTGAGTGAAATGGGCCTCGCCATGGATCTGGTCAGGTTTTAGACGGGACTCTGGTCTCTGCACTTCACAGTGATCTGGGTCTGCTCTCTCTCTGGATTCTGAAGATTGAGGGATTTAAAGTCTGGATCTTTCTGCACAGCTTTCTCTGGAGATTGATGGAGGTAAAGTATGGATTTTCCCGGCAGAGCTTCCAGCTGCAAATGGATTTGAAAGTCCCTATCTGTCCTGTCTCTCTGCTTTTATGTGTTTTGAAAATGGGTGTGTGTGAGCAGCATCACTAGCCAGCCCCTCTCCACTTGTCATTGGCCACTTCATCCGCTTCCACTTGATTGGGGGAATGAAATGAAGTGTCATCATGATGAGGTCTGTTTATGATACAGAGAACCCACCCCTGTCAACTTTACACACAATCTATATTTGCTCAGAAAAACATATTTGCGCAGGTACACATTTGTATAAAATTACATGCACCCTTCACATATCACAGGAGGTATACCCTGTCCAAATCTGCTCTTCCTGGGGGCTTGCATTCAAAAATGGCACATATTTCACTTTTTAACTGGTTTCGCAATTTCGGACATTAACCCAAATTTACACACATGTGCGCAAGGAGTATGGACATTAGTTGATGAAGTGTCAGATTTTTCACATGCACACATTTTGAGTAATATCCTCTTTTCCGCTAAAACCCCCCCTGAACATGCCAACGGTTCTAAAAACCTCTTAAAATGTGGGCAGAAAAATCACAAGAATTATGGTGTCATTTATACAATTTTCACATGTCCGCTCTATGAGTTATTCATCTTTTTAGAGTTATGTTCTGGCCCCAAAGGGGTGTGGTTTTCCTCCAGCACAAGGTTGAATTTCTGGTTTTTCCAGTTCTGCCAAGCCAGCTTGCTCTCACAGGCAGTGCCCCTCCCCTGTGCTTCCAGGAGAAATCTCCATTTACGACTCCCGCCATAAAACATTTGCCTGAGTCAAGACAGGGCTTTGTTCAATTTCCTGCAGAGCCCAGGTAATTCAATCAGGGAAGTGTCATATCCCTTTTGGTGTGAGCAGCAAAAGGGCAGCTAGGCCTGGGAACACAGCTGTGACTCAAGTTTCACTCCTGATGGGGGTAGTTGCCAGGCAAATTGGAATCTCTTTAAGCCAGTTTTTAGCTACATGTCATTTCTGTTCCCCAGTTTCTGCATTCAAATAAAACTAAACATTTTCACATATGCAGCTAGAAGGCTGATTCTAAGTTTAAAACTATGACATTTAAACAATTGCAACCTATGTGACAATCAAAAGTAGGTCACTCAGTCAATTTAAACATTTAGATTTTTTTAGTGTCTTTCAGTCCAAATTTACTTAAACTGCTGAAATCCACAGCTCAGCCAGTCTTGTTATAAACCTTCAAGTCACTTCAGAATATAACTTTACATTGTATCCACCTCTCAGTAAGTCTTTCTTTGGCCTGTTTTGGGTTCATTTATTCAGTTTTCTACAAAAAAGTAAAATCTGGTGGTTTTAAAACGCCGGCTTTCTGATAGTGGTGAGTACTGGTACTGCACCCCTTTTTGGGATTTAAGAAAATGAATTCCCAACAGTTATGGGTTTGCTTTTGGCAATCAGCATTGCCACTCCCAATGGTTTCAGACTACTGTGTGGGTAGTCCAATGGTGGTTTTAGGCAGTTTCCTTCTGTGCCCATAACATCGGCAAAAATGAGTGGCAGCCTATTCTTCATGCATTTCCCTGTGCATTTTCTGGGAAGCTCTGGCCATCATGATGTTTTCATGTCAGTACTGCACAGTTTTGAGGTAGGGCTCGGATGCATGGGTAAATACATCCCACAAGCCCCCCTTCTTGCGGTGGCCATCTGATCCTTCACTGGTGGGACCCGCAAGATCTGGGATGTAGTTCTCATCTTCTTCCGGTAGATGGCACAGTTCAGCATCTTTTCCTCCATCCGGTACTGATCGATCGGTTCTCCTCGCCGGTCCTGATGGGAATATTGGGCGGTACCCCGGGCCCATTGCGTCTCTGCTCCCGGTCTCCGGATCGTCCTCCTTGGCCCGTCTCAAGGTTTTCTTTCTCCTAGGACGACAAAGGAAGAGCGGCAATACCTATCCATAGACATTTTTCCCCCCACCATTGATATAGTGGGGCAGCATATGCATTTCATCATAACGAAACATTACATTCTTATTTTGAAAAAAAACAGTATAACTAAGAGACAGTTTCATGCAAATCACAATATTTTAGAGACTAGATGTGGTATGTTTTATGGTTGGAACTGAATTAATCTGAGACAGTACCCGCTAGGATTCCAGAGGATTCCTCCAGTTGTTGCAGAGTGTGCCTGGGATGGCAACATTTCAACTGGTTTATGTGGACCCACTTGTCTTCCCCCGCTGCCAAAGGACCTTTGGGGATGTGGATTTTGTAGGCCACAGGGGAGATCTTGTCGATGATCTCAAAGGGTCCCTTCCATGTAGGCAAGAATTTCCGCTGTTTTGCCTGGTTTCTTTGGAAGTTGTATAGATAGACCCGGTCCCCCACCTGATATTCCTTCCTGGAAGTCTTCAGGTCATAGTGGGTCTTCATGCTATCAGCCGATCTTTCTAGATTCCGCTGAGCGTAAGCAAAAGCATGTTGAAGCTGTTTCCTTAAATTCTCCACATACTCATGAGTAGTGGAGGCATTTATCAGTGTCTGCTCTTGGGTCCTGTAGAGCAAATGCTGAGGAAGCACCATCTTGCGCCCAGTCATCAACTCAAATGGTGACATTTTGGTTGCAGATGAAGGGGTAGATCTGATGGCCATTAGGACCATAGGTAATCGGATATCCCAACTTGGCCCAGAATCTGCCACAAACTTCTTTAATATGCTCACAATGGTTCGGTTATATCTCTCTACTGCCCCAGAAGAAGCTGGCCTGGAAGCAATGTGTAGCTTTCTCTTGACCCCCAGTATCTCCCACATCTTTGTCATTACTTCACTGGTGAAGTGGCTACCCCTGTCTGACTCAATCCTTTGAGGTAGACCGAAACGGGAAAAGATGTGGTTAATCATCAGGGCAGCTGCGGTTTCTGCCTTGCAATTTGGGGCTGGGAGACATTCCACCCACTTGGTGAACAAGCATGTGACGGTCAACATGTACTTATTCCCCCTCGCGGAGCGAATCACGGGGCCTACAAAGTCGATTTGTAAATCTGACCATGGCAGTGTCATCCCCCGCTTTTGGAGAGGCGCACGGTGCGTGAGGGATGATGGCTGAAATTGTGCACACACAAGACACCCCTTCAAGTATTGGTCGAGGTCCTGCCCCATGTGTGGCCAGTATGCAACCTCTCTTAAGATTTCCAATGTTGTGTGAAACCCCCTATGACCGGCGGTGGCCGCATCATGGGCGTGACTTAACATCAGGCTTCGGAATGAGGTAGGAACCACCCACTGATCGTGGCCAGCTTTGGATTTCCTTACCAGCAAACCGTCTTGGATTCGGAACATTTTTGGACATTTCATCAACACTCTTAGGTCCTCTTTCCCAATGTAATCGGTATCCGTCAGGGGAAAGTTCTCAGGGTCCTCAAGGTGCTGGTAAAATTTACCAATAATTGGATCCCCCTTCTGAGCGGTAATCAAATCAGCATCAGGGGTCTCCTTACTCCATTGTGCAATTGAAAGGTCGTTGTGAGCATTTGTCTGGGACCTAGTGATAGCAGTGACCTGGATTTCCCCCAACAGGGACTCAATCTCAATTAGATCCCCTTGGATGGCCCCGGTTTTGGCCAGCTGATCAGCTAAGTCATTTCCAGTTTTGTCTGGTCCCTCTACTTTGGAATGACCCTTGATCTTTTTCCAATAGATGGTCATCTCATTCGAGGTGACCAGATCATCAATGTTTTGGATCAACTTCCCATGTTTCAAGGGTTTGTTATTAGCACATAACATGCCTCTGGTTTTCCAATTAACCAGGTGCTCCACGAACCCGTTCCGTACATAATCCGAATCTGTGATTATGACCAGTTCGTGGAGTTGATGCTGGACAGCAGTGAGGATGGCCTGATGCACAGCCATCAATTCTGCCACCTGACTACTTCGGGGACCAATTTTGTATCCAGCGGAGGGTTCTGGGGACTCATTCACCCATGCATTCCCTACGCCGGCCACCAGTTCTTTCTCCCCGTTGTTGTCAACATGGTAAGAGCATCCATCCACATACACAGTGGGCATGCCCTCACACTTGTCCTCTTCAAAGACTTTGTGGGGGGAATTAAGGTATGCCTCCATGTTGTCCTTGATTTTCAGACTTTCGTCCTCGAGACAGTTTTCTCTGGCACAATCATGCAAGTCAGCCAGACCTTGCGCGAGGGGACTCTTCTTGTTTTGGCCATATCTGACCTCCACAGGAAAGCCTTGCATTGACAGAATCCGGGAAGTAATTCGGGAATTACTCACATTTCCGGTCCGGATTCTATCACTTTGGAGATATTGCAGAGGCTGGTGTGGAGTCTCCACTATGATGTGTTCCCCCTGGATAAACGGGCGGTAATTCTTCAATGCCCACACCGTTGCCAGGAGTGCCTTCTCACAATCGTTGAATTTTTCCTCCACAGAGGATAAAGTTTTGCTCGCATAGGAGATTACTTTATTGACCTTGTCATGCTTTTGGTATAATACTGCCGTCAAGCACATATTAGAGAACCCCGTCTCCAGGAAGAACTCCTTGTTTCTGACAGGGTAAGCTAGGCAAGGCGCTTGTGAGAGGCTTCTTTTGAGTTGTTTTACCGCCTCGGCTTGTTCTGGACCCCATTCCCACTTGACCCCCCCCTTCAGGAGATGAATCAGGGGTCTGGTAATCTCTGCGTAGCCCTCAATGAACTTTCTGCTGTAATTAGTCAGTCCAAGGAGGCTCCTTAGTTCTCGCAGAGTGGTGGGGTCTTTCAGTTTCTGAAGTGCTTCCACTTTCTTTTCCTGGGGACA
Organism: Ambystoma mexicanum; assembly: GCF_040938575.1. Taxonomy (NCBI): domain Eukaryota; kingdom Metazoa; phylum Chordata; class Amphibia; order Caudata; family Ambystomatidae; genus Ambystoma; species Ambystoma mexicanum. The sequence goes on along the minus strand of NC_090935.1, from coordinate 542,880,780 downwards.
GAGACCCTGAGGAGTAATCTCATGCCCCAAGAAATTAACACGGGTTCTACACCACTGTGCTTTCTGAAAGGAAAGTTTTGCTCCGGCGGCCCTCAACTGCGTCAGAACATAACGGATCTCCGCTATGTGTTCCTCCACAGATGAACTTTTGATGAGGACATCATCTACATAAGCCAGGTTACCCCTCGCACCCAGGTCGGGCATGGCCTTATGTAGGAAGATATTGAACTCATTACCGGAGTTAAGGTATCCGAAGGGAGTCCGGGTCCATGTGTACTGCTGGCCCCCAAAGGTAAAAGCCAGTTTGTATTGGTCCTCCCTACTGACAGGCACGGTCCAGTATCCATTGGTCAGGTCTATCGCAGTGAATACCTGTGACCCCTGAATCTGGGCCAGCCCTTGGTCAATGTAGGGAAGAGGCCATCGGGAAGTATGGACCCGTTTGTTGAGCTCCCTGAGGTCGGCACAGAGTCTCCACTGGCCGTTTGGCTTTAATATTCCCAGCACCGGATTATTGAAGGTGCTGTGGACTGGACGGATTATTCCCCTGGACTCAAGGTTCTTAATTATTTCAGTAAGGGACTCCATTGATGTGAGAGGCAAGCGATATTGCTTCACAAACACAGGAGTCATGCCAGGGTCCATGGGGATTGTGGTTGTGTGGATGTCGGTGCGACCACAGTCATATGAGTCTACCGCAAAGAGATCTTGGAAATCCAAGAAAACTTGTTTCAACTTTTGCTTTTGTTCCAGAGTCATACAGGCATCAGCTAGGTTGACTCTCTCTTCCACCATCTGCCTGAAGCCTGGAAAGACTTCTGGTTTGGCTATTTCAGCGGCCTCCTCCAGCTGGGTGGAGAAGTCCCTGGTCAGAGTGCTGATTTGGACTGGAGGCTTCAAGTGGGAAAGGCAGCCCTCATGGACCTGGAAAATCACCTCAACCCTCCTGAAGTCACAAGTCACATCTTCCTTACCATAAGGGCAAGAAGTGTACACCAGGAAGTTCCCCCCATGCCGGGTAAAAATCCTGTCTGGTGTTGTATTGTCATCACTGTCACTGTCAAAGCAGTCCTTGGGGATTGGTCCTAACAGTTCATTTACTAAGTCTATGGAAAAATGTCGGTCATCAACCGCCATTCCAATAATGGTGCCTGCGGCTAGAGTAATACTCTTGAAGTCGCTGTTATCCACCTCTATTGGAATGGTGTCATGTTCTATGTTGACTAATGGAGTTGGGTTTACCCCCAACCCTTGCTGTTGGAGAGAAGCGTTTAGATGTATGTAAGCATCAGGGTTTTTCAAATGTTGTCCTCTTTTAACTTTCACTTCCAGGGAGAATTGTCGAGTCCTTTCTGGGATTGTGACTTCCTCTTTGATCTGAATTTCAACTGCAGAAGGTAGCAATTGAGCTGACCTAAATGCTTTTTCTGGATCATCAAAGCCCATGGGATTATCCGCTAATCGGGACCAAGCTTTGAAGTTTATTAGGTCCAAACTAATGGCAAAGCGATTGAGAATGTCACTGCCTAAGTAAAAGGCGGCAGGGACGTCTCGCACGACCCAACAATTGTGGACTATGCTCTTGTTGCCAATGGAGATTTTGAGCATACACCTGCTTGGCAGGAGATGTTTGGAATTAGGTGCTTCCAGGTCCATTTCCCATTTGTCTATCAGTTTGAAGGTGGGAATGGCTGGATCTTTTGGGAGTTGGCGGAACATGGCTTCGCTGATGAAGCTCTTACCGTTGTTCACACACACTCGAGCGAGAACAGAGTCCTTCCCATCATTTAACTGAACAGGGATGAACAACTGCTCTCCAATTTGCTGAATATCAGCCAGGCTCTGAGCTGATTTCACATCTTTCTTGACTGTAGGAGTGGGAGTTTCTGATTGTGGATTAGTATAGAATTTCAGAGTGTTTCCTTCCAGTGTGGAGTACCACTTTAGGCTGGAAGGAATGTTGATTTTCAGAAATAGAGAGGACCCTCCATCACCAGTCTGTTGTCCTACTGCTATTACTGTCACGTCTGGAATTTGGTTATTCTGCAAGTGAAATTCTACTTGGTCAGATTTTTGTTCAACCATGTGGCATGTGCTGTTTAAACTAACATGGTTGACACTCTGTTTTAATTTTATTGGTCGGCTAGTCTGGGTCCAGAGGACCTTGTTGACACAATCTATTAGGGGTGACAACCTTCTCAGGAGGTCATTCCCTAGTAAACAAGGGGTGCCCTCTGGGGTCACAACTATGACCGGGTGTTTCAACTTATGTCGCCCAATTTTTATGTCCAAATCTGCCGTCCCCTCGACGGGAATTTCCTTCCCGTCAAAGTTCTGCAGTTGTCCAGGAAGAGAGGTGAGAGGAATACGATAATTCTCTCCCCTTCCTGCATTCAGTTCGTCAAAGGCCCTTCTGGACAGAAGGGTAGCTTGAGATCCAGTGTCCACCAGAGCCAAAATTGTACCCTGCCCCTGTACTTGTACCGGGGCATAGTATCTTCCCTCCTTCTCCTCAAGGGGGCACAGATAATGCACATTTTTTGGACAACTGGTGGGCTAACTTTCTGGTTTTGGACATCGCTAGCGAAGAGATTTGGGCGGAATTCTGCGGAGAGCCTTGGGAATCTGAAAGAAAAAGTTGGCAACTGGAGATCAGAGCCATTGTGGGTTCCCCTGGCTCCGGCTCTGGGCCGCCCCCCCCCTTTTTGGAGGCAGTCACCAGAATGGGTTTGAACCAGGGGATTTTCTTGCTGTTGGTTCTGGGATGAGATGGTGGGCGGCAGTAGCTCAGTCTCCACATCTCCCCAGTCTGGATTTGCATCCCTGGGGACCCATTTTTCTTTGGGAGGAGTTCCCCCCTCTCTGAAGGAGAAGATCCTTTTCCCAGGATCCTCTGAGGATCCCTCTCCCTCAAATTGGAAGATCTGTACTTCCTCCTCAAACTGTGTCTGTTTGGGTCTTTTGTTTCTCCTACCACCCCTCTGCTCCTTAGGAGGCAGACTTTCAGGGGCAAGAGATTTTGTTTCCGGTTCCTGGGTTTCCAGGGGCTGTTTACAAGTGAGGAAGGAAGCTTCCTCCAAGGCTTTACACACCCCTTCCCCTTGTGCCTTCTCCCTGGGAACCGGTGAGTTATCGGGGTGCTGCCCCCGTCATTGTTCTGGGGCACCAGGTCCAGAGTTGGGTGCGTTCTGCGCCGGCATGCCGATCTGAGGGTTCTGCTGAGCCCTCAGTATGTGACCCAGATCCCGCGCCATGTTTTGAACCTGGCGCTCTAACTGGGAAACCCGCTCAGGCTGATACGGGGCCCTGTTTTCTCCCCTGGGCTGATCCCGGGAAGGGTAGCTATCCCTTCTTTGGTAGTACCCTTGGTTGGGAAGATTTGGGTATCCCTCCACCCTTGACCTCCCCTCTCCCGGATTAGGTTGTCTGGGCTCAGGGAATTGGGGAAAGAAGGATGGATGGTTTTGGGGCTGAAAGTCGGGTGGATATCTGGGGAAAAAGTTCTGCCCAGGGTTTGGTAAATTTCTGCCCTCCTGTGGAAAGTTTGGAGGGAAGTTCCCTGGGTTCGGTGCTCGGTTGGATCCCCCCCTTGGGCTGGGGGAGTCCACACATAACCCAGGATGGGTCGATTTCCCTTGTAACGGGGACGTACATAATCAGGAGAGCGAGGGACCCCATTTGTGGGGCTGCCTCCTTGGCTCCCTGTCTGTGACTGACCCGAGGACCTCCTGGGCCTAGCATTATTAGGTGCAGGTAGGTTTTTAGGCCCCCCCATCTCCAAATCCAAAACGGGGGTGACCTTTACCTCTGCCACCTTGGCAGCAGCAGGGGTGCTGTTGGCTTTGGGGTTTTTCTGGGCATTACTTTTGCTATCTACCGGTTTCTGCACCTCATAGATCCGGGTAGCCTGTTCAATGACCCAGTCTAAAGATCTTTTCTCGTGAAAATCCCTCACGAGCTGGGTCATTATGTATTTGGGCAAGGCATGAAAAAATGTATTAATGAATTCTCTACTGTCTGTGCGCACCCTTCTGGTGGTCTGCGCAAAAGCACGTTTTAGTTCTTGCACAAATTCTTGTGGGGCCTGATCCTCCCCACATTGCAAATTGTAGGCTGCCTTGCGAGCCTCTTGAGGATTTCTATGAATGGAAAAATTTTTCAAGATGGCCGCCTTATAGGTGGACCATCTTAAATGATTTTGGTCCTCCAGCCCCGCAAAGAAACTGGAGTATTCCGGGGAGAAGGTCCACTTTACATATTGAATACAGCTTTGGCTGTCCTTCAAATGGAAAGTCTCCATCATTTGCTCAAACAACTCTAAGTGCTCCCAAACAGAATACTTAGCGTTCTTATGGTAAGGCGTGATGACGCTCCTGATCGCCTTAATCTGCTTTAAGGGGTCCTTAAGCAAGGCCCTTTTTGCCTTACTGGCCCTTTTGGTTCGGGTAACCCTGGTCCATTCATCCTCTGACTCAGAGGCACTGCTCCCAGAGGTTCCCGTCAGATCTTCCAGGTTTTCCCGGATTCTGCGAGCCTGGGAATGGCTGGCAGAATGTGGGGACCTGGTCTCCTGTTTCCTGTGGTGCTCAGAGGAGTCCTCAGATCCATCCTTGCTGCCAGGATTTGCTGGGTACCCCCCCCCCACTGACCTAACTGGGCAGAGGTTTTCAGGATGCCCTTAAGGGGCCTACTCTCCTGGGGTTCCCCAATAAATTGCACTGTGCTGGGGTGCCCATACCCGAATGCCCGCCCCTCCATTCCTGGGTGGTACTGGCCTATGAGCCCCATGCTTCTGGCTGGATAGTAATCTGCCATCCCTGTGGCCCTGTGCTCATGTGCGCCAGGGGACATGGGGGTGGCAGAGTCCAGGGACCGAGAGAGATAAAGGCCTCTGGTACTAGGGCTCCTGGGGTTATGCTCAGGAGTTTCTCTTTCCCAGCGAACCTCATCTCTATCCGCCCCTGCTCCATGTTGCAATGCAAGAGCCTGCGCCTTCAGTTCCTCAGTTAAGGCCTTACTAGACTCTATCAGTCTCTCCTGCATCGCTACCTGTTGTTGGAATCTATCATTGCGCTGGCAGAGAGCCTCATTCTCTCTCTGTGTTTCCTGATTGGTCCTGGAGCACTGGGCCAGTCTTTGCTGCAGGAGGGTTACCTCCTGAGCTGTGTCCCTATTGGCCTGCTCCTTTCTTGCTAGAGCATCCTCCACCCTCCTGGTGTGCTCTAACAAGTTCTGGTGTTCTTGTTGGAGGTCACCCAGTCCCTGGTGGGCCAGGTGATTTTCTTCCATTTTTCTTTTTAAATGGCAGACTTCCTGGCCTAAGGCGTCTCTTTCCTGACTAAGAGCCTGCATTTGTGCCGCCAGGTCGTCCCTCTGCCTTTGAAAGGCACCAGCTTTCTGGTGTTCTTCATCAAACTCTGCCTGGGTATCCAGGTCTTTCGAAATCAGCTTGTTGCTCTCTACCTTCACTCTATCTAGATGACTTTGCAGGGTGGCTACCTGCTCCGTGCATGCCCTGTTAAAGTCTAATTGTTGCTCCAGCTTTTTCTGGCTCTGCAGTAAGGAGTCCAAACTGTCTCGTGCTCCTTCTGCAGGGCCAGAAATCTAGTATCCTGGTCAGCCTTTTCCTGTTGCAGTATATCCATGTCCTCTTTTATTTTAATGATATACTGCCTACTGTCATTTTCTGACTCCTGGCTCCTGAGCAGCCTCTGCTCAGAAGAGTCCAGATCAGATTGGGCCTTCTCTACTGCCATCTGTTGCCTATTTGCCAGATCTTGGCTTTCAGTGCATTTATCCTGCATGTCTCCCATATATAGGTACAGGTATGCTGCTATCCTGGCAATCTTATTGTGTTCATCTTTGGCTTTAGGAGCCATATATAGTTCACTCAGGGCCACATGTAATGGACCCTGATCTCTCCATAGGTCTGACCCTGTTTCAGTGACCTGTCGCGTGATGGCCTGCAACCAGGCATCCTGGCCCTGTTCAGTCCATTCACCTCTCACAAATAGTTTATGTAAGAGGTGCTCTCTGGCTATTTTCATGTCTACTAAGGTCGTCATTCTAGAGATTGGTCTCTGTCCTGACTTACAGAAGTTTGTATTTTATTTTTTGCAAAACAGACCTTTTTCTTAGAGCGTTCCTTTGAGAAGTGCTTTACAGCGTAACACAGCGTGGTGATCCGACCGGATATGTGTATCTGGTCAGCTGGCACGCTGTATTAATCTGCACAAATGGTAGATCTAACCCAAACGTCCGGCACGAGCCCCCAATTTGTAAGAGGATTCAATTCAACTCTACAGCTAAGTCAACGCCTAGTCTATAATACTGAATGAAAACCCTTATTGATATAACTTTATGTCCAGTTCATGCGTTCTGGATGACTACCCCTATATAACACCCCACCCTTGGAATCCCCCTGATCCCACTGAGCCAAGAAGTAGTTCTGTTTTGCAAGTTAAAAGGTTTAATTGATAATTTAAACAATATATATATATATCACGCCTTTTAAATAATAAATTAATAATTGGATATCACACTTAATCTGGTATGATAAAGATTAACAACGGAGAATCTGGCACTAGCACACTTCTTGATAATCACTAAGGAGTTGACATGAAATGGATAAGATAGCAACAATACTTTTATGGTTTCCAATGGATGCAATGTGGAATGAAATGCAGTACAGAAAATAACTTGATAGGATTTCAGCAAAAACAATGTAATCACTTTCTTGGACAATCCCCCCCCCCCTTTTTATGCAATGCAAGGAAATGGAGGGAAGCACACAGTTCTCAGAAATGCAATCAAATGTGATTCAGTTCACCCCAGCAACTCAGACTACAGAAGTTGAAAACACAGGCCCAAATGCTTTTAAATGTGCTGGAAATGAAGAAAAAATATGCTAAAATGCTTTTAATTCCCTCTAGAGGTTCAGGGTGAGTGGTATCTAGTTAATATTAGTCCAGGCTCACACTAGCAATGATGCAGGGATGGTTTTTATGAGGCAAACGAATTTCTTTCAGAGGAAAGCAAAAGCAGCTATCTTTTTGCAAGTGGAGAAATTTGCAAATCGCGGTAAAATTCGCGAATGCGTCTGGTGCGATTACAGAGGAACTACAAGGGCTAGCACTATCGTAGGAAAGCCTAGGATCTCAGCTTCCAGATGAAAGTTACTGCAAGTCTCTATAGCACAAACGGTCACGGAGATATGAGCGATTAAATAAAGGTCGTTTTTCAGATTTGAAATTTTTTAAGTCCAAAAAGACAAGTGCAGCTTGCAACTAGAAAATGACAAGTGACAGCTTTACAAATGACAGGTGATAGTTAGGAGACAGTTCTACTTAGATTAAAATAGGATTGAATTATATTATTTTAACTAAGAGATTGGTTCTGCACAGTTTTCTAGGTACTCACACTATATTCTTGAGTGAAATGGGCCTCGCCATGGATCTGGTCAGGTTTTAGACGGGACTCTGGTCTCTGCACTTCACAGTGATCTGGGTCTGCTCTCTCTCTGGATTCTGAAGATTGAGGGATTTAAAGTCTGGATCTTTCTGCACAGCTTTCTCTGGAGATTGATGGAGGTAAAGTATGGACTTTCCCGGCAGAGCTTCCAGCTGCAAATGGATTTGAAAGTCCCTATCTGTCCTGTCTCTCTGCTTTTATGTGTGTTGAAAATGGGTGTGTGTGAGCAGCATCACTAGCCAGCCCCTCTCCACTTGTCATTGGCCACTTCATCCGCTTCCACTTGATTGGGGGAATGAAATGAAGTGTCATCATGATGAGGTCTTTTTATGATACAGAGAACCCACCCCTGTCAACTTTACACACAATCTATATTTGCTCAAAAAAAACATATTTGCACAGGTACACATTTGTTTAAAATTACATGCACCCTTCACATATCACAGGAGGTATACCCTGTCCAAATCTGCTCTTCCTGGGGGCTTGCATTCAAAAATGGCACATATTTCACTTTTTAACTGGTTTCACAATTTTGGACATTAACCCAAATTTACACACATGTGCGCAAGGAGTATGGACATTAGTTGATGAAGTGTCAGATTTCTCACATGCACACATTTTGAGTAATATCCTCTTTTCCGCTAAAACCCCCCTGAACATGCCACCGGTTCTAAAAACCTCTTAAAATGTGGGCAGAAAAATCACAAGAATTATGGTGTCATTTATACAATTTTCACATGTCCGCTCTATGAGTTATTAATCTTTTTAGAGTTATGTTCTGGCCCCAAAGGGGTGTGGTTTTCCTCCAGCACAAGGTTGAATTTCTGGTTTTTCCAGTTCTGCCAAGCCAGCTTGCTCTCACAGGCAGTGCCCCTCCCCTGTGCTTCCAGGAGAAATCTCCATTTACGACTCCCGCCATAAAACATTTGCCTGAGTCAAGACAGGGCTTTGTTCAATTTCCTGCAGAGCCCAGGTAATTCAATCAGGGAAGTGTCATATCCCTTTTGGTGTGAGCAGCAAAAGGGCAGCTAGGCCTGGGAACACAGCTGTGACTCAAGTTTCACTCCTGATGGGGGTAGTTGCCAGGCAAATTGGAATCTCTTTAAGCCAGTTTTTAGCTACATGTCATTTCTGTTCCCCAGTTTCTGCATTCAAATAAAACTAAACATTTTCACATATGCAGCTAGAAGGCTGATTCTAAGTTTAAAACTATGACATTTAAACAATTGCAACCTATGTGACACTCAAAAGTAGGTCACTCAATTTAAACATTTAGATTTTTTTAGTGTCTTTCAGTCCAAATTTACTTAAACTGCTGAAATCCACAGCTCAGCCAGTCTTGTTATAAACCTTCAAGTCACTTCAGAATATAACTTTACATTGTATCCACCTCTCAGTAAGTCTTTCTTTGGCCTGTTTTGGGTTCATTTATTCAGTTTTCTACAAAAAAGTAAAATCTGGTGGTTTTAAAACGCCGGCTTTCTGATAGTGGTGACTACTGGTACTGCACCCCTTTTTGGGATTTAAGAAAATGAATTCCCAACAGTTATGGGTTTGCTTTTGGCAATCAGCATTGCCACTCCCAATGGTTTCAGACTACTGTGTGGGTAGTCCAATGGTGGTTTTAGGCAGTTTCCTTCTGTGCCCATAACATCGGCAAAAATGAGTGGCAGCCTATTCTTCATGCATTTCCCTGTGCATTTTCTGGGAAGCTCTGGCCATCATGATGTTTTCATGTCAGTACTGCACAGTTTTGAGGTAGGGCTTGGATGCATGGGTAAATACATCCCACACGGGCCCATTGTTAGCATGCTCCCCATTCCCGTTGAGCCCTATGGAGGCTGAAATGGAAATGGGGATGGTCTGGGACCGGGTTGCCTGAATGGGGAAATACTGGGCCCTCCAAAGTCGGAATGGCCTGGTATTTCCCCATTCAGGGACCACGGACCCGGACCCGAGTTTGGAGGCAACCACGCCCTTATCAAAACTCGTAATGAGGCCCCAAGTGTTCTGTGTGCTTAGGTAGGAATTAATGTATAGTTACAGTATTTGTCCTTATTGATTAAATGATTAATAGGTCACTGCGTACTTCGGCATTCAAGAGGGGATGCCCTAACCTCTTAATTACATGTAGGAGAAACTGTGTGAACACCAAAAATATTCCGCTGAGCCCACCGTTGCTGTTAGAAATGAATATGTTTCTGTGCTAACAAATCAACATAGTGCCCTAACCAAGCCAACATGTGTTTCAACCTTATGCAGTCTTGTTCAAGGCTTAACATTGGCAGATGCATATGTACACACGTATTACACACATTATTAGTTTAACCATCAATCAATCCACCAAGTAAACAAACACAATATATAAAGGCATATTTCCAACATAAGAAAAGTATGAGAAATCAGGGGGTGTGGGCGTATTAGGGGAGATCCAGACCACCCATCCTAGAAATGAGTAAATGAAATCCAAGTGAGCCATGAAGTTATGTAAATTATCAAAATTAAATATAACATATAATAAAAGAAAAACAAGAGACAAGGGACCAAAAAGGAAAAACATACATTGAAGTCATCCATCTAAACCATATAGTTTTAACACATTTCCACAGGAAAATTATGGTGATGACCACACACGTGCCTTCCAGGATGTCAGTACCCTTGTACCAATCCACCATAAAAATGGTGCCTGACACCAATACTGAATGGGAAAATAGATAGGCATGCAATGATGTCCCCACGTGCAAATGTAATGCCCATAGTGAGCCTTGTGCCGATATGTCAGAAAGTGCATATTTTGCTAGTCAGTATCTTGCTATACTTAGTTTAATAACCACCATGATATCAGTTAAGATAAATAGTATCTCAAATATATAAAATATTTAAGTTCAGAGGTGTTATATAAATAGACTCACCTATTGTCATATCCTATGGCCAATTGAGATTATCCTCAGGTTGGTGAGATATTGTCGACACTTGGTTATCACAACCTACAGTTTGAGATATATGCTGTTAGTTATCACAGCTTTACCTTAAATACTTACAAACCAAGTGTTACTGATCAATATAAATGCTCACTGGTATAGTTACCAGCTGTTGATTGATTTGATTAAAAACGATCCTTATTTTCCTAGTAAAGGCTCAATATATTTATAATCATAAGCTGTAATGCAGATACATGGGATCTTATTCCCTGTATCTAATCACAATTAGTCAATAAGAATGGGTGCTCATAAAACAGAAAGTTCTTCACCTAAATATCTAGTGGTGGTAGAAAACATTGGAATTTTTTTCATTCAAAATCTTGTTAAGCTTCTCAAAACATCTGGGACATGAGAGCACGTTTAAAGTAATGTGTGCTCTGATTGGGTCTCCGGAACTGCTTTAAGCCAATCAGGGCGGTGGCAGGCTGTGCCGGCCCCCTCACCAAGGCTCAGCACCAGGCACTCTTTGCTCTGTTGTTTTCTTTCTTCTCCTGCACAACATCGACACAGTGGCATGATATAAGCATGATTGGTCCCAGAAGGCTTCTACCACCATTACTTCTGCCACAGACATCAGGTAGGCCCAGCAGTGCTCTATCAGAATATTTAAAGTGCTCATTTTGCAGCCACCAGATTTTCTTCAGTTCTTACCAACAATTGCTCCTGGGTGCTACCAGAAAGTAGTGCGTGCTTTCTGCTGTTTTGATTTCTGTTTACCCCACAAAAGGGCAACAGGGCTGTGTTGCTTGTGGTGATGGTGCCCTTTCCAATATGGCGTTTGCCATGCTTCCAAACAAAGTGCCTCCCACAGCCTGGTGTGCTGCGCTCTGATTGGGTCTCCGGAACTGCCTTAAGTCAATCAGGGGGAGCAGCAGGCAGTGCCGGCCCCCTCACCAAAGGCCCACTCCTAAGGCCCCTGTCTGTGCCTGTCTTTGGGGGCCCCCTTTCTATTTATACAATCTTCATTATGTACCTTGAGGCTGGGTTCCACATCCATGTGCCTCGGGTCTATGCAATCCCACCTTTGGCTATCACGTGAGTGTTGAATGCTGCTCTCGTTACCGACCGCATCTCTCCTGACTTTCTCTCTAATCTATCTTTGATGGCATTTCTCCCAGCTCCGGATGGACATAAACACTAACTCCCTCCTTGCCTACTTCCTCCCATGCACCTCACCTGCTCTGCCTGGGCGTAGTGTATCGCACTCTGTGCCTTGCAGTATAGCGATTTCTATCTCTCCTATCTTCTCTAACTGCTTCTGTTTTTCCTATCCTTCTCCTCTCACTAAGTCTGCCAGAAGGAAACTGAAGAAGGGCATACTGGGCTCCAACCCAGGCCTGCCTATCGCTGACACCTATGTCAGTGATTCCGCCAGAGAGACTCTCACCGATATCCTCTTTGTCGTTCTTTCTCCCGACCTATTGACTCTTCATATGGTCGCCCTGCTCTCTCCCTACTCTTCCTCACACATTAATGGTGGCACTCTCTGGGAGGTCCTTCTTGCCTCTTTTTCCACCAAGAGGGTCATCATAAATGTCTATCGAAATGGACACCATCCTGGTACAAGGGCCACAACCCAACCTCTTACTTTTTGATAGGCTTCTTCCTCAATTTATCAACTTTCCACTTTCCTGCTCATGGGCTCCCTTGCCACCTGTTTTTAAGGCCACCCGGGCTCCCTTGCCAGCTATGCCCAGCTTGGCTATCCTGCCTCCCACTAACCTCACTGCTCTCTCACTACTGCCCCCTTGTCACTTGCAACTGTACAGGGTCTCTTGCCTACACGCACTGCACTCACTGACTACCTCATCAGCCAGCACCACCCTGGTGCCCTTACCATCCACTGCTACTGCTTCTGGGGCCACCTTGCCCCTTTGGCCCCTCCTACACAGGCTCCCTTGCCATCTACTACTGTCCTGGCTCCCATGCCTACACTCCCCTCACCGACATCCTTGTCTGCCTTGGCTCCTCTGCCCCTTCCTACCTCTATCCCTCTGGCGCTCTCACAGTTTACTGGGAGGAGGACTACTAGCCCATTTATCCCCCTCATAATCTTTCAAAAACAGCAATATGCTCCACATTGCCACACTTAACTCTCATTCTGCTGTCAAGAATTCTTCTGATATCTGCCACCTCCATGAACACTTGAATCTCGATGTACTAGCCTTCACTGAGACATGGTTCAAGGACAGCTCTGTCACGGGTTTTGACGCACTTCTCCCTGAAGGCTAAAAGATCCTCTCTATACCCCAGCCTAACAGACCTGGAGGGGGAGTAGCCCTGATCTTTCCGGAGAGGATCCCTGCCTCCTTCCCACTCAGGCCTACTCTTCCTTTGAATGCGTGGTCTGCAGGCTCTCTCTCTTTTATGTCTCCGCTCTTACTCTGCCCACCTTCTATCGGCCACTGAGCCACTCCACCCACTTCCTCTCTGAATGGCCTGACCTGGCCTGATCTCTCCTTCCCTTCTCCTCCCAACTCCTCCTGCTGGGGGATCTTAACATCCACCTTGATTCTCCTGACTCTTCAGGTCCTTTCTGCAAACTTTGTGACTCTTTTTCCCTCTCTCCATTCTTCCTTTTGGCCCGACGCACTTTGCTGGTCACACCTTAGATGCTCTTATCTCCACAGACATCCATCTCTCTATCGCCCTCACTACCTCACTCTCCTGGACTGATCATTCTCTTCTCTCTTCCCACATGAAGCTCTCTTCTCCTCTAGCACTGGCCCACCCTTCACTGCCTCCTGCCTTCAAGGTCATCTGACCCATGAAAATAGTGACAGTGACTGCCTTTGCCTCCACCTACTCTCCTCCTACTCTTATGACTGACTCCCACCCTGACACAGCACTCTCTAACTTCCACCATTCCATTTCCAACACTCTGGACACTCTCGCCACTGTCATGAGGGTCTGTCTGAAGCCATCCAAAAAGTGCAACCTTGGTACGTATGACTCCGAGCTGGCTGCCCTTAAGCGAAAGTGCAGAGCAGCGGAACGGAAATGGGGATCTTCAGGTGCACCATCTGACAAACTGGCCTGCCGCCTTCTTCAAAGGGAACATAAAATCTGAAGTTGCTCCAAGAAACAAGTCTATATTCAAGCCTGCATATCAGCAGCATCAAACAACACAGCTGAACTCTTCAAATTATGCAAGGAACTGGCCAATCCTACTGCAGACTCTTCCTCTATGGCACCAAACCAGGCCCTTTGCTCAGCCCTGGCTGCACATTTCACTGCTAAAACACAGGACATCCTGTCCTCTCTTTCCCCCGAACCTTCGCCTGCACCCACATCTCTTGGCCCCCCTCGGCCAACCCTCCCAAACCACCCGCTTCTCTCCTCCCTCTCCCCTGTCACACCTGAGTCCATGAAAGCCTCATCCAAGAGGTTTACCCTTTCCCTCCTAAAACCATAAAGGGCAACATTGATTTTCTTGCTTCAGCCTTGGCAGACCTCTGCAAACTATCCTGCGCCACTGGAGTTTTCCCCACCTCTCTCAAGTACTATCTTGTGCACCCTCTGCTCAAAGAACCCTCTGCAAACCCTCCTATCCCCGCAAACTATTTCCCAATCTCTATCACTCCTTTCCTGGGCAATCTCTTGGAGAAATTAGCTATCTCACAACTTACCCTCCACACTGAATCGGTTGGTTGTCTCCATGGCCATCAGTCTGACTTTAGAGCATCCAGAGGCACGGAAACTGCTCTTCTGAACACCTGTGAAGACCTGCTCTCAAATTTTGACTCTAACTCTCTTTCTGTCTTCATTCTACTCGATCTCTCTTCTACCTTTGACACAGTAAACCACAACATCCTGATCTCCCGTCTCTGTGATACCCTGGGCATCGACAGATCGGGCCCTGGCGTGGCTTGCCTCCTTTCTCTCTGACCATTCTTCCCAGGTGGAACTTAGGACCTTTCTCTCCTCTATCACGCTCTCTACTTGTGGTGTCCCCCAGGGATCTAGCCGATCCCCATGGTTCTTCAATGTATACATGGCCCTTTTGGCCCACAGAATCTCTACCTTCACCTCTAACTTTCAATGTTATGTGGATGACACGCAGCTCTCTTTCAGGCTCCCCTCAGCCTCTTCCTCCTCCTCACTCTTTCCGCAATTCAGTCTTGGTGTGCTGCCAATGATCGCTGCCTCAATGCCAGTAAGGCAGAGATCGTCCTCACTGGGACTCTTCTCCCGCTTTTCCAATTTCTCACTGGCCGGCCTCCCTTGGCCCAGCACCTCCACCTACTAGTGAGGCAAAAAATCTGGGGTCATCTTCGACTCCACTCTCTCCTTCTCTTCTCACATCGCAGCCATGTCCAAAAAGTCCCACCACCACCGGCACCTCCACTGAGGGATTCTACCTGTCCTCTCTTTTACCCAAAGCCTCACCATCTCCGGAGCCCTGGTTCTCTCTAGGCTAGACAACTGCAACAGCCTCTTTCTCAATCTCCATACGTCTACGCTCCGCCCGGTAGAACTCATCCAGAACAGAACCACAAGACTTATCCTTGGCCTGAAGCCCAGGGACCACGTCTCTCGGGCACTGAAATCTCTTCACTGGCTCCCCATGGTTGCTCAAGACCCCGTCATAGTCCACAAGACGTTTTGGGGCCGGGGGCTGCTGTATATACAACGCTCTCTTCCTAAATACTCTTCTTCTAGAGCCCTCCGCTCATCTTCCTCCAACTCTTTGCGGGTGAGCCATTTTTCTAAGCAGATATTTGGGGGTAGATCTTTATCTTCCGCCTTGAGCCGGAGCTCCTTAAGTTTATGTTTATGTTTATTGTGTTTATATAGTGCTTTACGCCAAAGCACTTTACATTATAACAACAGGATACAATATGAACAGTAGAAGCAATGAGAAAATATGAATCAAACCAGTAATACAGCAAGTAGAACAATTTGCCAGTGAAGATAAACAAGGAAGGAAGGGGTGGAGAAGGAGAGGGAAGTGGGAAACAGGAAGAGGAATAAGCAGAGGACGAGAGAGGAGGAGAGGGGACTTAAGAAGAATGGAGCAGGGAGAGAGAGGTAAGAAGAGGAGGGTGAAAGGGGAGAGGGGAGGGTAGAAGGAGGGGATAAGCGTGTCAGGGAGGGGACTGGAGAAGAAAATATTTCAAGGAGACATGAAAGGAGGAATAGGTGGGGATGGAATGGATAGAGAGAGGAAGGGAGTTCCAGTGGAGGGGGGCAAGGAGGTGAAAGGAGCGAAAACGAGAGGAGGCGCCTGGGGATGGGGGAACAGAGAGAAGGAAGAGATCTGCAGATCGAAGAGAGCGGGAGGGAGTGTAGAATGAAATGAGAGAGGATAGATATGGGGGAGCAAGATCATGAAGAGATTTAAAGACAAGACAGAAGAAGTGGAATTTGAGTTGGGAATGAAAGGAAAGCCAGCTAAGATGAGAGAGTGAGGAGGAGATGGAGTCGTGAGGAGAGAGAAGACATAGGATACGAATGGCAGAGTGGTAGAGGGATTTGAGGCAGGCAAGATGGGAAGCAGGGAGTCCGAAGAGGAGAGAAGAGCAGTAGAAAAGACGGGAGAAGATGAGGGAGGAGATTAAAGATTTAGTGGCATGGAAGGTGAGAGTGGAGCAGACTTTACGAATATTGAAAAAAAGTGGTAGCGACAAGCGTGGGAAGTAAGAGAAATATGGTAGGTGAAGGAAAGGGAGGAGTAAAAATTCCGGAAACTCATCAAGACCCTGGCTAACCTTGTCTTTTTCTCAACTGCTTTACTCCTTCCATTCCTAAGTGTTCAGTTTTTACTGACTGGTCACCTGGTTCACCTTCAGAGTCCTCACAGGTCCCAGGCTCCTCTGCCAGTCTTTGCACTTGCATCCGCACCTTTGCACTATGTTCAGACTACTCAGCATACGCTCCATGAGAGGTGTACCCTCTCTGCACTTAACCAGGGCTCTGTTGGACTGGGTGCACTTACCCCCCCTCGCATGCCTGGCTGTACACTTGCATGACCCAAATTTACTAGGACTAGTAAGTTCTGTCTTGTCCCCCCTTTGTCTCCCCTCGCTAATTTGGTTGCGCATGTAACACTTCATGCACTTGCACTAGGCGAAATGCTGTCAGGCCTAGTACGCTAGTTACTTTTTGTTAGATCATTCGGAAACTTCAAGGCCTAAGAATGACTACTGTATTCCCTTTCTTCCTTCCTGCCTTGTAGTGCTTTAAAGCACTTGACTTGTGTATAAGCGCTGTACAAATAAACAATAAATAAATAAATAAGGATATGCATCTCTTATGAGCCCACTCGTGAGGTTTAAACTGTCATCATCCATTTTTGCTTACCTTATTGTGTCCTTATTGCAAGTGCCCTGTTAGGTACACTTGGCTGAAATCGGCATTCTGTGTGCTATTTTGCCACCTTTGCCCCAAATCCTGCCCTTTTTGGGCACTCTACAGATGGAATACCCCAATATATCTGCTAGCCAACCTTTACTAAAGGACATTGGCTCTAGCCGTGGACTCTATTGCCCTGCTAGAACTCTGTAAGACCAAACCCTTTCTACACATCAACGCCTGGTTCACACCAGATCTCCAAGCTCTCCACACTAAAATGCATGAAGGCGAATCAAAATGAAGAAACTCTCCATCTGACACTCAGAAAACTGAGTTTTCCACTACAGACAAACACTACAAAAAAAACATTTTATCAAGAATGACTAATGCTAAATCCAACACTCATGAGCTATTCACCATCCTTAGAGAATTGGAGACCTCCTGCACACCCTCACTCAACTCTAAAGACGACGCCTGGTGCACCATGACACAAAATGCACCCCTTAATAAAATAGACACCTTACACAGAATAATTTATCTCAAGCAAACCACACTGTGAACCAGTTTACACCCTCCCATACCCCTCCTGCCCCTGAAGACCTTCCCAAGTTCCGCTTCAACACTGTCAATGTGGTCGAAGTCAGGGCTAGACTAAAAGGTTTGAAATTCTTCATGATGTAAAGGTAACATTCCCCACTGCCATCATCAAGAACTGCTCGGAGGCCGTTGCTCCCTTCATAGCAACGTTTTATTAATGTCTCATTCACCACTGGCCTAGTCCCCACTAGTCTAAAGGAAGCTTGGGTACTACAGCTTCTTTAAAAAACGTCTATGAACCCCGCTGCCCCAAGCAACTACCACTGCATTACAAAAGTCCCCTTCCTCTTGAAAATCATGGACAGGGAAGCATACATCGATATTCAAAACTACTTGGAATCTAACCATATCTTGGGAATACGCCAATCTGGGTTCCGCCAAGGTCACGGAACAGAATCAGCCTTGCTTGACTTAAAATCCAGCTCGAACACATCAAGGACGAGGGAAAGCCATCTCTCCTTCTACTCCTTGATCTCTCAGCAGCATTTGATCTGGTTGGCCATAAGATCATCTCGCAACAATTGACCTCTGCTGCTAATTTCTCACCAGAAGCCACAACCTGGATTGCCTCCTTCTTGGAGGAGAGATCCTTCAGTGTGCTCACTGACAATGCCGGTGCCCACCCTTTACCTATCTCCTGTGGGGTCCCACAAGGATCATGTGTATCCCTCACCCTTTACAATATCTTTACTAAGTATCTCTTCAACTTGCTAGACTCAAAGGGTATATCATATACAATTAATGCTGATAACACCCAAGTCCCCCTTCCTCTCTCAGGAAACTACCAACAAGACTCTGACACAGTAAACTCCATTTACCAGAATATACAGATATGGATGACAACACACCTTCTCTGCCTTAATGATGAAATGACTGAAATCCTCTCCCATGATTAAGAAACTCAGTCAGCAATATGCCACCTTTACTATAGACGAAATTACTATTCCGGTCTCCATGATAGTGTAAACATTGGGAGGCCACCTCGATGCCACACTCTCCCTTCCAAGAAAAGTTAAGGACATTGCCTCCTCCGACGCCCACACTTCAAAAATGCTAAATGCCTGCAGGCCATTCTTATCTCACGACAGCTGCCTTACCATTTCCCAAGCTGTCATTGGCTCCAGGCTTGACTATTGTAATGCACTGTTTGCAGGTATGACCTCATGCAACATTCATAAGATGCAGGTCATCCAAAATTATGCACTTCGAGCGGCCCTCAAAATCCCCAGACAAGAAACATCTCCACAGCAAGAAGAAAAGTACATTGGCTCCCTATACAAGAAAAGATTATGTTCAAAGCTATGTGCATCAATCACAGGTGCCTGTCTAACTCTGCTCCCCCTTAACTCACACAGGATATCAGGAGAGCCCAAACTATGAGACCTAACAGTTCTGCCTATGCTCACCGGCTCGTAATGCCCAAATTTAAACGCGCTAAGGCCGGTGGATCAAGCTTCCGAGCCATGGCAGCTAAACTTTGGAATACTCTACTACCTACCCTACGATCAGAAAAATCCTACTTAGCTTTCTGGAAAGCCCTAAAAACCCAGCTCTTTGTGTAAGCCGTTACTCAAGTTAGTTCATGCATTTACTTGTGCTGTAACAGCTTCTTGATGCCCCAGGGTTCACTGTGCTTTATTCATGAATAAATAAATAAATAAATATTATAGCTCGCTCACAGTTATATGTAAATAACATCTACTTGAATACTGACGTTGTAATTTAATGCATTTGCAGATACTATATGCCTTTGCTCCTGACGCATTGATTTATACAAATTAACACAGTGGGCCTTATTACAACCTAGGCAGCCACGGAATGAACGGTGCCGGTAATGGACCGGCACCGTTCATTCCGGGCCGCCCTATTACGAGGTCTGCAGAGGGTCCCGCAAGGAACGCCTGGTTAGACCAGGCGTCATTAGCGGGACCCGCTAGCAGACCAGGATGCTAACAAGGGACCCGTCATTAACGAGCCTGTTGTTAGCATCCTCCCCATTCCCAAAATGGGAATGGGGATGTACCAGGTCCAGGTCCCGCAAAAGGGATGTACCGGGCCCTCCAAGGTCGGAATGGCGCGGTAAGTCTCAATTTGCGGGACCCGGCCCGGTAAGTCCCCTTTTGTGGGACCCTGACCTGGTACCCAGTATGGGGGTAGCCATGCCACTAAAAGCGGCATGGCTACCTCCATACTCGTAATGAGGCCCAGTGTTGCTGCAATTTAACGCATTGTTGTTGTTTTTTTGCTTCAAATATACATTTTGATAGTGAACTAGTGGTTTTTCCATAATATTGGTCTATGACTTGTAACCTTATTATCTTTATACAAGTGACTGTTTTACAGTACATGGGTGTGCAGGGGATGACAGTGTCTTAGACTTTAAGACACTTTTTCCTCATATTGTTCACAGTTTTTTGCACTAAGACTGTTTCTACCTCCCTTACACACAGAGAATTGTGTTATTCATATTCCCTGAATGTATTTTGAATCATCTTA
This sequence comes from Ambystoma mexicanum, assembly GCF_040938575.1. Taxonomy (NCBI): domain Eukaryota; kingdom Metazoa; phylum Chordata; class Amphibia; order Caudata; family Ambystomatidae; genus Ambystoma; species Ambystoma mexicanum. The sequence goes on along the minus strand of NC_090935.1, from coordinate 542,860,942 downwards.
TAGCATTGGTGGGCACCTATGCATTAGGATGTGGGGCAACTCTGGCACAAGAGAAGCTAGCCTTAAAAGAAATATTGGCACGTTTTGGTAGATGTGATATTATTGAACAGTCAAGATGCGAGTTTAAACAAAGAAATGGACATCAGCTGGGAGAGTTTGCCCACTCTGCAAGAAAATGAGTTTTGGGCGAACCTGTCCACCTGCTCTCCAGTACCGCCTGTCAATATTTGCATGACTGATGGTTTGAGGGACAGGGAAGTTTGTGATGCAAGGAGCTTGGTACCCTCTTCTGTAGGACAGGCTGATGAGCGTCCTCCCATGGAGCCTTCTCCCATCAGAGAAGCAGGCAAGGCCAAACAGCGTAAAATTAACAGGAAAAGGAAAGCTTTAATAACTCCGGCCCCAATTGTAGAAGGATAAATGTAAAGTCAATGTGATATTATCTGTATTAGCAACGAGAACTGATAAGAACTGTGCACTAAAGGAAATGGGACATTGGTAGACTTAAGCAGACCCACTCAACAGAACATTGGATAAATGGCTGCAAGTCCCAAAGAACGGCGTGGTGACTCAGCCATCACACATGCCCCCTCCTGCTATTCAGCCTGACAGACAACTAGGGGCTTCCGAGAGGAGTTACAGACGGTCGAAACTATCCACACCATGCCGGATGGAATTGTTCTTCGACTGGCCTACCCTTAAGTGGTCCCATTGCTTCTATGGTGACTTCAATGCTGGAGGTGTGTAGCAAGTCCTTTCTTCTATCCACCAGAGTCGACCCCAAGTTGAATCGATTGGTAGGAGACTATGATTAATGGAATGATCTCCTAGGGATGAAATTCTGATTTTTAATCGATCTCGCCTACTGGAATTATTACATCGAATACCAGCGCTTAGAATTATAACAAGGGGCATAGAAGGCATTGAACACCCTGAATTATATAGTTGCTCTAATTGGGTCATAGCTACGTTCGTGTCACCAGTGATAGTCGAAAGGATCTGTTACTATTCTACCCTGTTGGACAGCTTAGGTTTCAAAGTGTTTGCTTTTCATACGGCTCAGAGGTCTGTTCCATTTTTTAACACTTTTTATACCATAAATGCCAAGAGGGAGAACATGAACACTTATAGGTATGTGGACAATTACCTTGAACATCGTTTTTCCTTACCTGTGAATCCCACAGACACTAGGAATGTTATGGAATCAGCAGAGGGATTCTGGACCACGATGAAAGAAGCAGTACAGCAACCGTGACCTGCCGATCAGGGTGACACTACTCCTCTTTTATACTGGGATACTCCTGGATACCTTTCTTTTTTGAGTAATCCAATGGGTCTTAAGTCGTTATTAATGGCAGACTTGCCTTTCCTACAGGAAACCTGGTTACTGAATGACTACACTTTGGATGGCTATACTGTCATATCACATTTGACGGTGGCCTCTAGGTTGGGTCGCCCAAACGAGACTCTGAGTCTTGGGGCCAAGGCCCATCTGAATATGAGAGAATGTATTACAGGGAGTATACACCATAATTATTTGTGCACAGTGGTGGAATACTTCCAGGAATGAGCACCATGGTTTTGGTAATTACGGTGTATGACCCCCCAGATGGCCCCTCAACGGAACAGATACTGACCGGTATCCGCAGAACGCTACATGAATAGAGGATGTATTAGATTCATCAGGGAGTTATTGTGGCAGGAGACTTTTTATTGCCAACTGTGAACATTTTCTAGGTGAAGGATGTATGTATGATGCTTATGGTGAGATAGCAATAGGTTAAAACTCAGAACAAGGGAATACATCAAGATAATGTGAAGAAGGAAGGTAATTTGTGGGTAGAGATGCTAACTGAATTTGATCTGAAACCTGTAGGATTAGAGAGTAACGAAATGTCTACACATCTCTCAGCCACGTGGACTAATAGGAAGGTTTTCTCCCACCTGGAGTATATATTTACTAGCTACCCCATACCTAAGTAAGTTCTTGAATATACATCCAACTTTTACAACACTGAGCAATCATGCTATGTTGTTCAGACAAAAAAAAAAATTCCCGGTGCAAAAGTGTCCATAAACCCCCATGGAAACAGAATTATTTGGTCAGAAACTCACATCACTTAAGTACACCTGTTGTTAGCTAACAGTGGGTATTCTTCTGTGGACTTTAAAGGAATGGTTCGGTCAAAATTTTTTATTGCCGCTACGGGTCGGCCATGTGTTTTTAAGCCTAAGTCGCACGATTTTAGAAAAAATTCCTATGGACCTTACCCGAGTTTCCGTCCATTAAACGCACGCAAAAACAGGCACCAGGCAGCTGCCATTTTGTGATAATCCTATCATTTCCCCCATCGCCCTGGCTGACCTGCTTTTGCGGCACTAAATCATATCCCCCGCCCTGAGCCTGACATTATCAGAACATTCATATTCCCCGGCTCTCTCCGTGACGTTACTGTGCTGCGTAGGCAAACGCGCCCAGTCGTCTTCTACGCGTCTTCTACGCGACTTCACACAGAACCCGGAAACCAACACATATCAGCTCACAACACAGCGCGCCACAATTCGGAATATGAAACTGTACTTTAAAATCAAACAGCAACACGGTAAATTTGGTAAAGTACATTTATTTGACATTAAATGTTTACAGAATATTCTGCAATTGCCATATGAACTCCGAAAGTCATTTATTTTCTTTTATCTCTATCCGCAAATCCGTAAAACTTTATCGTGAGTCACGCGCTGTTCCTTTATGGTACACAGGGTGTTGGTTTTCGTTCAAAGAGGCACCTTTGTCGCACGTTGAACCGCAAGACTGTTCCATCAAGTAGGCACTAGGCCAACGTAAAGGTTGATATGTTGCTTCTAGCCGCTAGTACTGCGTAAGGGCATATGGGCCCTTGGTGATCGTCCCATAAGATCATCAGAATGGTGCAGTTGCTTACATTAAGCTGCAGCTGGCGGTTAACCTGTATAGGATGTACCTATTTTGAAAACATAAAATGTGTAATTAGTATCACCAGCCAATCTTTATTAATATTATTCATTTTATTTATTATGGCTGAGCTGAAACTATTTGCTTTCAAGGATAGTGCAATGGAGTATATTCGGCTCTAAAATCAATGCGAAAACTAACGAAATAAATCGAGGTTAGTTCACAATGAGAAACGACTTTTTGTCTACATGCGTGTGGAATGTGGACCTGCATGCCCATGTGCCCGCATGTGCCCGCTACAAGGACTATCCCACAAACCTTTTCAAAGCTCTTCATTCATTCATTTATTCATGCATCCATTCATTAATTCTTCATTCCGGTATAAAAGCGTCTAAAGAGTTACTTACATTATATTTGCAATTTCCATTGTGTCTCTGCGTAACGCAGTCCATAAATCCCACTGTGCACTTGACAACGATTTTACATATACTGAACTAACATGAAACTCGGTCTAGTTTAAGAATTGTCTGCCTTATCGTCTCAAAAGTTATTGCACCCCCAAACCCTCCCTCAAATTAAGTTCTTTCTGCATTGTCCCTGTCTCTCAAGGTCAAAAAACAATAGAACCTTATACTGCCAGTGCGAGTTGTGGGCCTCTTCAGGACGCGAGCTGAAAATCAAAGCCGCTGACCTTCACTAGAAATGAGCATACATTCTTTCTTTGCAACATCCCGTAGTAAAGCCATATGTGAGAACTTGAAGTTTCGAATCCATCTATGTCTATGTAGTGCACATCAATGTGCAAATGTGAACTGGCTTCTCTCCCATCTGCAACGGCTCGCTTGGCGCGTTCTAAGGCCCCAATTTTGTCCTCGTTGTCTGCGAGCTTTGAAGCCCCAAAGAACCATAACTATTGAGACTTTTAATTTTTTGGGGAAGGTCAGGGAAAGTATAAAGTACCCGAGGAGTTGAGTTGAAAGTGAGATTTATTGTTTGTTTGTTTTATTATTTGCAATACGCAAGCCTCCCCTCGGGTAACAGTGCCCAGCATTTATAGGAGATTGCGAAAATTAGTTACATCAACAAAAATATATACATACACATATAGACAAGGTCAGCAATATGAGGTGAATAGAGAGAGAATTCAAAGATGACACCCAGGTAGTTCGGCACCCAGGATGGTGAAGGTAGGGGTTAGGGTTTGCGTACTTTGTATGCACACTGTACAATAACATTTATTTACAAAAAGACAATCGTATTACAATTATTTAAACCGGGATTTGTACTTCACAACCAGATCTCCTTTGGGTGGACATGGCACAGTGGCAATGTTGGGTGGAAATGGATCAGTGCTCTGCACAGAAACGTTTAAAATTCCATATCTGTGCTTCTCTATTACAGCAACAATAAGGCTTTTGACAAAGTCGAACTCCATTTCCTCATAGACTGGTTTTATCACCCATTGCTTACTTCTTTTCGAAAAGGCCTTAGTGTAGCGAGGCATCCTTACATTACCCTTAGTCCTAGATTGTTCACGGCCGAGATTCTCGTTATGGGCCAAGACGGCAAGTAGAGTCCTATGTCTCATGCCCTGTATGCTGAAATGCAAGCGCTTTGGCCTGTACTTTAGGCACATATTGTGGAACACCTCCAAACCTCCTGTGTGACAGAATTCTGTCAGTTCCCTCAAATCTCTTGATAGAGTTTTATCGAAAACAATCTCCTCAATGGCTTTGTGTGTCGGTGAAGATGGATTTAACCAATTCTTCTTCCGTGCCTCCACTGGGGATAAAGGGCCATGTTCACATTGGTGGAAATGTAGGTTTTCTGACCAGCGGTGCACGTTGGTACAGTGGTGCATCAGTTACCGCCATTTTTCAAGTAGTATTTCCGCTGACCCTTCACAAGTTTTGGAGCTCCACCAAAGATGGTTGCTGATAGACTGGGACCACTCTGAAATACTTTCCAAACCTTTTTTTTTCCCTGCAGCCGAGATTTTCTTATTGATTGATTTAGCAAGATGCCATACGTCAAATTGATGTTTAATATGTGGGAACTGCTCTCTCATTGTCTTGGCAATTGAAACATGTCTGTCCGTGGCTACGAGGTCGATGTGCATTCCCCTCGATTGTAGATATTCCACTGATTTTATAAATCCTAGTTTCTCCATGGCCACTGAGGATGTACATTGTGTTACCTGCATGACCACCGAACTCACAATTTTCTTACTATCCATGTCCTGAAAGTGGTAGGTGCAGTACTTGGCAGAAAATCCAGGGCTGTCGCACTGTCCATCGCCAGCTAGCCTGAATCGTTTGCCTTCGAATGTACTTGCTAGAGACAATTGTTCAATTTTCCAAGCATCACTAATGGCCGGAAACAGATAATCATGTTGGTATTTGTATTACTGCGTTTTTTAAATGAAATGGAGTCCCACAAACTGAAAGAAAGACTCTAACTTTCTAAAACTGGACCCACTAAAAAGTGATGCAGCTGCACACAGTAGATTGCCTGCTGGCAGTTTCCCCAGAATCGGTTGTGCAGACCATGAGAACGTATGATGTAATCTACAGGCGGCATGCATTGTGACGTTACTACCTTGTTTTTGATGAGTCACATGAATCAATGGCTTCCCACATACTTTCCCTCTGATGGAATGCCCACATTTCAGCATACTTATACTATCCATCAAACAACTGTCGAATACTATGTATTTGCCCTCTTTGATTAGACTGTCATCCTGCATCAAAGTTGTTTCGGCCTGTGACGTTGAGGACATATCACCACATTTGAAAGAAATATCGCTGCTATCAAGTTCTGATGCGTCGGTGAATGCTGCTGCTGGTTCATTCTCTGTCATTTCAACATCTGCTACCTCAACATTGATGGGAGAACACAACAATGTCGACAGCTTTTTTGGTGGCAATTTTTTGGCGGGTGTAGATTGTGTGAATTGATCTGCGACTACTTCAGAGCTATCTTCAATACATCCAGTACCATGTTGTTGCGGCGGTGCGGTCGTACTGTAGCAATGGTCCAAAAAAACTTTGCTGGATTCTCCGGACACATTCATTTCATGTTCTGTCCATTGGACATGAGCATCCCGAGTCTCAACATGCTGCGTCTGAATTAATAGTTCCTCCATAGTGTAAATGGTCTGTCAAGCAACATCTCTCATTCGCTTCACTGTCTGTGTATGTATAGTTCGTAGACCCACGGGTAACTAGAGGACAGATTGGAAAAGGGATGTTCAGTTTAAACACAAGATAAAGTATAGTACAATTGACTAGAAAAAAACATAAAATAGTCCCCAGCACAAAAAAATGTGTAAAGTTATGAAATGTTTGTAACTAACCTTATTTTGGTTTTTTTTCTTTGCACCTTTTTTGCCTCAACCTTCAACATCTGCACGCTGTTGCTCCGATACGTATCCGCATGTCTCCCCTTCCTCTTGCGCTGCAATGACTATATTTTCTGTATCCGCATAGACAGCACGGAATGAGGCTCCATCGACTCCCTGAAACATAGTATTTTCATTACTGTGTATCAAAATATTGTTAGCGTAAAACGCACGTGAGGACGAACACACATGTACATCTCAATAGCCAAACACGATTTAAACATTGTGTGGAACAATCAAACGACAAGTATTCGAGCTCTGATGCCCTAGTTCGATGGAGATGTCAGTATCCATACCTCTGGCTCTACATGGACTGCCACTAATGATTGTATTGAAGAGGAGGCATCAGCAACTCCCTGAAACACAGTACTTGCGTTAGTATGGTTTACAATATCATAAACATAACACACACTTGGGGTCGACGGCACAGGTACATATAAAGAGATAACCACAAATGTTGCATTGTCTAAAAGAATTAAGCAATATTTAAAAATGATCAGATTTAATCGACTTATTTCTCCGATTTCTTTACATCTGCATCATTTAAATGGGATCTTGTGATTGTAGTGGAAGCTCCATCATCTCCCTGAAACACAGTACTTGCGTTAATAGGGAAGAAAGTATAGCAAATGGTTATATGATCACACTCGATGGAGCTGTCAGTATCCATACCTCATGCTGCTGAAGAATATCTAGGGCTGTTGTCAATGTGGTGCGCACTTCCGAAAGCTGTTGCGCCGATTCGCATCCGTATGGTCCCGCTTCCACTGGAATTACTTGAATGTCAGGCTCCGCATCAAGTGCATGGGTTGACGATTCAACAACTGCCTGAAACATAGTATTTGCATCAGTAAGGATTACAATATTGAAAACACAACACACGCTTGGGGTCGACCGAACAGGTACATATCAACGGCTAACCACAAATGAAACATGGTGTAGAACAATCAAACGACAAGTGTTCCAGTCCTGATGATCACGGTCAGTTGAGCTGTCAGTATCCATACCTCGGGCTGCTGAAGAACATCTAGGGCTGTTGTCAATGTGGTTGGACGCTGCAGCATCTCCCAGAAAGACAGTACTTGCATTAGTATGGATAACACTAATTATAACTGAAAACAAACACCAGGGGACGACAACTAAGGTGTATATCAATTGGAAAGCACTAACCAAACAATTGGTAAAATAATCACACGATACATACAAACTATTACTTGACATGCATAAAACAGGTCTGTAGCGGAACAGCCAAGTATGATTACCTGATACGCGCTAGAAGTGGTTGATAACTGCAAGCACGTGACGGAAGTAGAATGTTCTTGCTTCAGATTCAAGGGATAGTCAAGAAGTTGTAAAGGTAAATTATTGTTTGATAATGAAATGCCAATATTTAAAATTGCCATGTAAGGAGACAGAATACTTGAGTAATGCGCAATATAGAACAGTTCCCTGTGCCCATATATAGATTTTGTTTGTGGGTTATGAAATCTAAAAATAATATATTGATAAATGTAATTTTTCAAAAAGCTGTACACTCATATCAATGTCGAAAGTATTACAAATTGGAAACAACACCTAAAATATCAATTAATCCATTCGGCTACCTACACACTACCGCAAGGTCTAAAGCTAAAAATGGACACTTGACTCACCAGTGGCGGATTGTGGATGAATAGAGTGGGAATAGCGTTTGCGAGCAATTTTTGTGTCGATCGCCGTTTGTTCTTCTTTGTTACCCAAGTTGTGGTGTGCATGTTCGAGGGAAAGTGCCGGCTGCAGATGTGGTATCGATCACCCCTCTTGTCCTCAAAGACTTGAGTCTACTTTCCAGCTCATCCAATGGATATCCGCAATGTCTGACCCATTCTCTTATTCTATCAACAGTTTTCGGGAATACATGCATTGTAGTGCCTTCAGATTTAGCATGGGTCTTCGAAGGGCAACCGCTAATCGAACAGGCAGGCATTGTTGAAAATTCTGAAAAGTAAATATCAAGATTATTATAAAACCTTGATGAATAAAAATGTCATAAAAAAGTAAATTAACCATACCATGCTCAATGAAGGTTTGTTTTGGTCGCCGGAACTATACCAGTTCATCATGTGCGGCTTAGTATTTGCATAAGTTACAGAAATTTCTGTTTTGTCTTGCACGAAAAGGAACCATGCTTACATTTTAGACTTGACCCCCGAAGGATGCAATTCAATGACAATTGACACAGATGAAAATAAATAGATCTATTGATAGCATAACAATTGAAACTCAAGTCAATAGCAATGAAACCAATGACCATAGCTCTATTGGGTACTGTAATAGCAAATAGATTGAAATGTAAAAATGACCGAAATATGACTAGGATTCATGGCCTTACCTTGACCTACAAACAGTTGGATTCAGCAGGCCGAGCAGTATGTTGCAGGAGAACAGGTAGATGGCCACAGGTAGCACACTGACGAGTTTGCTTGAAGCGGTCACAGATAGCACGGCGACAAGCAGATTAGCATAGATCTCAGTGCTTCTCAGGTAGAAGGTTCAGGAGTTAAGTTGCAAAGCACAAAGATGTTCTCATGAGACATATCAAGTGGTTTATAAAGTATTAGAAACAGGGGTGTGTTTGTGAATGAATGACATGTGTATGTCGTGGTATTATGTTTATTGCACGGGGCGGCCTGCCTCAGGGGAGGCCTGCCTGGAGACACAGGGTCTTAGGAGGCCATGTGAGCGATGACCCCTGGGCGTTGGATACCTTTTGAAGTGTACATGCTGTTTGGCACCTTGGCTGTTTGCGCCCGTCACAGCCCCCCATGCCAGCGCTCATCCCCGGGTGCGAACCTCATTTGATAGAGGGGGTGGGATGGATGGGCCTAGGGCGTGCAGATAAGGCACAGGAAGACTGCTGAATGGAGACACACTTATGTGGATTGCAGGGGGGAGGCCTGCCTCAGGGGAGGCCTGCCTGGAGACACAGGGTCTGAGGAGGCCATGTGAGCGATGGCCCCTGGGCGTGGGATACCTTTTGAAGTGTACATGCTGTTTGGCACCTTTGCCGTTTGCGCCCGTCCCTTGCCCTTATGTGATGTTAACTTTGCATGACATTTGCGTAGATGGGAACACTGAGCAGGACACAGGGCATCCATTTTTGTACCCCCTTTCCACTCCATTTTGGTGACCAGGCCTCACTGCGATAGTACAGCGCGCAGAGCACATGGCCCACAGCCTCGTTCGCACTCTGACTGGAAAACTCCAGAGGTATTTGCAACAGCTAATAAATGTAACACATCACTCTCTGAGATCACGGTCCTGCATGTGAACCGGCCTGAATCAAGCACATGGCTCGTTCATCTCCACAAACGTATCCTTGCCCACGCACCCTCGCCAGTGGAAAGTTACTGCCATTCTGACCCTATGTCCCTGCAAGGTATTCTCTTCATGTGCCAGACCACTGACCACGCCATGATGGCCACCTAGCCGATCCCCAACTAACATTAGTATATCGTTGCCTATCAATAACAAATGCCACATATCGGAGATTCTTGTGAGCACAGACCCACACTTCAAACAGTGTATTATAGTGTTTAAGACCCTTGACCTAAGGCCTGTATAATCCAAAGTTAATTGATAGTATTGATATATGTGTGACTTTTATAGAGACATAACCGACTGAAAGACTTTGAACAAGTGTTATTTAGTGCATGCATTATTGATAATATATTATGTTAGCTTAGATAGGGACCACCCCGCTTCACAGCGACCTGAACTTCACCCATTCCGAGCACAGGTGTCTGACGTCCATCCTTGAATGGAAGCACACTTCATTGATTTAAAAAATCAAAACAACCGTTGTTAAAATATATGTGGTGTTTTATTTTGTAGCTTATTTTGATGACACAAAAATACAAAACTTTACACATTGTACAGTTCAGGTTGCAGCACAGCGAGAGAAAATCCCCTGTACTGACCGCTATCACTCGGGAACGTTTCTCTTATGGCACGAACGGCACAGGCGGGTATCACTCTTCGAACGCGGTGTCCAAGCCTCCCGTGAAGCCACCATGTAAAGGAACGATAGGCCACCAGCCTGTACCACCTGTGAAAAGGAATGAAACAAACTGTTTTTAAATGACCAAGATAAGTTTAATAAACGTTTGTTGTCAATGACAATTCTTGTAACTAATGGCATTCTGCTCGGGCAAATGCTATCTAGACACTGCACACTATTGAACGACTTTCATGCGTTACAATGATATGTATATGTAATTTTGGATATAGTAGAAGACCATGAAATAGGAGTGGCATGACAAGCAGAGTATACTTACTCGTTACTCGGATTACGAGGACGAACAGTTGCGCGAAGTTCGTGCATAAGCACCATCATTATCCTCAACATGGACCATGTGAGGCAGGCTGCCCTGAAGTCTGGCAGCTCGGTGATGCATTGCGGCCGTGGCTCACCTTCCGAAATGTAGGCCACGCATCCCGAGTTTTCACAGCAGCAGCAGTTCTCATCCTCAGTCGGCATTAGCTTGCACCGATTGCATGTGCACCAGGTGGAAACACCGTCCATGCGACTAGGTCCAGGCTCTTCATCCGTTGATTCGTCCTGCCAACTGCTGTCTGAAGCCCCATCGTTTTCATGTGTTCCCTTTCCAGTAGTTCCTACTTGGTATACTCGGGCTCGTACATGTAGGGCATTATTGTATCCATTGTGTGTTGCACAAACTAAAATAATTGATAGCGGTGGTACTGGTATCTGTCCACACGGGCTACAAGCAACGAAGGTAGCTGACCAGAGCACAGAAACGAGTCACAGAATACTCAAAGTAACAGAGAGAGAGAAATGGAATCGAAAATCTGCTGCTGTGTGTTGTGAAACGGTCTGTTTATACTTATTGAGGAAAGAGGCGTCCTGCCATTTCCATGGCGACACGTCATTAGCTGAAGCGCAGCGAATGTTGACACGAGACGTGCTTTGGCGTTGTGAAATGGGGGGTACGCGTCTGCTGATGACAGGCTCAGGGGCGGAGGATATGATTTAGTGCCGGAAAAGCAGGTCAGCTAGGGCGATGGGGGAAATGATAGGATTATCACAAAATGGCAGCTCCCTGGTGCCTGTTTTCGCGTGCGTTTAATGGACGAAAACTCGGGTAAGGTCCATAGGAAATTTTTCTAAAATCGAGCGTGTTAGGCTTAAAAACACATGGCCGACCCTTAGGGGCAATAACATTTTTTGACCAAACCATTCCTTTGATCCACTTTTTTCAATGGGATATAAGATCCATATTGATTAACCTCCAGCGTCGTAGCCTTGTTGCTGGCTCATGCACTAAGACACATATGTCCTTATTTAAGAATTTTAAATACATAAGAGGAAACAACAATTAAAGGCGGCAACACAAAGATTAAGAGGGATAACACTATTAATATTGTAGAAAGAGGAAAACATATTACCACTCTTCGTTCTTGCTATAAACACTGTGTATGAAACCATAAACATAGTCTACATTGTTCCAACTGGGAAAGTCACATGATGGCAGGAAATTCTGGTACTTATATCGAACGTTTATGGCAGATGAGACACCCAAGTAGATCTGTGGCACATCAGAGGCGAGTCAGAGAAATCACATTGAAAATATATGCTGGGCTAAAGAGCATGTCACTACCGAGTCCAACTTGTTTTCTAGGGTGGTAAACCACCCGCACCTGACTTGCGACTTAGAAGATGTCCAACTCCTTATTAGTAAGATCAAGGCGTCTAGGTCGCCTGGTGCGGATGGCATAGCAAATGCAGTAATTAAAAGAAATCATAATTTATGGGCCCCTCTTTTGTGTAGTTATTTATACATGTTATCAACTCTGGTGAGATTCCCAGGAGCTGGCATGAATCCAGTTCCAGCTGTACTATTACAAGTATATAAAAAGGGGTCCCGTTCCAAGCTGAATCATTTTCGATTACTGCCCATGCTGGACTCAAGAGGGAAAATCTTGACCACGATATTACTAAAGCAGCTAAACAAGGGGGGGCTGTAGCACAATGCATAGTATTTGTACTTTACAACTTCTAATGGCAAACGCCTCTAGTCATTCCGACCACCACTTATACCTCTGTTATGCAATACAAGGCGGCTTTTGACTGTGTATCGTGGCCGTTACTTTGGAGTAAATTGGAGCAATGGGAGGTTCAACCCCTTTTATTGTATTTCATCAAATCACTCTATTCTGACACCAGGGTAACTGTTCGCTTATCGCAGGAGGGTCATACATTTAAATCCTTGTATACAAATAGGGGGCATAAGCAAGGGTGTGTGCTGTCGCCCCTATTATTCAACTTGTATGTCGCAGAATGAACTGCATCCCTGTTGTAGCTTTCTGCCTAAACTCGGCAGTGAGAGCATTACCTGGCTCTCGTATGCCGACGATACAGGGCTTATCGACCAAACTCCTATCGGCCTGCAGCACTCCATAGAAGCTCTGTATTTGTATGCAATGGTTAATAAGCTGTGAATAAACCAGAGTAAAACAGAAAGTATGGTTATAGGGAATAGGGTTGGCAGCAAAAAGACTTGTGCATGGAATATGGGAAGTGAAGCACTTGAAATTGTAGACACTTATTTGTGGGTGCTAATTAAGAGCACACCAACCCTCTCATTTTACATGGAAACACTTCCCTCTAAAACCATTAGGAGGTAGCAGCTAATTAACAACGTCCTACACAAGAGAGGGAGTGACTCAGTTGAAGGCCAACTGGAAGTTTATAAGAGGTGTGTCCTTCCAGGAATAATGTATGGATTAGAGGTGCTCCCTGACCGCCATACACGATGGCTAGATATAGAAGAGGGTACATTGTGGCTTTCTTTAATGGGTGTACCTAATGCAGTCCCAGTAGAAGCTTTGAGATTGGAGCTTAGCTTAATATCCCTTAGGTCACACTGGAAAATAGCGAGATGTAAATTACTGGTGAAAATAACTTGGGCTGCTGGGAAAAATCACTTGCTACTGGGTCTTGCGGTGGAGCATAGACGTGTTAAACCTGTAATCGTGTTTATGGAGAACTGCTAAATACAGGGGCGGAATATCTTGAGGCAATAGGTCTTGCACTGCAGGATGAGAACAAAGCAGACTCCTTTATTACTTAACTGAAGGATAAGTCATGGACCTGTGATCATTCTCAGTCACTATAATATTTTACCATTTCAGAAATATAGTGGTGCCTGGAAAGGCATTCCTGTGTCTGCAAGCTTATGGGGTCATTGCGAGTTGGCCGGTCTAGGAAAAATGCCTGTAAAATGGCCGGTACTACCTGCTCTGGCATTTTCCCTGGACCAGTTTACTCTGAGTTTGCTGGTAGGGGCAGTGAACTACCGGCAGGCTCAACCTTCTGGGAGTTCAGGCCCCTACTGGCAGAGAAATCACGGAAGTCCTCCGTTTAGTGGGTCCCATCCCATGGAGTCCTATGGCAGTTTACCGCCGTTCCCGGCACCCGTAATATCCTGGTAGCACTGGGATTTCAGGTTGCCAGTAACGGTAAGGCGAGTCTGGCCGGTAATGGCCCATTCGCGGGTGCCAGGCCAGTAGTGAGTTTGGCGGTAGCCGTTCCCTTAACAAGGGCATGGCTACCGCCAAACCCGTATTGTGGCCCAATGATTATCACAGCAGCAGGGAATCACATCTGGAAACAATTATCTAAACAATTAATTGATCAAGATACTTGTCAGCTGCCTGAAGTGTCATTGTTATTAGGTCCTGCTTAAAGTTCAATATGGAGGATGAATTTATTTATGTACAAGTTTTTATATGTGGTATCCCCATATAACGGGCCTCATTACGACCTTGGCGGAATGGGTTTAACGGCGCCGGTAGAGCTGCTGGTGCCATTAAACCCATTCTGCCCTATTACGAGGTTCCCTCGAGGGACCCACTCTGGACGTCTGGTCAGACCAGACGTCCTTTGCCGGTCCCGCGAGGGAACCAGTATGCTAACAACTGGCCCGTCATTAACGGGCCCGTTGTTAGCATCATCCCCATTCCCATTGAGCCCTATGGGGCTCAAATGGGAATGGGGATTCATTTTTACCAGGTCCATGGAATGGGCAATTACTGGGTCCGTCAAGGTCGGGATGACCTGGTAATTGCCCATTCCATGGACCCGGTAAAAATGTATTACTGGCGGAAGCAGTGCCCTTAATAAGGGCACGGCTACCGCCAGGGTCCTACCGAGGCCCAATGTCTTACAAGATATATGTTTAATGGCTGTTGATGTAGAAATGGAAAATAATATGAAGTTTGCTTGATTTTATTTCTAACTTTTTAACAGTATTGTATATATATGTGTAGTGCAAAAGGCTTACAAGGTTTAGCCATGTGCACTTAAATTTAAAAAACAAAACATTGCAATGTAGGTCTGTGAACAAGGCCACATGTTTTTGTTGTGTTGCCTCACCTTGGTAATGTTAAAGATTTGGCAGGCATGCTGCAGGTGAACAAATTGGGCCTCATTAGAAGTATGGCGGTAAGGCAACAATGGCGCCGGTATCGCTACTGGCGCCCTTGCTACCGTACCGCCATACTGCGAGTTCTGCTCGCCAGGTCCGACCTGACGGGCAATGCGGCACCCGCGATCAGAACTCGTGGATGCACCGCCACCGTTATGAACGGTGCTTGTGCATCCGAGCTCCCCATTCCCATTCAGCCCTATGGGGCCGTATGGGGATGGGGAGTCCCTTATTGCCGGCACTCACGAATGGGTAATTACCGGGCTGCCCATTCGCGGGTGCTGGTAAAATCACAGGTCCGGCGGCAGCCGTGCCTTTGTTACAGGCACGGCTACCGCCAAACCTGTAATGAGGCCCATTGTGTTATTTGAAATGATACCTGTTTCGGTTTCATATTTAAAAAAATACTTAAACATACTAAACAGTCAATACGTCGATTTTAAAACGCTTCTGTTAGTGTCTGCAGCTCATCTTTTTCAGAGTGTGCGCAAACTCGTTTAGATGAAGAGGTGGCGGTCATTCTGATCCAAGCATTGCATACATTCATTCGCCGGGTTTTAAGCAGAAAGCTTCGCACATTGGTTGCACGGCTGCCAGATTCTTTTACTGCGATTTTACACGGATGAGAAGTTCATGAAACGCTTCCTTGTATGGCTCCAAGAGGGGTCTGAACTGACGTGAACTCGCCGACTAATGCAGATTACTCAGCTTGTGCTCAACGATTCACAGTAGTTCAGAGAGTTCGTGGCTCTGGACTTGCATTTTTATTGCATTCATTTATGACGGGGCAATTCTCTCAAAAAGGCTGTTTCATTTTGCCAGTCACTTATTCAAGACCTGAGTGAACTACGCGAGATTAAAGTCACAATTGCAATAGGGTGTCCTGTAAATGAAAACGATCTTAGTCCTCTTCCTAGTCACCAATGGTCTTGGTTTACAAACAGGCAATTGAACACAGTTCAACATCACATCCTTAGAAAGCGGCTTGAAACCTACTTCTATATTTCTAGCACTGCAATTGACTGGATGAAGATCATAATAGGTCAAACTGGGTCGTTTCCTTGTGGTATGCCTCAAGGTTAACCCCTCGTTCCTCTGTTACATGGACCCTACCAACCTCATCAGAAACATCAGCTTGTAATTCCAAATATACCCAGATGACTCTCCATAAACTCAGCTAAAAAAACTCAGTCATCTTCAACAAAAGGATGTTGTGATCAACCAAGTAAAAGGGCCTCATTATGAGTGTGGCGGTGCAGTAATAACGTGCTGCTTACCGGCACGTTACTGCACCGGCACACTCCAAGTTTGGTGGTGGTGGGATGGACGGATTTGCCCGCAGCTCTGAGCTGCTGGTAATTCTGGCACGCCACCACCAAAAAATGCTGCTATTACCGGTGCTGGTAATACCGGCAGTTCCCCCCATGGGGTCCAATAGGACTGAATGGAATGGGGAATTCCAGCACTTACCAGCACTTATAATCTGCCGGTAATTCCGGCAGACCAAGTGGCGGTAACAGTATTGCCGTTTTGTGGTATCCCTGCTGGATTTACCAGCGGGATATCACCAAATGTGTAATGAGGCCCAATATGTTGAAAAAGGTCTCTATCACCTAAGACTCACACAAATATGGCCCCATAGCCAACATAAGATTTAGCATCTCTGACCAGAGCTATCGTTCTAGGCAGGCTTGACTATGACAACTCTTTATACACCAGATTCCCTAATTACCTTTTGAGAATCTCCAGAGTATTAAAATCATAGTGGACTAAACCAGGAGATCCACTGGCTCACTGTTTCCTCTTGTGTTTACTGCATTACCCAGAAAACCGTCCATGCAAATGGATTCTCCTACATACGGCTTTGCATCAAAACATACAATCCATCCAGGAACCTTTACTCTTCACAGACTGGGTTTCCTCAAGGGCCTTCCAACAAGAAACTCAGAATCAGGGGCTGCAGGTGTGCAGTTGAAGTGCCAAAGCTATGGAGTGCTCTACCAGACCATCTAAGGCGGGATCGTGTTCTCAATGTCTTGCTACACTGTCTCAGTTTCAGACGCATTCCCATTGCCCTTGTCTAGATGCTGTTGATCGGGCTCAGTTCCTGGCACCCTTAAGGAAACCTCTCAAGAGCAGATGTTAAATGTCAATAAATAAGGACATGCTCGCTGCCTTCCAGGAGCAGCACCAGCAGAGGGGAACAGGAGAGTACCAGTACAAGTATAAGGGAGTGGGCAAACGTCACGCTGTCCGGTGCAGCATAAATCCTTGAGCCGACTGGTGTAAAAAGTAACAAGGTCATTTGCTAATGGCCGGTCCGGGAGCAGTAGGTGTAAAAGGAAGGCGTAATGCTTTTATTCCTCCATTTTCCACTTCATCCCATTTTGGGCACACGGCGCAGTTAACGTTGCTCCATGCTTTCCTCCCCCGTCGTGGAATGGCACTCCATTTTACATCTGCATGAAATGGCCTTGGTGTTGTAAAACAAACAGATTTCTATGGAATGCACCTCCATTTAGCACCTACCATAGAGAAGGGTGATTCCTTCGGAATCCGTTGCTAAATGCGTATTTTGCAGAAAACAATGTACTCATTTATAAGAGTGAAAGTAAAACTGAAGCCTGGTTTTACTCTTCAGTTTTCCACTCCACCTTGCAAAAGTTGAAAATCACATACATGGGACCCAGCATACCAGAAGTGCTAACGTCGGTGGTCCCATGCATGCAATTTGCATTTGTTTTAAAATGGCCCCCTAAGTGTTGCAGGGGCCTTCTGAGTCAGTCATGGTATGACCTTCCTGTGCTATCCCTTCTCAGACACTTCTCTTTCAGTTGTCTTTATGGAGAAAACGGAAGGACTCCAAAATGTGCTCCTCAAATCCTCGTCATGTTTCCTTCACTGAACCCGAAGAAGAGCTCCTAACAAAACGACCACCAGGCCGAGGCATATGCTCTAGGCTGAACAATGAAAGACTACAGGCCTGATTTACAAAGATGTTTTAACATGGGAAAGTCCCATTGAAAACATGTTTGCAAGCCAGGCCCTAAGCCTCCTTTTGTGCCTCTCTTATTAAGCATGTTGTATAATTAATAAAACCTTCATTAACTGGAGTTGATCTTGTCTCACTGTAATCAAGTATTTAGCAAATATTGAAGACGCTCTCCCTTTGCCAAAATGTGTAAAATGTGTAGCTCTACTGCAAAATGTTTGCAGAAATGCTCTGTACAAACACAGAGTCGTGGTAAAGGCTATTGTTTCAGATTTAGGGTAAAAGAAATCTTCAGGCATGATGGCGGTCCTTGCGATGATCACTTGAAGCCAGCAGTGTTCCAATTGTGGGATCATCTGATTCCCTTCGCCTGTTTCATACTGCTCATTTAGTAGTCTGTTTTCATACCTCTTCATACTACTGAGTTCTCCATGACCCATGTACTGGGTACAATTCACTGTACTTTTGATGACGGAAAAGTGATGGCCCGCATATTCCAACCCAATCACCTGAGGGGAGTGTCCGAGCTGTCTCAGGATTGGGGCTCAGTGAAATGTTACTTTTCTCTCAAAGCAAATTGTAAATTGGCTTGAAAAATGTATAAATAGGTTGGATTATTACACAGCCATTTATATTTTCATACTGCTGCTTTTTTATTGACAAATTGATTGCTTTTCTCACAAATGGATTTACTTTTCAAGAGATTCATTGTCATAATGAAGCAATTCAAGTATGTCCTCAATGCAACTTTTTTTAAAAAATTCTGTTTAGATGGACATTTGATATGTGGTATTCATCTGGCACTTGTTATTGTAAATGGCTTGTACAGAACTGCAGTAGTAGACATTTGTTACGTCAGTATGGGAACAACCGTGAAGATGATTCTCAGAGGCAAAAATAATTGTTTATTTTTCCCACCATAAAAAGACTCCAAGTACTCATCAAGTCCTCAGAACTAAGTGTTGATAAGCAAGATATTTTACGTAAGAAGGTCTGGTTTAAAAAAGGGCTCCCCATTGTTGGGTCGAGTTTCTCCAGTTTAACCCATTTCCCAAATGGGAGGGTACCTCATAATTCCCCTTGTATTGCGGTGCCCAAAGAGATTTGGCCAGAGGATGCACCATTAGTATAGGAAGGGAGACACACGTTATAAACCATTGTTACGTGAGTAACAAATGCGGTGTCATTAATATAAGCCTGGCCTCTTACGGAAGTTTGCTGCAGGGGTAAGAAAGGAGCCTGCAATTTTGTATTCATTGCCTACTGTCCTGGCAGCAGCTTCTTTACTGCGGCTATCGAGGGCATTATAGGCATCTGTGTCATGGGCGGCAACGAGGTGGATAAATGTCCCGTGCTAGGTCGAGGCCATTTACTCAGCGGCCCCTGCAGGTAGACTTCCCTAAGTGTGCCATCTCCTTGTCCTCTGGTGACTTTAATTCTTCATTTTCTCTGCAGGAGAGCAAGCAACGTCCCGCTGGTCACTGTCAAGTTCCTCTAGGTTCTTTTGCAAATATCCCACATTGAGGGGAGATATATAGTGAGTTTACACACACACACACACACACACACACACACACACACACACACACACGCACGAGCAGGCCCAGGCCTGCAATGATGACAGGAGCCTCTGCAAGCTTTCAATTCTCTTTATTCTATCCTGCGGCGAACCACCGCTTTGCGGACTCCCTACTACGCATGCGCATGCCTTGCGCATTCTAATTGGTCCATGTGACAGAGCTCAGAGGCTCTGTTAACTGTGTCCTTGCCAGGACATGACTGTCATGATGTTGATTAGCAGCACATTTTATGGTCAATAAAGGCCACATTATGCCTTTTCTGCATGAAAAGTCTCTAAAAAAATATTATTGTGTTTATTGGTTAAATAAAACCTTATACACATTTATAAAAGAGGTGATACATTCATTACCTTTAAAGGCACATGATTCATAATCATCCTACTATTCGTAAAAAACATAATATATAAAACTTAAAATACCTTCAGCCTAACTTTTTAATTATTTCCTTCCATAAATAATACACAGTAAAATTAATAACTACATTTTCTCCCATAAACAAATAGAACCAGATTTGATCAGTACATATAAAATTCATATAAGTGACTAAATTCCCATATGCCATTTCGTATAGAATAGTGAGATTAATAAAGTCTTTTTACAGATGTCTAGAGGTCTCCAATTCTTTTTTGCATAATCTACAAACACGCTCTTCATGAGGGATGTTATACCAAGTCCCCATATTTACTAATGTAGGGAGTCGATTAAATCTTAAAAACATAATACAAGTCTTGCATTTGGATCTTGCAGATTCTTTAAATAAGCACATAACGTATTCACAGGGAATGATTGCGTGGAATATTCTCCATAATTAGACTTTCTGGACAAGTGGTTACTTCTTACATTTCCATCTCAAATTGCTGCTTTTAATTTTATTTCTCTGAATTTGCCATCACAAACTCATTGTATCATCTCAATAAATTCTCTCGTGTCATTTACCCATGTTTTTAAAGTGTTATGCATGTCAACTTTGCCCTCTGGATCCAAGAAGTGCAAGTAAAGTCACTTTAGTCCGGGAGCGGCCAATGCGCCTCCGCCACATCCCGCGCAGGCAAAAGGATGTATCGGAAATGTGCGCCATATCTTCAATCAGAGGCCTGTCAGTTCCAGCCTCCATCAGTTCTAAAACCAATGGAAACAGCTTGTCAGGCTGTTGTACACATAAGTCCAAAAAGGGAGACTGGGAATCCTGCTCGATTGTGAGTTGCTGAACAGCTACTTCAATGTCAGGATCAATACCATCTGGGTGCTCTGAATAATATTCACAACCTTGGCCAGAATCGGTTTTAGCTCTCGTTGTCCCTCAGCCATTCCAGAGCAGAGAGTAAGTAGGGAATCAAGTTTGGCAGATATGGCTTTTGATGCACAAGTATGGGAAATGTCTTTATTTCTAAGAGACAAAGTTTGTCAACATCATACGTTCCTCTTCACTTGCAATGTCTGATGAATCAGAAGAAGACCAATCTTTGTAAATCAGGGCTGATCGATAGATTAGTGCCTATAATATTATCATATCCATCTGAGGCATTCACCAATGTGCCTGCCCCATCCACAGAATTTCTCTGCATTCCGAGACACATGTTGAGCAACGGGTTATCATTATCAATAGGTAAAGACCCTAAAAACGAATTACCCAGTACAACCTCTGGGCTGCAAGGAGGAGGTTGCAAGTCAATCGTACTTGTTTCTCCAGTAGCCTCAGTATTCACAGTTAGAAAAAAGCTAGTGATCTTAGATTGTGTTTCAAGAGCGGTGTCCTGCTTATCTTTTTTTAAACAAGGATCTCCATTTGTAATGTAACTGGAAGCTATGGGGCTTCGGGTATGCTTTCCAGCACAGGCGTTGAACTATAAAGGCGATATTTTCGGTGCTTAGCTGTATTGAGGTTTATGATACAAGCTGTAATGTTTTTGCAAGTGACTCGCCAACGTTAACGGGAAAACTGTGAACTTCCCTCCAATGGCAGGACGGACAGTACAGGTAGCACTTCAATACACAGATCCCCGAAAGCCAACTCTGCTTGGTGACTGGAAAACCTCCCAATGCTGCCGAACGCTGAACACTGTGAACACTTAGGCGCACTTTGCGGTGCATCAGTGCCTCGCAAGGGTTTTATATTGTGAAGTTTAAAGACACTGGGCCTCATTACGACCCAGGCGGTAAGTTAGCGCCTGGGCCGTGACTTTACCACCATGGCGTAAACTACGTTACGCCATGGTGGTTGGCGGACTTACCGCCCCATTCCGAGGTTGGCGGGGCGGTAAGTCCCCAATCCCCATTTACCCTTCCCCATTCCCATTTTTGCCCCATAGGGCATAATGGGAGTGGGGAAGGCGTTAATTACGCCACCGTAAATTACGGTGGCGTAATTAACTCCATGGTCCCTTAGCGCCATGGATTTTAACACCTGCTAAAAGCAGGTGTTAAAAGCGCCATGGCGCTAAGGGACCTCGTACTCAGGCGGTAAGGGTCGGCGCTGTTAACGCTGCCGTAAACCCCTTACCGCCTGAGTCGTAATGAGGCCCACAGCCTCCCAGTTGAGTTCAAAGCAATGCAGATCCGGAAAAGCAGCAACACACGTCCTTCCTGGCCAATACGGTGGAACACTGTGAAGACTTCCGCGCACTTTATGCCTTTCCGTTTGGTGTCTGGGACTACAGTAAATGAAGCAAAATCTAAGATTCTTTCATTGTCAAGAGTCTGTTCAGGTTGTGTATCAAAAAATAGCTGATGGGTGGGGAACCTCACAACTTGAAATACATCTACATTGGGCCTCATTATAAGTTTGGTGGTATCCCGCCGGTAAATCCAGTGGGATACCACCAAACGGTAATACCATTACCACCACTTGGTCTGCCGGAAATACCAGCAGATTCCAGGTGATGGGAAGGGTGGGAATTCCCCATTCCATGGAGTCCTACAGGACTCTATGGGGGAAATTGCTGGTATTACTGTCACCGGTAATACCAGAGCTGGTAATACCAGCATTTTTTGGTGGTGGGCTGCCTACATCATGTGGCGTACCGCAAGGATTCTGTGTCTCCCTGTTAGGAAAGACTTCTCTTTAATGCACCTTTCCTTCCATCTTAATGGCACCCCCAAACATTTTGCTTTTATTTTTTAATCTGACCTGTACTTCTGTGCAGTGAAGCTTTAAGCTTCACCTCACTGGCTTTTCCTCACATGTTATGGGGAAACTGACATGTCCTTCAGGCTGTCAGTACTGGAAAACTTTGTTTCCCTTAGTCGTGTTACTGTGTTACTACTTTTGGTTGCTTTTGTATCACTTGTGGTAACTTTATTATCATTGTGCAGAGCAGCTTACACTGCAGTGCAATGGGGTGCATTTTTGTATTGCCCTAAACCAACACTCTGAGGATTTTTGGTTACTCTAGGTGTGCTAAAAGGATACGTTGTTGGCAGCAGTGACCTTTTCCCTCTTTTGGGATTCTCATTTTTAGCCTTACTGTGTTTACTGTGTTTGGCTACTAACTGTGGTTACTGGTCTAACATGGCCGTGCCATGAGATTTTTCGCTTGTCCTTTTGCCATCTTGTTCTTCAGCCTTCTTCCTGGCCTAAGATGCCAGGAAAATCCTTATAAGGACTTCCCGTTCCCGGAAAGCAAAAGCTTTTGGCGGGCTACTGGAGGGCTGTGTGTGTTTGCTGGCAGGATGTGGGCTGAGACTGTCTAATCCCAATCCACAAACTGAATGGACCACTGCTGGGGTATGTGTGGGGGCTAGTCCTGATATTGGATAATGAGGGCAGCAGCTCTTTCTTGGCTTTTAGGATAAGAAGAGGACCCCTGCACCCATTCTTCAGAGATCCTGGAGAAAACTGAAGGAGCCAAGTATCCTGACCTGCAAAGAAACCTGAGACCTGACTGAAGGAGGCCTGGGAACCAACTTCTGCTGCCGTCCTGGAAGAGCTCTGTCTTTCTCGTGATCTTTAGCTGTCCTGCGAAGGAGCTGAGACCCTTGCAGTGGAGCGACCATCCATTCCTGACGTCTGCTCGGTGCCCTGTCAAAGGAAGCATTTGGAAGTGCCCTAGAACCGTCCTGTGGCTGGCTAGCTTCGTTTTTGGGCTACCATGCTGCCAATCACTGTACTGAGTTTCAACCTGAAACATGGGGGATCCTCAGCTGGCCCTAAGGGACTAACTGCTGCGTAATTTCAGCGTCCTAGCATCTGGGGACCCGAGAGAGGAGGGAAAGCCCAACCTTGGCTGCAGAGTCCTTTTGCGTCACTGTGCTGCGGTGACCAATGTCCAAAATTGCTTACCTGACCGGAGGCCAGTCCTAAGAGGGGTCCTACATCGAGTTTTGCTGCATTCTTCAATTGAGAGACCTTGCAACAGTGAAAGACACCAACCGGAGATCAGCTCAAACCTGCAACCCCTGGGAATGGAGGACAGTGGCTTTTGGCTGGAAAAGCAACCTCGGACCCTCTTCCTTTGTTTTGCCAAGTCTGGAGAAGAATCGGATTATGGAGGATAAATTGCTAAGCTTCTAAGCTACTTCTATACTCCCATTATAAGTCAATGGGCTTAAAATAGATCCTAATTCTAACATTATTGGCTTTGCCAATGCTTGCTTGCACAAGACATCTGTTTGTTGGATCTACTTTTGGACATTAGCCTAACTTGAACCCTAATCCTAAGAACCCTTCACTGGACCGGAGAGACCCTACCTGCATTTTTCCCTATCTGCATTTTTTCCTGCTTCATAGCTTCTATTGAACTTTTACCCGAACTATTGGGCAAAAGGCCCCAGACAACCTAAGGATGGACAATTTTAGTATGGGATCATCTCTGTGGACCTTGTGTGCATAATACTATTTTAGCCTTTCCTTTGCAGGAGTTTCTGATGTGTATTATACCCTATAACAAAGTGAATGTATATATGTATTTAGTTTAATAGTCTTGTGTGATAACTGTACCTGCTAGTAGTCATTTTTCACATTTTTCACAGTGTGTTTTTGGCCTATGAATAATAACTGTATTTTTATACACCCTAAGTGTAATTTGTGATGCCCATTGTGTGACCTCATTCTGGACCCCTTACAAGCTCACCACCTCTGAAGAACTTAGCCTAGGCTTTCTGTCACTGCTACCAAAACTAGTTTGGCTACAGCTTCCCAGAGTTGTTCCTGTAACAATATTGATTGGCCTTCTATACATCTATCCACCAGGCCAGCATATAGAAAATCAGTCGTAACACTTCCCCACACTCTGCAACGTGTACACAAAATCCATTGTTCGACCCCCTTGACTCTCTTGGCATCTCATACATTAACTACATCAATGAGACTCAAATTTGTATCCCCCCTCATCAGCGACCACTCCAAGGACACACTCAGAATTAACTCTGTCTATGAATCCATCCAAGCCCGGATAGCCACACACAGACTGTGCCTCAATGATGATAAAAGAGCTTGTCCTCTTTGGGCCTCCTGCCCATTTGGCAAAAATACCACAGGACTGCAAAACCTTCATCATTGATGGCCACAACATCGCAGTCGCTACCTCAGTCAAGACCCTAGGCGTGTACCTTGACTCCTCTTTGACTATGACCCGCCAGGTCAACTATATTGCCTCATCATCTGGCTACGCTACAAAGCTCATTAACGCCAGCAAACCCCTCCTCTCCACGAAAACCAACTTGAAGTTGTACATGCCCTTATAGGGTCTAAACCTGACTCCTGTAACTCTTTACTCTGCGGCACCTCGGAAAAGAACCTGCATAAACTAAAAACAATTCAAAACAATGCCCTCCGGGTGGCATTGGACATTGGTAAGAGGGACCACATTTCAGAGGCTAGAAAAGCTGCCCACTGGCTCCCAGTCAAGGATACAATCAATTTTAAGATCCTGTCCATCACCCACCAGTGGCTCTCAAATGACGACCCGCAATACCTGGCTGTCAAAATAAAGAAACACTCTTCAACAAGCCCCATAAGATCCCTCCACAAACACTGCCTCATCACACCCAGGTCCAACAGCACAGGACCGGGTGATTCAGCTTCCCTGTCCAGGCACCAGCACTCTGGAACGAACTCCCACCCCTCATGCGAGACAAACCTTCCTACAACGTCTTCAGAAATCACCTCAAGATGCACCTCTTCCATTGACTTTGACCCTCTCCCTTCCCTCTTTCTGACCCTCTCACTGACCCTCTCCCTTGTCTCCTTTTTCACTCCTCCTCCAGATCTTCTTCACCACTGTGTAACTAGAACCTAGATGCCCATGGGCTTTGTGGTCTGTGAATAAATGTAAAAATAAATAAATAAATGTATTAATGAATTAATTTCAGGCAGCTCAGAGCTGCTGGTAAATCCCGCCACCGCACTACCATACTTGGAGTGTGCCGGTGCTGTAACGTGCCAGTATGCAGTAATATCGGCACGTTATTACCGCACCGGCACACTCACAATGAGGCCCATTGTCTTCCTGAAACATTTATTAAGTGCAATTTTGACAAACTAGTAGGGAATTGGAAACAAACAGTACCTGTTGTTGACAGATGTATTTTCAACCGACACACAATGCACCCTTTGCCATGATGCAAGACCTGTTGTCTCGTTGAGACAACTATGCTTGATTTATTTATTTTCCCCTCCATGATATACCTAAAGAGAAAGTAACCACACCTCTGTCGGGGGGGATTCTGCCGGGGTCGGCCGGGCCGTCCGCAGACCTCCGGGCAGGGAGGCCCCAACTCCTCCCGTGTATATCTCGGATCGAGACAGAGTATGAGGCACACACAAGGAGCAAGGCAACTTCTGTCGTTTATTATGCAAACGGCAGGGATGGGTCAAGGAGCGTACGCGTTCGTCCTGACACACACACAATAGTGGGGCTCGCAGGCCCTTTTTACTACATTATGACGCGCTACTTGCGTCATTCCAAAAAGTTACCAAAAGAACCTATCGCCACTCTTGATTGGTTGCTCGAGTGGTGGGGTTAGTATAGTACGCCTATAGAGAATGATATTAGTGGTTAAGGTGTAGTCAGGTGGTATATCTGGGTTGTCCCTACAATTAGATACATAAGAATTGTTACATGAAGACCCCTGAGGATTGGCTAACGTTACTGACGTCTGAGATAAGAACCTCATGTTCTGATTGGTGCATCCGTGAGCTCCCCAGCCTGGGACCACCGTTGTTCCCAGCACACGGTGCACCTGTGGTTGCAACAGTGTTTCAGTATGGGTACGTGCAGGCAATGTGAGGATTTATTCATAGGTGGGAGACTGACCGTTCCCACTGTAGCAGGTGTCCATTGAGCCTTTCAAGTGTGTCGGCCTGCGTCTCGTAGCGAGGTACCCAGACGCCTTTTCTCTCCTGGGTTTTGGCATCTCGTCAGGTTCGGCTTGGTCACGTGGGGAGGGACCGTGTTTGAGGCATAATTCTGCACAATTAATATTGTTTTTCCACTGTATGTCTGGTTTAATTTGCAGATATGATTTTAACATTGGTACGTGGAGTGCGAGGTTGCAACATCGTGCCTTTGAAGATTTGTTTCTTGACTGTGGGTTTGCAACAGTACGACCTTGGCTAGTTGCTCCACTGGGTTCTTTCTGCAGGCTCAGCAACCTGACTTTTGCTTTGTTAATGTCCACGGGAACTCTTGCTTGAGGCCTACTTGGGCCTGGTGCACGAGTAATCCATTTAGTGCATGGATGCTTTAGGTTATAGTGGCATACAGTTTCATGGCCAGTATCGTGTTTCCATTATATCTCTCATGATGGTAACGGGTTTCAAGAGAAGCGTGAGCAAGCGTTATAAATGAGCTCATGGTGCGTCTTGCGTTTCTGCATTCTGAAAGCCTATGTAAAAATAATAAAGATGCACGTCCGTGAATAAGCCTGTCGCCTACGTCAGAGCACTGAGTATGTTCTTCGTGTAGATTGGTGTGGAAATGTTCAGCGTGTATAATAGTTCAGCGGTGCTTCCCGTTATCTAGGTCGTCATGGCATCTCTAACGATGTGTAGATTTCAGTCTAGTTGGTCCGTGC
This sequence comes from Ambystoma mexicanum, assembly GCF_040938575.1. Classification (NCBI taxonomy): domain Eukaryota; kingdom Metazoa; phylum Chordata; class Amphibia; order Caudata; family Ambystomatidae; genus Ambystoma; species Ambystoma mexicanum. The sequence continues at coordinate 542,833,536 of NC_090935.1, read as the reverse complement.
CGCAGGTGTCGGCATGGCCAGTGCGGGCTGTTGGGCAGGCAGATGGACACATCCGTATGTTTCTGTACCAGGGTATTTGGTCATCTGGTAAATGGGCAAACTCTTCTCGTGGCGGGTGTCTGGGCCGCGACCCTCTAGGCCAAGCGCGAGAGGTGAAGGACGGGAGTCTGGTTTTCCATTCTCCCACTTCAGTCCCCCCTCTGGTCGACTTGTCGACCACAAACATATCCTTCTCGTTATCTCCTCTTACTCTCCATATCTTGGTTATCCCTCCGAGATGTCCATAATGGTTTACGTGATCTTCAAATGACCAATACATGTATTCGCATGTTCCTCCAGGAGTACAGTACACCCATCTTCCTATGTAGCTCCTAGGGTTCCTTGGGTTCTCGATCTTCACTGATGGTGGGTCTAGATGATTGGCGATGATTTGGGTGCGCAACTTCTCCCTTTCGTGTATTATCACACCTGTGTGCTGGCCGTCATCCGCCGGCATCAAGGGGTGCATTCCCACCATTTCCAGCAACTCATCAGTTGAGCGCGCCTTCCGGGCTTTCCAAAATCTAATTATTATCAGTGCAGCTCCAGCCAAAATAGCACATCCCACTATTATTTTCAGTCCATCTGACAGCCAAGATGGCATCCATGACCATAATAGTGAAAACCAGCTTTTATCCTTGTTTACGCCGTTACTTTCGTCCATCATTTTGGAGTGCATCTGGGCCAATTGTGAAACTGCTTCTGTTAGTGTACCATTGTCGGCATCGTTGGCAGGTATGAACGTGCAGCATGATTGTCCTATCTTTGCACAAACTCCTCCTTCCATTGCTGTGAGAAGGTCCAATACATATCTGTTCTGTAGTGCTACCATCCTTACAGCTCGCAGCTCCTCTTTAATTGCGTTAAACCCATTTACTGTCGAATTTATGGTCATCATTAGTTCCCATCTGGTTATTTGCAGCCATTTTGCGTTTGCGTATGCCTGCAGTCCCGGATGTATTATTGAGGAGAAGAACATTGCTGCTCTGCTGAATAGTCTGTGTTCTGGCGGTATTGATGTTAGTTCCGTTTCCGACCTTCCCCACAGATAATTTCCTGTTAATGGCTCTCCTTGTCTTTTTCTCCTGTTTAGGACAGTATCATTGCTGTTTGTCCTGTTTTCTTGCTCCTTCTGGAGTGGTGCAGATCTCTTTCTTCTCCTGTCTCCTTCATCCATTTTCGGAAATTTCGCCACATCGACATGCTTCTTAGGTACCACTAGTGATGGTACATTGACGTGTACCATTGTGCACACACCACTCCACAGGGGAGGCAGTGTATGATATGCCTTTTCTCCGCAGGCCCAATAATGGTCCATTATTACTGCTGTTCCCGCTCCCCCCTCAGGTAACTCCATCACACTTGCACAATTGGTGTTATATCCCACGTCCACCTCTCCTTTATGCTGGTAACATACTTTGGGCGCAGTCAATGGTAATATAGTTATCGGGTCTTCATCTTCTTCTACCCACGTGAGCATTGGTACATACTTGATCCATGTCGTCCAACATCGATGATTGTGTGTCTCGATGGTTGAGATAGTTTCTTTTGTTACCATGTTGCTGCCAACCACTCCTATCTCCCAGCTGGTACCCAGGAACACCTTTCCTGTTATCGTCAGTAATGGCCTCTCCCAGCATCCTTGTTTACCCGGAACTTCCGTGGCGTACCAATCACATGGTAGATACTGCAGTGTTACCTTCTTTGTTTCTCCTTTTTCAGGGCCACTTGTTATGTATCTGAATGCTTCAGCATGTAAACTGGTCTTGTGATAACTCAGATAGGTCTTGAGGAAGTTGTTTTCATATGGGTATGAGTCTCGTGTTTTCCATGTCATGTGCACTACTGTTCCTTGGAATCTTCCTTTCGTTTGGAACAGGGCCAAATATATTATGCACTGTGCTGTTTTTTCATCTATTTCTGTGGCAACAAATGTTCGTGAAGCGCTCATGGCGTATGGTATTAATGAGCAAACGTAACAGCTATCCTCAGTTGTCTGCTTACCAATGCGGGTCATGTGCTGGTACCATATGTTGTTTGTGACGTGTGCTGAATCTTGTACATAATTATCAATACCTTTATTGTCTGAGTATGTGCTGCGTTTAACTTTATTTCGCTTTTGTTCATTGTTACTGTTACCACCTGACGTAACACCTGTTGCAGCAGGGAGGTGGGGTACATTAGGTTTGGGTGCAGCAAAAAAACTCATAGCATAGCTGTACTGCCATACAGAGGCAGCCAAAACTCCGGTGATCATAAAAATCCCTATTATTTTTATTACATATGCTAACCTCACCGACATTTTTGCTCTTACCTTGCTGCAGTCCTGGCAGCGTATTCTTGCGACGTTAAAGTTGCCCGCCTAAAAATTCTCAAAAAGTGCTTGTTATTAAATGTTAGTTTTGTTTCATTAAGCTCTCCCTATCAAATAGTCATTCAGTGCCCAGGTGAAGAGTTGCTCCCATGCTACTCTAAGTGATCGGTCTCTCAAGACCGGCAAGTATGGGCGGAGGTGGGGCATGTAATTTTCTATGGCCAGGAGGAAGGCCGTGTAGTATACACGTACCCTTTTCTTTTTTAAGTATGTTGGCCTTTTTATTTCGTATACAAATTGGTGTGACAATTCTTCTGGGTAACTATCGTCTGGCAGCACCATCTACGCCTGCACACTGAATTTGTTAGATAACTTTTCTTAACAATACAATATTACGCAGCTCCTGTATGTGCGAGAGAAAAAGAGAACATTCACGTGTTTACATGTGTATTGGTGCAAGCGAAGTCCTTAGTTTTTATTACAATTGTATTTAGTAGTCAATGGGGGGGGGGTTTGCTCAGATGGCGGGAGCAGTTTTACTCTTTGAACGTGTGACCATGGGGTGGGCAGTGTGGGGATCGCCCCCTTCTTCGTCCGTTATTCTCTCCGAGGGAACAATTGGGTCGTTGTCTGTGGTTGTGTTTTCTTCCGCTGCCGGGGATGTTGTTGGCGTTTTTCCAATGGACCTGTCGTTGGCGCTGGGGCGGGTCTGCAGTTTGTAGATTTTTACATCATGCAGGTGGTTCCACGCACGCTTATCCTTTAGTTTTACTGCTCTTGTTGATACGTCCTCTACTAAATGGGGGCCAGTGAACCTCTGCTGGTTCCACCTTCTATTAAAATTTCGAAGTAGTACGTGGTCACCTTTGGCAAGTTGGCACAAGTTCTCCTTTCCCAATTCTGTATTTTCGTCTATTTCTTGGTTGCTGGTGGACCCGCCCCGTGTGCGCTCGAGCTGTTGAGACACAAACACAACGCTAGTAATCAAAGAAGACACATATTGATACATTTCATCACCTAACACATTCGCAGAACTTTCTTGGTCGGTGAATGCCCTTGACGTTGGTGTTAGGGGAAGGCGCATTTGGCGTCCAGTAACCACCTCGTGTGGGGTGAGGTGGTGGTCGGACCCTGGCCTGTTTCTAAGTTCGAACAGTGCTAACGGAAGGCAATACAACCAACTTTTCTTTGTTGTTTGCTGTATTTTAGCAATTGCCTCCTTCAATAGGCCATTCAGGCGTTCACATACACCATTGGCCTGTGGGTGGTACGCACATGCAAATTTGTGTTTAATGTTCAGTAGGGATGTGATATGCTGGAACATTTCATTTGCGAAATGGGGTCCGTTGTCTGATCTTAACACCTCGCACACTCCCCACCTGGGGAATACCTCCCTTACTATAAATTTGGCTGCTCTAAACGCATCAGGGTGTGAACAGGGCCCTGCTTCGATCCACCTAGAAAATGGGCATACTACTACTATCATGTATCTATTGCCTTGACAAATGTTGATCATATCAACATAGTCAATGTGGAGGTGCCGAAAAGGTCCTTCTGGTCGGGGTATGGTACCTCTTATCACCTTTAAAGTATGACCGGCCGTGAACTGTTGACATGTAAGGCAATTGCTGATAAAATTTGACACATGGGATGTTAACTCGGGACAGAACCAATCTTCTCTAATTCGTGCTGCTATTATTTCTTTGCCTGTATGGGCAGGGTGATGTAATTGGTTCAAGGCGGTATTTAACAATGCCAATGGTATTACAACTTTCCCAGTGCCACCCTGGCGCCATAGTGCGTCGGTTGGTGACATTGTGCATCCTCTTTTCACCCATACTTCTTTTTCGGCCATTGGTGCAGCCGCTTGTAACTCCATAATCTGGGTGGCTGGGAGATGGGTGTACCCTTCTTTTATTAACATCTCCCTCGCTATTCCCCTCCCTCTCCCTCTCTGTGAGTCTGTGGGGTTCCATATCTCACCAAAATATGCAGCATATTTTGCATGTGCGTCTGCTGCTGCATTTCCTTTTGATATATAGTCTTCTCCATTGGTGTGTGCTGTGCATTTTACTAGGGCTAGTTCTTGGGGATCGTTTATTACTTCAATTAGTTCAGCCAACAAGAGGGCATGTTGTACTGGAGTGCCGTCAGCTCTCCTAAACCCTCTTCTTCTCCACTTTGATAGCCCTGAGTGGACAGTGGATGTAACATATGCACTGTCGGAATATATAGTAACTTTTTTATCAAAACTTTCCTTTAGTGCCAATATGAGTGCAACCAGTTCCGCCGCTTGAGCAGAGTAATGCTGTGGTAATTGTACACACTTAATAGCCACACACACTGGCGCTTCCATCATTTGTACTACTGCTGCCCCAGTCCTCCTTATCCCGTCTCCTTGATCAATAGTTGATGACCCATCAATAAACAAAAGCTCACCTCCCTCTAGTGCGTTTTCTTCAACTTTCCTAGTACATGAGTACATCTCAGTTACTTGGGTGCAGTCGTGGGCGTAATCTCCCTCTTCAATTACTTCTGCTAGGAACCTTGCAGGGTTAACCGTGCTACATCTAACAATTGCCAGTTCAGCTTTGGACAAAATAATCTCATAACCTGTTGCCCTCTGTGTCGTCAGTGTGGACTTAGGTTTATTCAATATCGCAAATAGTGCATGTTCTACAAATAGTGTAGTTGGACACCCCATAGTTATTGATGATGCTTTTTCTACTGCAAATGCAGCTGCAGCAAGACCTTGTTCGCAAGAGAATTGTCCTAACATTATTGGATCTAAGTGACCGCTGTAAAATGCTACTGGTTTATAGCCCATGCTAGTCTTTTGGGCCAATACTGCTTTCATTACTGCTGAGTCGCAATGTGAAAATATAAAAAATCGTCGCTCATAGTCTGGGGATGCTAGTACTGGAGCAGTTGATATTGCTTCTTTTAATTCATCAAATGCCTCCTTCATTTCCATAGTCCATCCCAACTTTTTCTCCCCTTTATTTGCTTCCTTCAAACCCTCAAGCAGGGGTCCTATGTAAGAGCTGTAATCAAATACCCATGCTCTACAGTAGTTGCACAGTCCCAGAAATTGCTGCAGTTCTCTTACAGTCTGTGGCACGGGAGTGCCTGATATTGCCTGTGCTCTTTGTGGTGCAATTCTTCTTCCATATTGTGATATCAGTTGGCCAATGTAAAGTACCTGTTCCTGACAGTATTGTATCTTTTCCATGTCTACCTTGTACCCCTTTTCAGCCAATATCGTCAACATTTTTAATGAGTCCTCTCTACATTTATCTTCATTTGTACTGCAAATTATTATGTCATCCACATACTGTAACACTGTGCTTTCCAACTCAACGTTACCCAAATCCATCTGTATTACCCTATTGAAAATTGAAGGTGATTCACAATATCCCTGTGGTAATCTGGTATGTTTCCACTTCCTATTTCGGTAAGTGAAGCTTGTCAAGTCTTGTGAGTCTGGGTGTAATGGTATTGAGAAAAAAGCATTTTTAAGGTCAATCACTGTAAACCGTGATGCTTCTGCTGGAATGCCACACAAAATTGTGGCCGGGTTTGCTGTTACTGGATACTCTGCTTCTACTATGTTGTTCAACGGTCTGAGGTCCTGTATGAACCGCCAAGACCCTCCTTTAGCCTTGCGCACCGGGTACACAGCTGTGTTGCATGGGGATTCTGAGGGGACCAATATGCCATTGTTTATAAGGGCTGTTATGGTTTCGTATATGCCCTCATCTGCCTCTCTTGACAATGGGTATTGTTTCACTCTTGGTAGTATGGCACCCTTTTTTAATTTTATCTTTACACCCCCTATGCTTTTAATGCATCCTACATCATAAGGGCTAATAGTCCATAATGATTTTGGCACCTTTGACATATCTTCTTTAAAAAATGGGACTGGTGTGCCAGCGGGTGCCTCAAGTGCCATTACAATTTTCTGTGCCACTTGTTTGTGAGCCACTGTTAGCCACATTTCTACACTCATCATGAACACCATTTCATTTTCCTCCTTTTCTTCTGAAAACAACTCTTCATCTGACACCTGGGTCAGCCTACATCCTTCTGCTAGTGCTATCACCGCCCTCCATGCTCTCCCTTCTTTATCTTGGGCGTGCACAGCAACATAATCAGCTGTTGCAATAATGCTCTCAATGTCCACTGCAATGACCTTCCCTTCCAGTTCATTAGCTGGTGTTTCTGGTCGGAATAGATAGGCTGCTGGTCTCCTCCATATTTTCCCTCCTATCCCTGGCATCCATGCAAATGCCATGTCTGTTCCGTACTGGAATAGCTCGCCGTCTACCGGCTCCGCCCTGATCGCTATCTGTCCACAGTATGCTTGCAAAATCTGTCGTGCTGCAAGCATGTTAATCCCTGGAGTAGAGCAAATTATGCCATCCTCTGTAAAGGAGATCGTCATATTTAATCTGTTCATTATGTCCCTCCCCAGTATGTTTACTGGTGAGGCACTATAATACAAAAGTGGTACTGACAGATCGTAATCTCCAATAGATAGCGGAACGTTATCAGTAAATGGAACCAACCCTTTAGCCCCAGAAAACCCTTGTGTGTTCATGGCTTCGCCTGACATCTTAAACTTACCTTCCCTTATGCAAGACCGGGTCGCCCCGGTGTCAACAAGGAATGATAATTTTTTGTCACCTATCGTTACCTCTATGCGTGGCTCCTCCGCACTATTAGGTGTTACTGACAGGATGGGACACACCAAGGCCGTCTGTGGGCTGTCCTATTGGGGGTACAATGACTGGCCATTCCCTGTGTAAGGGTTGTGCCCCAACACCGTCACCCCACCCAATTGCGTTCGTTCAGGTTGTGGTGGTGGTTGTATTAACGCTGCACCAGTTACTTGTGGCAGGTATTGTTTTATTTGTTGTTGTGGTAGGGAATAGTGTTGGTCACTCCCTTGTGGTGACATCTGCTGTGGTTGTATGCCCTGCTGTTCTTGTGATGTCCTATGTTGTGCTTGTTCGTTCCATGCTGGTGTTCCTGGCCTGACCCTGCATGTACGTGACATGTGTCCTAATAGTCCGCAGCTCCAACACACGGGTGGTTCCCTGTTTTGCCATGGGAAGTTCCCTGTGTTGTCCTGGTATACTGGTTGCCCTGTCTGGTAATTATTTCTGAGTCCCCCAGCCTGTTGTTGGGTATTATATCCGTATCCTCTTCCCCTCATAAACCCTCCTCTCCCTCTATTATAATTATAATACCCAGCTCCTTGCATTGGGTACCCTCCTCCCATGTTCTGTGCGTGTGATTGCAGAGGCAGCACTTGCTCTATTACCTCTTGTGGAGGCGCTATTTGAGCTGGATTTTGTGCAGCCACTACTTGCGTTGGGCTTTGGGCCATTGGTGTTGGCGCAGTTATTAGTGCCCCTTCCATGGTATATTTAGTAAGTTTTTTCTGTACTAATTTGGCCTCTTCTGTTTTCCTGTCCTCTTCCTTTTGTTTCATTTTTCCTTGCCATGTTCTACAGTGATGTACTATAGTCAGTTGTATTTCCGGCCATGGTTTTGCTTCCATCCCCACTACTTTCTTTAATTGTCTCTGAACTCCTTCTGGGAGCCCTTGTACTAGTATATGATAAAATATGGCTGGTGTTTTGTCCCATTGTTCTCTAGTTTCCATGCGCCACTTCTCTTGAATATCCTGGATATAATCAACAGGATCCTCGTTCTCACCCATCTTACGGGAAGTAATGGCTCCTATGTCTGATGTGTCTGGGTACTGCACTCTTAGTGCCTGCCATAGCGCATGTCTGCAGTTTGCAAATGGTGCCCCATCATGCGATGTGTTTGTTATTGTTACCCCATGGAATCCCGCTCTTTTCCAAATGTCATCCGCTCTATCCCCTAATATTGATATTAACAGGCCCTTAACATCTCCCACTGCTAGTTTCTGTCCTGCGGTGTGTTTTTCCATTTCATATATCCATTTACCCGCACCTCCACTTAATGATGGGAGCCTACATTTTATGTTTTCCTTATCCGTATGTTTCCAAGGTACATATTGTGGTCTAACCCCTCCTCTCTCCAGCAGTGGCATTACATTCTGTCTTGTGTCATCCTTTATGCTCCATGATGTTAACTCTTCACACCCCTCCTCTTCCCCCATTCCTTTTACTACTTCAAATCCTTCCTTACTACCTCTTCTCCTACCTCCCTCTTCTTCCTTTCCCCTTTTTTCATCCTTTCCTGTGTTCAATATTGGCACGTCTGTTTTCCTGTCTTGCCTGCGACTAGGGAGGTCCCTAAGCCGACATGCATAAGGTGTAACTTCGTCCATGAAGGGTGCGAGCTTTATTCTGTGCAGAGAGCGTGCAGTTGTTGAACATGTGGGGTGTGGCGTTAGAGAGCGTGATGGTGATGTGGGTGGCGTGTGTTGGTTGGTGAGCGTCGGTGGCGTGTGTTCGTTAGTTTGTGTTTCTCCCATTCTTTTCACTTCCTCCTTACTTCTCTCCAGCTCCTCCCATCTTCTACTCACCCATGGCGAATCTATGTTTGTTCTAGTGAGGTATAGCTTATCTAAGCTTTCCCTTTCACTCTTCCTTCCATCCTCACTACAAAAATCATTCATAAATTGCGCCCCCCACTCTGCCTTTTTTCCTTTTATTGTTACAGTTTTTAAGTCTATTAGGTCTCCCTCTTCCTTTCCGTTGTTACCACCTGTTCCCCTTAGTGCTGACGTTGTTGCTACCTCTCTATTTTTATATACTTCTCCCCATCTTTCACTCTCCCTCTTACTCTCTTCTCTCTCCCCTTCACTCCTCTCCTCCATCTCCCTACTATTTTCCTCTCTTTTCCTTTTTAATTCCTCCATTACTTCATTGCTCATCTGTTCCAATATCCTTTCATCCTCTCTCCTCCTTTCCCATTTCACCCTTTCTCTTTCTACTATACTCTCTATTACCTTCCCCTCTTCATATTTTTTAGCTGTCTCTGATATTATCCTCCTCCTCCATATTTCCATTTCCTTTTCATTTTCTTCTTCTTCCTTCTTCTTCTCCCTCATCACTACTCTTGATACCCTTTCTGCTGCTGCTTTTACCCTTACAGCTTCCCTCTTTCTCTCCTCACTTTGCTCCCTTAATTTTTCCAATTCGTCCTTATCTTCTTTCCTTTTCCTCACTCTCTCTCTTTCCTCCCCCTCAAGTTGTTTTATCAGTTCATTCTGCTCATCCCTTAGTTTAGCTAATCTTTCCTCCAAAATCTCTTCCTTCTGCCGTAGCAGCTCCTCTCCCCTCATTTCACTCTCTCTTTCACTATCCTCGTTTGTTCTCTTTACCGCCTCCCTTTCCTCTCCAGTTAGTGATCCTCGTAATTTCAACAATATCTGTGCAGCTACCCACTCATCGTTTCCTATCTCTACAGTCTGCTCTTCTCTCCTCCCGTCCCCCATTGGTATCTTTCCATGAGCCACATATGGTGGAGGGCTGTATGCCGGGTTTGAGTATCCTTCAGCCGCCTTTAACTGTCCTTTTATTTCTCCTAATTCTCTTAAAGGGTACAACCCTCCCCCCTCTGTTTTCACTCCCGGTGTTAAGGGTATCTCATTGCTCGGTTCCTGTTTTATGTCAGCTAATTTATCAACCTTTCCTCCACCCAATTTTTCATTCCCCATATTCTTTGTTCCTTCACTCTCCTTTTCCCCATCCGTTCCTTCTTTCTTAATCTCCTTTTCTTCCGGTGTTTCCCCCATAGTGAACATTCCATTTGGTCCTGGTCTAGACCCCTGGAACATCCTCCATAAGTTAAACACCTCCACATGGTTTGCCAACTTCTTCCCCTTGTATGTATTGTGCAGATGGTTTAATAGTGAATGTTGGGCATATGGGTCAAAGCTACCATTAGGCGGCCATGGTGTCAACATTTTGTTGTCCGTCCCCTGGGTCCACTCTATGCTGTACTTAATTAACTTCTCCCTATGTGGTGGCAGTGTGGTGCATATATGTTGTAGTGGGGTAGTGAGGGTATTCCCCCACCCTCCCAACCCTCTCCCGTATGACATACTAGCGCACCCTTTCTTACCCTTCCCCTTGCTACCAGTTTGCAACATACAACCTTTTATTGCTTACCTTGCCCCGCAAGTGTGGGGACTTACGACAATCCTTTGACAATTTATGCAATGATAATAATCACAAAAAAAAAAAATTATAAAACAAATATATTTATGATGTTATATTATATTCCTTCCCCTACGGCCCCCTGCGGCCGAAGCGCACGCAGCCCCCTGCAGCTGCGTACCCCTTACGACGATCTTACACAGTCGTCCTTTTTCCCCGTTCTCCTCCCACCTTTACACTTGCCGTGGCCGGCGTTCTCCGTGCGCAGCCACGCCCCCTTCCCCTTCTCCTCTTTTATCCACTCGTTTATCGTTTATCTCCGTGTCCGCTCCTTTATCATGTTTCTCTTCCCCACCAATGTCAAACCCAAAGCTTCTTGTGTTCACGATATCTTACTAAATCCCTACTGGTGACGTCACCTATTTCTTCGAACTACTGGTATATTCGTGTTATGTTCTTTAAATTCAAAATACACTTGCAATCTACCCCGCTAACCCTACAGCTGTCTTCCTGTCTCTCCTGGAACAAGGTAATCTCATCAATACTATAACCGGACTGCGCACGCTGCGTCGCCTCGCGTGTGATACGCCCCTCAACAGGAGGGCTTAACCAGCCAATTATCTTCCGTTTTGGGCAACTACGTAACTAGCCACCGCCCACAGGGAAACGTCATCTACCTATCGAGTTTCTTGCTCGAACAATAGGGAACCTCATCTACCTATCGAGTTTCTTGCTCGAACAATAGGGAACCTCATCTACCTATCGAGTTTCTTGCTCGAACAATAGGGAACCTCATCTACTCATTGAATGATAAATGTCAAATCGTAGGAAACCACACACACCCACCCTCACACGTAGTCGCGATTTAGGCCAATCAGTGTCTTTCGAGCGGCTGCACGTGATGTTTTCGTGCCCCGCCCCCCTCTTTCGCGTAACGTTAGCTTTTTGTTGCGAGCGTCTGCACGTGTTGTTCTCGTGCCCTGCCCCCCTCTTTCGCGTAACGTTAGCCGCCTTCTCTCGCACTCAATTCACTACCATTCATTCCATTATCATCACTCAATTAAACCTTCACCCCACCTTTTTACAATACCTCCCTCCTCCCTTATTTACTTCCGCCCCCTCCCTCACAATTTCGCATTGCTTGTTGTGCGTGTCATGCTCACCAAGTTCCCTCGATGCAGGGCCGCTCGACTGCGTGCACCCCTCCAAGCGGCTCGCCACCTCCCCTCGTCTGGACCACGTCTGGACACTCGCCGACCGCGGGCGGGATACTTCTCAACCGGCTCCCGAGGGCCAATATCCGGATTGCGCTGTCCGGTCCTCTCGCAGCTCCGCGATGGTCCTGTAGTCCTCAGAAGGGGGCAACGGCAGAGGGGGCCGCGCCGCCGGGCCTCCCCGCAACGGGAGTGCCTGGAAAAATAAAAAATAAAAGTCGATCTTAAACAGATCTCAGCAGTGCCTCCAACTTGTCGGGGGGGATTCTGCCGGGGTCGGCCGGGCCGTCCGCAGACCTCCGGGCAGGGAGGCCCCAACTCCTCCCGTGTATATCTCGGATCGAGACAGAGTATGAGGCACACACAAGGAGCAAGGCAACTTCTGTCGTTTATTATGCAAACGGCAGGGATGGGTCAAGGAGCGTACGCGTTCGTCCTGACACACACACAATAGTGGGGCTCGCAGGCCCTTTTTACTACATTATGACGCGCTACTTGCGTCATTCCAAAAAGTTACCAAAAGAACCTATCGCCACTCTTGATTGGTTGCTCGAGTGGTGGGGTTAGTATAGTACGCCTATAGAGAATGATATTAGTGGTTAAGGTGTAGTCAGGTGGTATATCTGGGTTGTCCCTACAATTAGATACATAAGAATTGTTACATGAAGACCCCTGAGGATTGGCTAACGTTACTGACGTCTGAGATAAGAACCTCATGTTCTGATTGGTGCATCCGTGAGCTCCCCAGCCTGGGACCACCGTTGTTCCCAGCACACGGTGCACCTGTGGTTGCAACAGTGTTTCAGTATGGGTACGTGCAGGCAATGTGAGGATTTATTCATAGGTGGGAGACTGACCGTTCCCACTGTAGCAGGTGTCCATTGAGCCTTTCAAGTGTGTCGGCCTGCGTCTCGTAGCGAGGTACCCAGACGCCTTTTCTCTCCTGGGTTTTGGCATCTCGTCAGGTTCGGCTTGGTCACGTGGGGAGGGACCGTGTTTGAGGCATAATTCTGCACAATTAATATTGTTTTTCCACTGTATGTCTGGTTTAATTTGCAGATATGATTTTAACATTGGTACGTGGAGTGCGAGGTTGCAACATCGTGCCTTTGAAGATTTGTTTCTTGACTGTGGGTTTGCAACAGTACGACCTTGGCTAGTTGCTCCACTGGGTTCTTTCTGCAGGCTCAGCAACCTGACTTTTGCTTTGTTAATGTCCACGGGAACTCTTGCTTGAGGCCTACTTGGGCCTGGTGCACGAGTAATCCATTTAGTGCATGGATGCTTTAGGTTATAGTGGCATACAGTTTCATGGCCAGTATCGTGTTTCCATTATATCTCTCATGATGGTAACGGGTTTCAAGAGAAGCGTGAGCAAGCGTTATAAATGAGCTCATGGTGCGTCTTGCGTTTCTGCATTCTGAAAGCCTATGTAAAAATAATAAAGATGCACGTCCGTGAATAAGCCTGTCGCCTACGTCAGAGCACTGAGTATGTTCTTCGTGTAGATTGGTGTGGAAATGTTCAGCGTGTATAATAGTTCAGCGGTGCTTCCCGTTATCTAGGTCGTCATGGCATCTCTAACGATGTGTAGATTTCAGTCTAGTTGGTCCGTGCCGCAGGTGTCGGCATGGCCAGTGCGGGCTGTTGGGCAGGCAGATGGACACATCCGTATGTTTCTGTACCAGGGTATTTGGTCATCTGGTAAATGGGCAAACTCTTCTCGTGGCGGGTGTCTGGGCCGCGACCCTCTAGGCCAAGCGCGAGAGGTGAAGGACGGGAGTCTGGTTTTCCATTCTCCCACTTCACCTCTTCACTCTCTCCATGGTGTGGCACCAGGGTAGCAACCTCTGTTGAAATGTGTTGGGGTGGGATCAAAACTACCAGGTGTACATTTAGGATTGTGCCCTTGGAGCAGTTTAGCAGCACCCCTTTACAAAATTACCCTGTAGTTTCTGGTGCAAAATGTAATAGTTGTGATGATTCACAGGGTGTCGTCATTTCTCCCCAAGGGGAAGCTCTTGCCCATGAGGCTAGGGAGGTACTGTTGTTAGCTAATAGTCCCCCTAGGGGTGATTTAATGCGGGATGACCTCATGGGGACGGACTCCTCTGAAGATACGGGCGATCACCTGAGGTACGCCCATTGAATAGTGTCACTCTGCAACATTTACTAGCCCTTCCCGCAGTTCAGAACCATTTTATTGAAAGAAAACCTATTGTTGTAACACAGGGGATAAAGACAAAGCCAAGTACTAGGAAGATGGAGAGCACAGATGGCATGAAGGTCACTGACTGTGCTTGTACTGGTACAAGGTGGCCCTGAGGAGGCATGAGGATTAAGTTACCAACAGAAACAAAGAAAACAAAGGTAACAAGTGCAGAAACCAGCGGGAGTTTCAAACACTGTGGGCAGACCAGAGTGGGAGAAGAGCAGAGGACACCGGCGAGGCTTGGTAGGAGTTCTTTGAGGGTCTATCTGAGGCAGACCCGGAAGCGAAGCAGCAGATAAGAGCCGACGCAGAGCTGTGGCAACCAGAGAGAGAAGTCTGCTGCATCGGAGAGATGAACCCCAGTCCCAGGAAGTCCCGGTGATGTTGCAAAATCCCTCAGAAGGCAACAGGTGGTGTGAGAAGCCAAACCCGAACACTTATAAACACTTATAAACCAAGCATCCAAGGAGAGTTTCCTCATCATAGTGGAGTCAATAATTGCACTGACCACCAAACACAGGTCGAAGACCCTAACCAGGGGAAACCAAGCATTCAAGGAGTGCTTCCTCATCACAGTGGCCCACTGACCACCAGAAACGAGTCAGAGACCCCAACCAGTGCAAGCCAAGCATCTGAGGAGAGCTTCCTTGTCACAGTGGTGACAATAAGACCACTGACCACCAAAGAAGGATCAGAGACCCCAACTATTGGAAATAAAGCATCCGAGGAGAGCTTCGTCATCGCAGTGGCAATACTAAGCCCACTGACCATCAAAGAAAGGTTTGGGACTTTGCCAACACCAAAACAAAGTGGCAAAGTGTACATCAAGCTGAGGATTGTGGGAGAGGACTTGGGAGACACCAGGAGAAGGGAATCATTCTCCTGGAGACAGGTCGAAAGCTCTTGGAACATACACTACAGATGCCATGGGAAGGGAGGCATTCCCCCTGGCATTGTTGTGAACTGTACCAAGAAATACCAGGAGAAGGGAGTCATTCTCCTCGTCCCGAACTGGGAGTTGCGTTAAAGACGCCAGGGGAAGGGAGTCACTCTTTCCGGCCTTGTTGTGAACTGTGCCAAGCAATACCAAGAGAAGGGAGTTATTCTCCTGGTCCCAAACTGAGAGATGTGCTAGAGACGCCAGGAGAAGGAGTCATTTCCCCTGGTCTTGTTGGAAACTGTTTTGAACTACACCAGGAGAAAGGAGCTATCCTCCTGGAAGATGAATTTTATAAAGGCTGTGTGAAACCTACAGCCTTCTCCCTGGCATTTTTTGACATCCTACTGTGGAAGGAACTTTCTGTTAGATTATCCGTTAGTTGTAGTGTGAGGGATAGACATAGGTTGGGACACAGGACTGTGGAGTGTATGTTGATGGACATTCTGACTGATCCTTTAATATTAGTGTTGAGGCAGGAAAACCCCTCTTAGAAGACCTCTCTAAGGACACCCCAAACCTACACACACTTTAGACACAACTATATACATTGGATAACGAACAATGATCACTAATACCACCCAACCCACCTCACCGCTATAAACTATGTAAATATGTATACTTGTAAATCTGCAAACTCTTGCCTTCATTGTGACTGTGTCGAAATAGAAAGTATATTGTGCCTCCTATTGTAATAAATATATTTAATATTGGCCTACGCCAAGCTGCTCGAAAGTCGTTTGCGAAGGAAATCTGTGTTGCAAGGTCCTGACCTTAAATCTATGCAGGCCGCCATTTTAGGTCAAACCGCCATTTTAGGATTCGTTGTGTAAAAGTCACCCTGTGAGCTAAAATGGTGGACGATGTCATTGCAAAATACAACATGGCCGTCTTGACCTTTGTACATAGCTAATGTGTAATTTGCCTGCAGGCCACTTGTTGAGGTCATGAACTGAGACCTCGTCCTTCGCTGACCTATGTGTAAAGGGATTACTCGTGTAATGAAAACTAATCCATGAGCATATGTCGAGACAATATATTCGAATACTGAACAAAGAACATCTGTCTTATTACATTGTATTAATGTTTAAGACGGCCTGCATGGAAAAACTTTAGAATACACAGCTATTGCATATGCTTGTTGTTACAAGTATTAAAAGCAAACCAGTTATATGCGGTTATTTGAGACTTAGCACGAACACTAAATCAATGATATATTAAAGGGAAAATTAACCCGAAGAGGGGCTGGGCATCGCACCCACAAAATGTATAAAAAGCGAATGCATTCTAATGTACAGCGTCCCTCACTGAACCACGCTGGAGTTCGTTGTGTTGTACTGAGGGCCGATAGCTATCTGACTTTGCACTGTTTTTGTAATTGAATTCAGTATAGAATAAAATACTTTGTATGTTCCTTTGTAACCCGTGTTTGGTGTATTTCATTGTGGGGTGCTGAGCCTCGATATTCTTTTTCTGTTGTCACAACTGTTTCAACCATCCATTGTCCCATTGTAATTATTGTAATGCATTGTAACTTGTAACCAAGCTGTGAATAACCTTGTTGCTCCTGCGCCCTCATACCCTCGCGTCTGGTGCGCAATACAAATGAATAAACTAAACTAAACTAAACTAATAGGGATAATGAAGGCCTTTTTATGTACAAATAAAAGTCTATAACCACCACCATGCCAACTTTCTATCAGCTTCCTTCTTCAACACCCTTGCACAGTGACAATATGGCTGAAGCCTGCAGGAAGGAATGAAGGGCCTATGACCTATATGAGTGATTGATTCAGTACATAATGCCTTTCCCTTATGAAGGATGAGTTTTTGAAATACGCTTTCACCTGTGTAAAGCATGAGCTAAGGGGATTCACCAATCCCCATGGGCTGTCACCCTAATGTTTGAGGGACTCTAGGAGTTTGCCTATTGCTAGCAAATAGACACTTGAAGGGGATGGAAAGTTGCTCATGGACAAACTAACTTCCATCAACAGGGGCAGATGTATTCAGGGCATTGTCACAGGACAAACACTACATTTCACCTCTAAGAAGTATAGATTCTCCAGCATGGGGTCTGGCATAGATTCACATGCTCATGAATATTCTCTGTTGTCAGGCTGGGAAACCTTGATAAAAGAAAAAACTGTTTCACTTTCACTTTAAAACTGTATTTCTCCTCTAAACCAATCACTGTCATCTGGGTCATACTGTTCCCATCCAATGACAGTCCTCTCCCTGAGCCCCACCTCTGGCAGCCATCTGCAGATTGTTACTGCACGCTTCTCAGTTGTCAGTCTTCGAGTTGCTCTCCAAGCTATTTCTTAGTTTTTAGGTGGAAAAGTTCTATGTTTGTTTCATGGTAGCCTGTGTGCTCCTTTTTCCATCAGCCAACAATGAGAATCTGTTGTCGCTGAAGTTGCGCTCCCCTCAAGGGCGGTTGTTCGTCAAAGTTTCTGGAAGGCCGTCTTCGGCCTACTTCGCACCTTCTGACCATGTCGGAGGAAAAAAGGAGGGAAGGACCCTTTTTAGGCCCAGCTCTCAATGCGGGCTATGGAACGTTTTCGTGGAGTACAATCATCTACATGTCTTTACTGGCTGCACCCGGACCGCAAAGAGATATGCCTGGGCTTCTCGAAGAAGACAAAGCAAGACAGGCATAGCAGGCTGGTGGCATGGCTCAATTCAAGCAAGGCCTTTGACCCGTGCATCCGAGCAGGGTCATGCCCCGCCCAGGACCGGCCAGCCCGAAGAGCGGTCTCCCTCTGGGAAAAGGTCAAAGTCCTTTGAGGTCACCCCATCCGTGGGTGTCCAAAATAAGGCCAAGAACCGAAAGTCTGATTCCACCGGGTTCACCGCTGATGCGGGTCGCAGGTTGGATAGGCTGCAATCACCATCACCGTCCGCATCGATAGCCAGCCTACTATCGAGCTCCTCCTCAAAGAGGAAGTCGTCCACTCTGCCCAAGTTACGAGAACGATCATGGCGATACCCTTTTTGGACAACATTTTGGAGCACGATAAGCCTGGGAACTTTGGTACAAGCTGGGCCTGATCCTGGAATTCCTCCCTGAACCTATGCATCAAACCCCACTGAGCTTTCTCTCATGGAGGACAGCGTTCCTCGTGGCTATGACCTTAGCCAGACGAGTGGGTGAGATCCAGGCCCTTGCCTGCATGCAGCTGTATCTGACTTTCCATAAATCGAGGGTGGTGCTGGGAAAGCACCCTTCTTTCATGCCAAAGGTTCCATCGGAATTCCATGTCAATGAGCCTTTGGTGTTACCTGTTTTCTTCCCGAAAACTTGGTCACAGGCGGAGAGAACCCTGCATTCGCTGGATGTTTCTCGAGTATTCAGAAGACTTTTTTCAATTATTTGTGAACTTTGGACCTGTCAATAATGGGAAGGCCTTGTCCAAGGCTTTGCCAAGGCTTCCATCTCAAGATGGCCCTCCGGCTGCATCATGCACTGTCATCGGCTGGCGAACCGACCTCTGCCTGGACGTCCAATAGCCCACTCAACCATAGCGATCACTGCGACGATGGCGTTCCTTCCTGGTATACCTCCACATCTGCAAGGCAATGACGTGGAGGTCCAAGCATACCTTCACAAGGTTCTATTGCATCGTCAGGGATTCCAGGGAGGAGGCCAGGCAGTGCTACGCAACCTGTTTGTTTGAGGTGAGTCTGTTCCAGGACTAAGTGTTGATTACTTCTGTTGAGCCTTGCCACCTCGCATGGTTGTGTAATGTGTAATGTGTACTGCTGTGTATTCGTCATTCATGAGCATGTGAATCCATGCCAGACCCCATGCTAGAGAAGGTTAAATTACTTACCTGTAAGTATTGTTCTCCAGCATGGCTCTGGCATGGATTCAAATTCGAAGCCTCCCTTCGGCCCCTCTGTGGCACTTCTTGGTCATACTGCAACTTTACGTGCTTACCAAATCTGAAAATGGCTGCCAGAGCTGGAGCTTATGGAGAGGACTGTCATTGGATGGGGGCAGTATGACCCAGAGGACAGTGATTGGTTTAGAGGAGAAAAACAGTTTTAAAGTGAAAGTGAAACTTTTTTCTTTTACCAAGGATTCTCAGCCTGAAGACAGGGAATATTCATGAGCCTGTGAATCCATGGCCAGACCCATGCTGGAGAATAATAGTTACAGTTAAGTAACCTATCCTTCTGTCCATTGTCCCAGGGACACAACACTGCATTTGCCTCTTAGATTCTGGGAATTATGTCACTCCTAGGAAAGATGGGTATCAAACATTTACTTGTTGAAATAAAGGGTTCAGGCAAATTGGAAGGGGCCAGGATCAAAGCTTCAAAGGATCCTGAAGGATGGATGGCTCTATGAATTAATTGTGGATAGAGACTCATGTATGGAAGGTGGAGTCAGGGAATTTTTGGTAAAAAATACTCATAAAAAACACATCGAAATTATAACCGCCGATGAAAGAACTTTATACCAATAAGGCGTGGGCAAATATTAGCCATGCTGTTAGGAGGCCATGAGAGATACACCTCATAACTGAAAAACAAGAAAATCATGTTGAAGAGAACATGGTCTTATGAAGCAAAGCTTCATCCCATTGTGCCCATGAATACTAACCAAGTGGGTGAGACAGGCTTCTCATGCAGAGCATTTTAGGGATTGGAATTTGGGACATGTTTCAACTTGAGGAGGAATTGATGTAGGCTGGGCTGGGGCTGTGCATGGCTCTGCTCTCTTGTGCCTCAACCTAGCAACTTACATCACCTCTCTCTTCTGGCTTAGTGACCTAGCACTGTGGTGATGGGCACACCTAGCACCTGGGCCAGCAGCTTTAACCTTTATGCCAGCAGGCTGTGCTGCATGAGCCTGCCCAACTCAGAAATATTCTTATCAATTGCACCAAGGGCCAGGCTGGAGCCAGAGCAGCCCCTGAGCAGCATGCTGTATGTTGAATAAAGTAATAGTCAGCTACAGCAAATGAGGCCCAAGAAATAAAAACAGTAATCATAACTCAAATATATATTTATTTTTTTATTGAAACTTCAGTTAAGTCAAATATAGGCAGCAGTTTGTTAAAAGCAAGATGAGCAGATCTGGACAATCTCATCATGTGACTGTATTATCGCCAGGCCAGATTAATGTCTGTCCGAGGCACAAAATGAGGGGGCCACTCTGTGGGTTCTCCTGAGATCCTTCCCGTGCTCCCTAAAGAAGCGCACACCACACCACACTACAGACTTCCAGGCTAACCTTGGCCATCATGGCCATGCACATGGTAGTCATGCTGCCTCGGGGCACGCAGCACACTGCAATAGGTGAAAGATGTAAGTAATCAAACCTTACATCTTGCACTGAGAGTCAAAACAAGGGTGCTCAAATGTGCCAGCCGCCAGCGTGTGCGGCTAGTAACATTATTACGTGTATGCCAGTGGCAGAGGCAGAGGCAGAGGCGGGCCTTTGGTGCTGTGGCTGGGTGGATCATGAGGCCACTGGCATTTTTAATGATTCAATGTTACAGGCTGGAGGTGAACACCTTTTTGTGAAGGGGCATTAACATCTCCCACAAATTACCGTGTGCCACTGAGTGTAGTGAGAGAACCTTAAGTCATTTATGGAGGTTCAGCAACATTTATAAAATAATATCTTCAAAGGGTGCATTTTACAGCATTATTTTTGAGAAAAACTGGGAAAACTGCAAAACATTTCCCAATAAGGCATCTAGAGTAAGATAGGAACAAATCCAGTAAATGCAACACTGAAGGGGGCGCTTATGAGGGGGTGTTGAAAGAGTATGAGGGCGCTGCTTGCCCAAAGCAATACATCCTGAGACCCTGCAATCATTTATTTTGCGTCACGCAGCGTGATCTCTAGTGGTCTTGTTGGCATCCAGTGTGCATATTGAAAATAAATCTCTACAGCACAGTTTGTAAATAAATCACGGTCTGTGAATAAAATGTTCTCTCACTCAGTGTATAAACAATTTAATCAGACAGACTCATTTTGTTAAAATTGGTAATTGCATGCTGGCGACCACCAACATTAACACGTACTTGCTGGTGTGTCCCTGTTACACTCGTTTCCGCTTTTACAAAATGGAGTGCAAAAGAGTAAATACATTTTCATTTTATTTTCCATTTTGGTAAAAAAATGCAAAAAGCCGCCAGGATAAGACAGAATATACAATGGATTCCATCCATCTGCTTTTAGCATGTGGTTAATGCAGGCAGATTCCGCATGAATCCATTCATGTTATGCCTGCATGAAAGTCTCATGCAGGCCCACAACTAAATGGTGTTGCAGGCAAATGAAGGGAAGGAAATGTGCTTCCCCTCCTAGCTCCCATTCCGCCTACAAGAAAAAACGGAAAATAACTTTGAGCAGTAACAACAAATGTAAAAACGGGTGTAAGCCTTTTACATCTCGTTTGTACACTTAACTTACTGTATTGCAGCTTTTAATATATGTTCCAGTGAGTAAACTGCCCACATTCTGAAAATAATACAAAATCAATATAAAAGGAGAGGGTAACACACATCACCTAGTTGCTTTGCATAAATCAAAGAGCACTTTGGGATCATGATAATGATATCTGTTTTGTATATTTAACAAATATAGCTGTGATAGTGATTTAAACCAAAACCCCTCTTGACCAAACAATGCTCACTGGGCTTGGTGCTGTTTTCGTTTATCACAATATTCACCCTAACAGTGAAATGTCTGTCCATCATGAGACATATATACACCCAGTTGGACACTTGTTCTTTCAGCTGTAGCACTTGGACTATCCTGCTTGAGCAGCATCTTTCCCTTCAGACTGGGTGCAACAAGGGGTAGGGTGGAATATTTGGGGGGACTGAAATGTTCATATTTTAGAAGGAGTCAGGACACCCCTTAACCCCCCTGGTAGTTGCGCCTATGTGTGGCATTAGATGAAAACCACTCTGACTGTGTGCAAGTTTTCAACCAAGCTGAACACATAGTGACATATGAGGATGTGTTAGGGCTAAACGGTGCTTCTGTGCACTTCAGAGATTTGATTGTGCGAGTAGATACAACATGGCCCTCCAAAGGAGGAGCAATCATGAGAGCCGGAATCAGATACCACCTCTACCAACAACTTTTTGGAATTGTAAGTATTCCCTACATAATTAAAATAGGCAGACTGATGTCATAGTCAGTACAGAACGCCACTACCTCTTGGATAGCTTAGTGGAAAAGTCATGCACAGGATAACTGTTCACGGGCCACGTTTTCGATACCCATTGCCATCCATTGCTGATTTTATAATGATAGTTTCTTCAATGCTGATTTTATATTAAAATAATAGTTTCTTTTTTTAAATAGCAAAAATCAGTCTGCTTCCTTCACCTACATGTCTTAAGACACAATATTCTAATGATCTGTGTAAAAGAGTGCATAGTTCAATGGTTTGTCACAACCACATTTTCAAATGCCACAGTTCTCTTCTATTCAAAGACACTTTAAAGCTGTGCCACTGTTAGGGCCAACGTTTTAAAAATGCTGCCCTTCCCATGCTGATCTTCTGGCCTTAGCTGGGTTTTATGAAAAAACGCACACGATTCGAACATGGCAGTATTAAATACTCCAGAGGAGGTTAACATGTCCCCCAAAACAGCCACCAAAACCCAGAAATTAAAGGTACAGCAAGAAAGGTTATAAATTAATAAAGGCAGCCCAAACTGAGCGCACATTTCAATAAAGATGTAACAATAAAGAGACATTATTGTGATGATTGCTTTTATACTCAAAAACAAGCATTGGCAATGCCAACAGTTTGGGCTCTTGTGTAGGCATGGGAAAGGCACTTTCCAGGCACAGACATAGTGGTATTAACTACCCATTGTTGGTAGCAGGTGCAAAAAAATAGTGCTAGCACCTGGGCATCTAATAGCAGTGCCTGGCAAAAGCTTAAAACCTATGCACATGCTAGAAATGTTGGCTTTGACAATGCTTGTTTTTAACAGGGCTTCAGTGAAAGACATACAGGGCCTCATTACACGGATGGCGGTAAGGGATTACCAGCACCGGTAAGGGCACCGGTGCTGGCAATCCCTTACCGCCCTACTACGAGGTCCCTCAGTGGGTCCCGTCCTTAACGTGTGGTGAGACCACACGTTAAGGACGGGACCCGCTGAGGGACTTCAGAGCAAATAACGGTACCGCTAATTGCGGTACCATTATTTGCTCCTTCCCCATTCCCATTGAGCCCTATAGGGGCTCAAATGGGAATGGGGAAGGGCCATGGTGAATGGGGAATTACCGCCCCCGCAAACCTTGGAATGGGGCGGAAATTCCGCCATTCACCATGCCGGACTCCGGCGGCAACCATGACGCTACTAGCGCCATGGTTATCGCCATCCGTGTAATGAGGCCCACAGAGTGCTTATAAACGCAGTGGCTGAAGGCAGGCCTGGTAAAACAGCCTTTTTACAACTCCAATTAATTAATTGGCCCTCATTACAAGTTTGACAGTCTGCAAACTACAAGTCTGCCAGTACGGGCAGTGAACTACCGGCAGGCCTGATCTACCGGTAGTTCAAGCCCTTACTGGCAGAATTTTCACTGAAGCACTGGCACCATTAAGAATGGGAATTTACCGTTCCTCTTCCACCGGTGATATCCCGGCAGTACCAGGATATAAGGCGGCGGAAACGGTAAGGTGAGTCTGCCGGAAACCCTAGGTGCTACCGGCGGGTTACCTGCAGACTCATAATGAGGGCGATTAACGCTCAGAATACTGCTTGGCAAACACTGGCAGGCATTTTGAATGTAAAGTCTGATGGAAGGGCTTTATTAAAGGGAAGTCAAAGAGTTCCCATGAGGAGGTGTTTTGGGCAGGCAGGGGCAGGAAAGGGTGGGACTGTCCATAGGGATTAGCATGGCCATGGGTAGACAAGGAATGGGCACATAACCATGGTAAATTCCCAGTAGGACTACGGAAATGGTATGCTAGCAGGGATCCCTCCTAAATATGTTAGCTGGCTCCAAAAGGTGCAAAATGCAGCAGTGAGGATGATTTATAAGGTATCTAAGACTGCCCATGTGTCTGAACTGCGTTGTTCACTCCATGGGTTACCAGTTGAAGACAGAATCCATTTTTAAATCCTTAGCTTGATTTACAAATGTCTGCACAACTTGGCACCATCATATTAGGCTGATAAACTGGTGAGATAAGAGCCATCCCATATGTTGCGTTCTGCGGACAAGCTTTTGCTGGTGGTGCCGTCTTCTCATTGTGTCTCAAGGGGAGATAGAAGGTTTTCAGTTCCTGGCCCCAAGTTGTGGAATAGTCTACCTTGGGAGCTTAAATAAAAGAACTCTCTCATTCGCTTTCATAAGGCACTGAAAACATTCCTTTTTAAATAACTCTTTGTTAGTGGTATGGAATCTTCCGGCTCATGCTGTATTGGACTGAACATATTGGTGTTTACTATATTTCATCTGCACGTAGATGCAGTTAATCCTGCTTAATCTGCACGTTACAAATGCTTCAATATCAATATCAATATATAACCACACATCACCTACAGACTCTGTGTCCCTCCTTACATGTCATTCCAGAAAGGGCCTCTTTTGATTCCCAGTCCACCCATGACTCCCTATCTTTACTCCAATGCAATAGTTTCGGCTTATATGTGTCGCAAGCGACACCTAATAGTCCAAGCTAAAAATGACATTGGGCCTCATTACAAGTCCGGTGGTAACCTGCCGGTTTTTCCGGCTCGGTTACCGTCGGTCTCGTACTACCATTCCGCCTCCGTGATTCCTGGAATTACCAGGGCATTACAACCCCGGTGACCCAGAAATTCCGGAGGCGGAATTCG
Organism: Ambystoma mexicanum; assembly: GCF_040938575.1. Taxonomy (NCBI): domain Eukaryota; kingdom Metazoa; phylum Chordata; class Amphibia; order Caudata; family Ambystomatidae; genus Ambystoma; species Ambystoma mexicanum. The sequence goes on along the minus strand of NC_090935.1, from coordinate 542,808,875 downwards.
GTAAATCCCCATTCCCATTGAGTCCAATAGGACTCAATGGGAATGGGGACCATGGAAACACCGGCACCATCTCGTGATGGTGCCGGTGTTTCTACGTCTGCCTGCAGGCGGGCGGTGTTAAACCCGCCAGGTCAGACCGGGCGGGAATGACACCTCCACCTGCAGGACTCCGGATCACCCGGTATGGAAACAACGGTGGCGGCGGGTTTACCGCCACCGTTATTTCCATACCGGGTGACTTGTAATGAGGCCCATTGTCTGTCAAACACTTCCGAACCACTGCTATTTGATCCCCGGAGGGATCATTTTAAACAGTCCCTGGGTGCCATGATTCAAGGAGAAATATATACATAATGGGTACTGAAGACATAAATTTCCGCTTGTAAATACTTTCTTTGGCCTCAACAAACGTGATATTCATAGTTCAAGTTTTTGCATGGGCAGGAACCTCGAGCTATACTAGGTATGTTGGGAGAAACCTGGGAAAAAAGGGAAGAAGCCCCCTCCCAACTGCAACTCAAAGAACACATGCAGGTAGTCAGGTCCTTAGTTCAAACCCACATGACCAAGGCCCAGGAACATCAGAAAACCTCATATGACAAAAAGGCTGCCCTAAGATCCTTTTCAATATGCCAAAAGGTCTTGGTATTGTTGCCCACTTCTGAAAACAAATTAATATCTAGGTGGTACGGACCAAATGTGATAATAGAACAAACGGCCCTTTCTAACAATAACATTTCCCAACCTGATCGACGATTCTACTGCCACTATTCTATCTTGTCTGTTGCCTGAAGACTCTGATAACAAGGTCCTGATTCCACCCAAACTCAGTAATAACCAATATCAAGAACTCTTTGACCTAATACTTAGTTTCCGGATGTATTTAGAGAGGAACCAGGGACAGTGAAGGTTATCTACCATCATATGTGCACTCCTGAAGGCAAAGGGGTACATTTGAAACCATATAAATTACCAGAATCTAGCAAGGCAACCATCATCCAGGAAGTCAATCAAATGCTCGAGGCCAACATTATTGAACTGTCTACTAGCCCCTGGTCTTCCCCCATCGTGTTGGTGGCAAAACCTGATGGGAGTTGGAGGTTTTGTATTGATTTTAGAAAAGTTAATTTCATCTTGGCTTTTGATGCATACATGATGCCTCGCATTGATGACTTAATTGATCGACTGGGTAATGCTGTTTATCTCTCTACCAAAGACTTTACAAAAGGCTATGGACAGGTTCTGTTTTATATGGTCCTGACAAGGAAAAAACTACCTTTGTAACACCCATAGTTCTGTTTCAGTTAAAATCCTCACGTTCCGGCTACATGGGGCCCACCACATTCCAATGGTTGATGGACAGAATATTACAACCGTACAGTGATTTTTGTGGAGTATATATAGACGATATCGCAATAGATAGCAAAAACTGGGAAGATCACATCTATCATCTCTACACAGTCATGAGAACACTGGGAAAGGCAGGCTTAACAGCAAATCGGAAAAAATGCAAATTGGCTCAGTCAGCAATTAGATATTTAGGATTAATTGTGGATAAAGGGTCTGTACAACCCCAACAGGAAATGGTTAAGGCAGTACTTGACAACCCCACATCATAGACAAAGAAAGACCTGAGAGCCTTTTTAGGTGTGATTGGTTACTATCGCGGATTCATCTAATATTTCTCTTGCAAAATTGACAATCCTATGGATACATTGAAAAATGATGAGCCTCAAAAGTTCAAGTGGGATGAGGAAGATCAAGTTTGTTATACTACCTTAAAACAAACCCTTTGCCAGAGCCCCATTTTAAAAGTTGTGGATTTCTTTAAAGAGTTCATCCTGCAAACAGATGCCTCTTTAATGGGATTAGGAGCTGTCCTCTCTGAAGATCATAATGGACTAGAACACCCCATATTCTAGATCAGTAGGAGATTGTTTCCCTGAGAAAACAGCTACTCAGTAATCGGGCTAGAGGCCCTGGCAATCAAGTGGGCCATAATTCAATTGAAATATCACTTGTTGGGACGCAAATTCAGATTAATCACTGATCTTTCCCCTTAAGTGTGGATCAGCCAAAGAAAGGAAACTAACCCAAGGATTATGCAGTGGTTTTTTGACCTTCAACCATACTGTTTAACAGTGGAACACCGGAAGGGTCAAGACTAAGGGAACGTCGCCTTTCTCTCCCGGTTTCCTTGGGAAACAATGAGGTCAAACCCACATAGAGGAAGGGTATGTGAGGAACCTGAAGGCGTCCTCACTTCTTTATCCCTGGTATCCTTTTCTCAGGTGGGCAGGGAAAGGCCATTGCTTTTAGATCCCGACCCTTGGGGTGGATATGCGAGGGAGGATCACCTGGGTGGAGGAGACATGGGGAGTAGGGAGAGGGTATCCTTAGGTGAGACATAGTATTACCCATTTCCCTTTCACCACAAACCCTCCATCCCTCAAGCCTTCGTAGGCTTTTGTCAGCTCTTTCCCTTTGATTCCCATAAAGTATTCCCCAAATTGCATCAATATGGTACTAGAAGCAAGAATAGGACAACTAGACCGCACACATCCTCATTTTATGAAAACAATCAGCCCCAACCAAGTACTGTGAGGAGGAGCAGGACAACAAGAGCAAAGCAGGATTACCGCTTTGCTGGTGAGCGGTCTAGTCCTTTTTGCAATGGAAATGGAGGTGGGAGCTTTAAAAGCCGGAAGTCCAAACAAATGGTGTCAGCTGCGGGAGCACAGTCAGCAGTTTGCAGGGAGACCTCTCTGATGAGGCAGCATGTCAGGTTGGGTGCTGGAGACCCTTGAAGCAGTGCAGAGTGTATGTATTGGGAAGAGGCAGCACAAGAAGCTGGAGGCTGGTGACAAGCCGCAAGAAGGAGTCCGGCAGGACTGAGGGAAGCGGTCGTAGGTATCCTGCTTTGCAGAGGAAGCACTGCTTGGTATGCGCGAACCACCAGAAGACCAACGGGAGAAGACACGAGCGACTGCATGGAGAAGCAGGAACCTGTGCCAGGTTAAGACCTCACATGGAGCCGTAAATTCGACCGGTGAGTGAAACCAGAAAGGGGGAATACCAGACTGGCAGGCGGTGATAGAAATGAACTGAAAGCAAGACGTTTTCAATAACGAACGCAAGTTAAAGCAGATGACGGGTATGTTGAATACCGAACGAAATAAAAGCGAGTTAAAAGCAAATGAGAAGCATTTTGAATACCAACCAAATTGAAAGCAATTTGGAAACACTCTAGCATATTGAAAGGAGTAAAAGAAAGATTGTGAACTTTACTGAAAGGAACGTTTTGAACTGCATTGACACAATGAACTGAATGTACTAGTGCTAGCAAAGCCAAGAGAGCACATAGAGTTGAATGCAAGATATTAGGAATCCAAAATTGGCCACAGCCAAGAAATTGCCAAGAACTGTATGTTAGAAAGAAACAAGCATTGGCAAAAGTCAAGAGAATATAAGGAGGTGTAACAAGCACAAGGTGGTTAATCAAGCTACAATACAGTGTCAGGAGAGTGTTACTCATGAGACTGAGGAAACCTTCACTGCCGAGGAGAAGCAGAGGACTGGTGTCCAAGGAGAATCAGTCAAGAAAAGGGTACCGTTGCATGATCTGTAACGGGTGGACCGTGTGGTCTGACAACTGTGCCTAGACCGGGTGTTCCTGAATGGAAAAGCAACGGAGAACACCTATAAGGAAGCTTGTGTTGTGCATAGACCTTGCTGTAATGTTTAAGACTTGTTTCGTTTTGAAAGCTGGAAGATTTGAACTCTTGGGGAAGGTAACCCCTGTGTTTGATGAGCTACCTTGAACTTGGGGAAGGGGAGCTGATTACAAGCCAGAAAGCTGGAAGAAGCCCGGAACTTTACTTTGAACACTATTCCCTTTTTATGCTGGCATCCCTACACATTGTCCGCAGTTAGTTGTGAGGGCAACTAAAGGTTTGGTATGCGCGAACCACCAGAAGACCAACGGGAGAAGACACGAGCGACTGCATGGAGAAGCAGGAACCTGTGCCAGGTTAAGACCTCACATGGAGCCGTAAGTTCGACCGGTGAGTGAAACCAGAAAGGGGGAATACCGGACTGGCAGGCGGTGATAGAAATGAACTGAAAGCAAGACGTTTTCAATAACGAACGCAAGTTAAAGCAGATGACAGGTATGTTGAATACCGAACGAAATAAAAGCAAGTTAAAAGCAAATGAGAAGCATTTTGAATACCAACCAAATTGAAAGCAATTTGGAAACACTCTAGCATATTGAAAGGAGTAAAAGAAAGATTGTGAACTTTACTGAAAGGAACGTTTTGAACTGCATTGACACAATGAACTGAATGTACTAGTGCTAGTAAAGCCAAGAGAGCACATAGAGTTGAATGCAAGATATTAGGAATCCAAAATTGGCCACAGCCAAGAAATTGCCAAGAACTGTATGTTAGAAAGAAACAAGCATTGGCAAACGTCAAGAGAATATAAGAAGGTGTAACAAGCACAAGGTGATAAATCAAGCTACAATACAGTGTCAGGAGAGTGTTACACATGAGACTGAGGAAACCTTCACTGCCGAGGAGAAGCAGAGGACTGGTGTCCAAGGAGAATCAGTCAAGAAAAGGGTACCGTTGCATGATCTGTAATGGGTGGACCGTGTGGTCTGACAACTGTGCCTAGACCGGGTGTTCCTGAATGGAAAAGCAACGGAGAACACCTATAAGGAAGCTTGTGTTGTGCATAGACCTTGCTGTAATGTTTAAGACTTGTTTCGTTTTGAAAGCTGGAAGATTTGAACTCTTGGGGAAGGTAACCCCTGTGTTTGATGAGCTACCTTGAACTTGGGGAAGGGGAGCTGATTACAAGCCAGAAAGCTGGAAGAAGCCCGGAACTTTACTTTGAACACTATTCCTTTTTTATGCTGGCATCCCTACACATTGTCCGCAGTTAGTTGTGAGGGCAACTAAAGGTTTTGGACACAGACAGTTTTACTTTGGACTTCCTGACACAGACTATCCTATACTAGAATTTTCTTTAGGTTTGGAAATCCCACCTTAGCATAGGGCAAGTTAGGCATTCATCCAACAAGCCTTTTAAGTTAAATAAAGGTTTTGTTGAATAAACTTGAATCTATTGTCTGTGTCTGACTCAAGATGTCTTCACAGTGAGCAAACATATGTGTGTGTGTGTATGCATGTGCTTGAGTGAATGTGTATGTGTGCGCGCGTGTGTGTGTATTTGTGTGAATATGTGTGTGTGTGCGCAAACACATGTGTGTGTGTTTGTGTGTGTGTGTGTGAGTGTGTGTGTGTGTGTGTGTGTGTGTGTGTGATGCAGGATCTTACTCCTTGATTTGGGGAGGTTTTGGACCCCTGCAGAGATTACATTTTGCTATAACCAATCACAGTGCACAGTTATAGCACTTGGAAGGCATGTTTTTTTCGAAAAAGTTCACACTATTTGAAATAAGAACCCCATTTCTTTTTACACATAAATCAAGAGTGGGGTTAAATAATTGACCAGGGTCATACACTTTGGGTACACTGTGCTGCCGGTATTTTGACCCCTCTGCAAATTTGACATCCTACTTTCCAAGCTTTAATAGCTATGCTTTGCCTTTCAAGGCCCACAATAATACTGCCTTTTAGAGTTTACTGACAAACCCCAGAAAATTGTCTAGCAAATCCACATAACATGTAAACCATATAGCAACATGTTAAGCCAGAAGAACAACACAGTGCTTTTAATTTTTCACATCCTGAATGCATGGTCATGCAAACCCAGCAGATCTATTTATCCCCAGCTGTACCTTTAATGATTAAGACACGCCAATAAAGGCGTTGTGTAAAACCCTAATAGATTTGGAGAATCATTTTTACAACCCCCATCTATTTGCTATTCATGATGTTAGCTCACTTTTTTACTCTTCGCCAGCAAGGTTTGCAGCTGTTAATACATGTAGAAAATCACAGCAATAACTTGCAATCATGGGGCCCCGGGAGGCAGACCTCTGCATGGTGTCCGAGTGTTCAACTCCCACCAGGGATCCAATTAACTCCTTAAGGTTTCCCCGAAGGCCTGCAAACAACTCCAATCAGTCACCCAGCAGAAGACTCCAAATGCCAAAGTCATCCACAGTTGTAATTGCCAGAAATGCAGTTCGCTGCTCCAGATGGGACACAGGCAGCCCCATCACTTCTAAGGCGTAATGACCGGCACGCCAAAATATATTATCTAAGGGATCCTGGTGCCTTGGTCTATGGATAGACTGCCAGGAAGCTCAAGGCCTGTACAATTATCAGCAAACTTCAGGCACCCTGCTGCTTACTCTGCAAAAATGCACAAGTGGCAACACAGATAATAACAAATCTAGCTTCCTGAGTCACTGTATCAGAAGCTAAAAATAGCAAGACATACCGACAACCCCACCGATATTATCTATGGGTTTCAGATGTCTGGGCTTGCCGCTGTGCTCCCAGGAAGCACCCACTCTGCACAGCCTTAGGCCCCAATGTGACATCGACTGATTTTATTTTTATAGATACAATCCCTTCTTATCAGCAAACCCCAGGCATCATGCTGCTGATGCAGCAAAATGCACATTATATCCCAGATTATGAAATATCTAGCTTCCTGAGTCACTGTATTGCGTCAGATGCAGCAAATAGCCGGCTAAAGATAGATTACGCAGAGCAAGGCAGGCATCCACCCAAACTGCCCCCATCACAGCCTCCTCCGCAGCCCCATGCTTCTGAAATCTTCATTAGAAAAGCAAATACTTCTTGCTTGTTAGCAGCGGCTGAGATTCATCTCTGGGAGCCTGGATTCGGCTTTGTTACAAGGGATCCAAGAAGGCGGGATTTATATATATATATATATTATATGTAAAATGTGTGTATGCGTTCACCCCCAGCTTAATGTAGTGCCTAGAGGTCATTTACAGACTGCTTGTTGGCTATCTGTTTTTTGAAAGAGGGCAGAATGGCGATCCCCTCGAAATAGCGGGCCTTTGCACAAGATCACACTGTATGTTTAAGTGCAAAAGCTGGGAATGGCATACAGCTGTGATGATTGCCTAGTCCTCACTCAGGAGACTTTTGGGGTAAGATGTGTGATCACTATTCGATTTTAAAGTGAAAGGCTTACTGAGGTGGGAGTAGGGATGTGGATCGCGACACCCCAGGAAGAGCCGGTGTGCGCCAATCCTTAAATAACAAGCATTGACAAAACCAACAGCTTGGGCTTTTGTATTCATTCATTCATTCATTCATTCATGTGGTCATTTGTATAGCGCCTTTTACCATAATTATGGGCCCAACGTGCTGTTGGTTGAACGCCCTTGAAGGGAAAGGCATCCACATTTGGGAAAAATAGGGGGTGCTATTATGCGGGTGTGCATTTCAGCCATTAAATTTATGTGATGGTGGCCAAGACCCTACTAGTCACCCATGTCTCAATGGTGTGTGCATGGGTGCAGCAGAGGTATACTATGAACTAAACAGGTGTGGATTGTGTTTAAGAAGAAACCAAATTATGTGAGAAGCTGCAATTCGAACCTTTGTCATTAAAGGTAGCTTTGTTCTCATGGCAGAAGTGTTGTGCAGTAGTGTTTTTGTTATATGTGAGTGCAGGATGTGTAGAATGAGCCTGTGCCTTCCACTAAGTTACGAAGGTGCGGTGTGCAGGAGTAGAACATGGGTTAGCTGTAAACACAATAATGTCTAAACCCTGGGTTCCATCTATGTACCTTGCACAATTGGGCTAAATGCAAGCTATGGCTACCTTACACAATTAGGCTACATGTGAGAAATGGATGACTAAAACAAAAGGGCTAAAAGCAAGGCAAGGCTACCTTACACAATTAAGCTACATGCAAAATATGGCTACCTTACACAGTTAGGTTAAAATGCAAGATATGGCTGGCTAACACTAACCGGATAAAAAGCAAGATAAGGCTACCTTACACAGTTAGGCCAAATGTGAGATATGGCTGACTAAAAGAAATGGGCTGAAAGCAAGGTAAGGCTATCTTACCCAATTTCGGCTACATGCAAGATATGGCTGATTAACACAAATGGGCTAAAAGCAATGTAAGGCTACCTTACACAATTTCGGCTACATGCAAGATATGGCTGATTGACACAAATGGGCTAAAAGCAATGTAAGGCTACCTTACCCAATTTAGACTAAATGCAAGATATGGCTGACTAACACAAATGGGCTAACAACAAGGTAAGACTACCATACACAATTGGGCGAAATGCTAAATATGGCTGACTAACATAAATTGGCTAAAAGCAAGGTAGAACTATCTTAAACAAATAGGCTATATTATAATAGGTAATAAGAGTGGTGGGGTTTTAATGGAGTACAGTAATGGCTGTACTTCCCAACCACACCACGTATAGGCATGGGAAGGGAAGCACACTTTGTGGGTTATTTGAGAGTACAATCAAAACGTATGGGCAGGACTCACATCATCTATTTATAATATATATAGAATGTATATAAAATGTATAAAAAATGGATATCAAAATTGATATGAAAAATTATTTTGAAATGTATGTATCAACATTTATATCCAAATTTAGATTAAAATGTATATCAAATGTATATAAATTGTATATAAAATGTACCAGGGTCAATCAAACTGATATACAAAATATTGGGGTTCTTATCAAATGTATATAACACATTTTGGGGTCAATAAATGTTATATAAAAATGTTTGGGGGGTCAATCAAATTGATATCAAAGGGGTGGGACTAAGACTGGAAATGGGAGGCAGGCCACTTATCAAAATGTAAGAAGGAGACAAAAGTTACCCCCTACAACTACTGGTGACATTCTCTAGTTCCTCTAGACTCTGGGGCATTTCTACCACTCTGGGAGGCTTATTGCCAGTCATCCGGTTTACTGCTCTGAAGAGAGTCTGGATTCTGTTACCACCCATCCAGTTCAGCGTGGGGGTAGATGCTGCCACATCCTTCCTGTCAAGCGCCAGATGGCCCAGGGCCTGGGTGGCATTAGGCATGCCTAGCCCGCTGTCTAATATGGGGCTAGGAAACAGCATTATTGTATGTATGCTATTTGTGTGAATGTGAATCTGCTTTAGGTTTTCAGCCCAGCAGCTGGAGAGTTAATCTCTTTCCTCCTGTAGTACAGTGATATCACTTCCAGAGTCATGTCTTGCTGGTCCTCTGTGGTATTTGCAGTGGGGCACTCTGCCCTGCAGTGGACAGCGCTACACCTGGCTAAATCTGGAACCTGAGAGGACATACATTGACTTGCAGGTAGGTGGCCTATGCTAAGGTATGTTGGCAATTAGTTCTGTCAGGATTTGCCTCGTTTTTGAGAAGAAGGCTGAAGGAGTAGCATTTTTCTTTTTTTCATGAGGGGAAACACATTGCTGTACCTGGACTAGGAGTTTTCATTCCTGAACTCTAGCGACCCCCCTCCCCACACCCCACGCCTTCGTGTCTTGCAGGGGTGTTGCTAGGTCTGGAAAAGATCTGGGGATTCACTATTGTCGGAACTGTCGTGGTCGGGGCTAGCTAGCCTTTTGGTTGTAGCTCCTGAGCTTCTATCCGGGCTACAACCAAAAGATCCAGGGCGATAGCCCTCTCAGCCCCCCTAGCAACGCCTCTGGTTTCTTGTAGAGAAAAAGTCCATCTGATATTTTGACACTACACAGTAGGTAGCAATATTCCTAGCTACCCATCTTCAGTCTCGAATTAGTGCTGCAAACGTTCTAAATATGAGTGTACCAAGGCGCATGAAACTCAGATTCTGAGGCAAGTCATTGCTGTGAACGTGTCCCATGGATGCTTGAGAGCTCTGGTGGATTCCGCTGTTGCATTAAACACAATATTTGAGCTGTACAGCGGCGCCTTTCTTTGATCGCAGGTTGTGGTGACATCAGAAATCACTGGAGCTTTCATCCCATTGTTTACATGTTATCATTTGAACAGGTGGCAGTCGGTTCGGCCTGGCTGCCTTTAATACCAGGCAAATAAGCACCACCCATTTAATTTTCCCTATTGTACAGCAACAGCAATTGTGGTCATTTAATTTGCACACTCCAGACAAAGCAGCTAAGAGCATAAGGGTGGCAATGTGTCATATATTGTTGTGCAATGATTTCTGAAGGCCACGAAGTGTAGGTTTTCTCAGTCTGTTGGAGATTCTTATGGAAATTACCTAACCCTCGGACTGGCCATGAGCACCCGGCTACATAGCCTTGTTATTGTGATTTACCAGACATCGTGTGACTTTCACTTGGAGAAAAAAAAATGAAATATATATATATATATATATATATATATATATATATATATATATATATATATATATATTCACTACAAAAAAAACTTTGTTGAGGGGACGTTATGGTTAAGTTGACCTACCAAAAACCTGTGCACTTCACAAAAACAAAATATTCAACCTCCCCATTATGGTTCAAATTAAAATCGAAAAACCCCTGAAATTCTCCAGTTATGGTAAACAAAGCCCCATACCTGCCACCACCACTGTGCACTGCTAACACTAACACCCACAACATGAAAGATGGCATCACAAATGTCATTGATGATCACATGTTTAACCCCTTTGTTTTCGTTCCCTGCCATATATATATATATATATATATGCACATTCAGTTAAAAAAACTTTGTTAAAGGGATGTTATACTTCACAGTGAAACCAAACAACACTGCACATTCCCCAATTATGGTAAGCTAAGCAACCATAACTCGCACCATCTACGTGCATTGCTAAGACTAACACCCAGGACATCCAAGATGACATCACAAATGTCATTCATGACATCACTGATGACATCACATGTCTAGCTCCCTCATTTTTTATTCACTGACATATCTAAGGCAGGTGCCTTTCTTCACTATCAGTCAGGAAGTAAAAAGGTAAAAAGTGCAATATTTGTAGTTGTTACCCTTCTCATATGTTCCTAAAATACTTTCCTTAGGGTACAATGACATCATATCATACATATACATAGAATAAGAAGAAATCCTGAAACACAGCAATTTTTTCTGTGCATGAAGGTAATGAGGACGGTTGTGAATAGTTTCTGGTAATACAGCAGGTTTTTTGCTTACGTTACAGTCCCTGTATATGCTTGTATTGGTATACATTGTGGTTTCTTTATGTTTTGTGAGTAATAGTACAATTATGGAATAAGGGAAGCATTCGTAGTTTTTTATGTAGCACAGTATGCATAAATATGTAATGGAAGCATATATCAATGTAGTAGCGGACATGGGAAGATGTAGAATATTACATCTCTGTAGGACATGTTGCAGACAATGACTACGTTTGTTTGTGAGGGCGTTCATGTATTAAAAGAAAGGTATATTTCAATGGATTTTTTTTAGCAATGCATTGCTTAATGAACTAGTTGGCATATGATAGTTCTGCAATGATCTGTTACACTTTTCGGCCAATATTCTAATGACAATCACTAGTGGAGGTGCAGCGTGAAAATTAAATGCACATGTGATGTCATCAGTGATGTCATGAATGACATTTGTGATGTCATCTTGGATGTCTTGGGTGTTATTCTTAGCAATGCACGTAGATGGTGCGAGTTATGGTTGCTTAGTTTACCATAATTGGGGAATGTGCAGTGTTGTTTGGTTTCACTGTGAAGTATAACATCCCTTTAACAAAGTTTTTTTTACTGAATGTACATATATACATATATGGCAGGGAACGAAAACAAACGGGTTAAACATGTGATGTCGTCAGTTGTGATGCCATCTTTCATGTTGTGGGTGTTAGTGTTAGCAGTGCACAGTGGTGGGGCAGGTATGGGGGCTTAGTTTACCATAACTGGCGAATTTCAGGGTTTTTTCAGTTTTAATTTGAACCATAATGGGGAGGTTGAAAAATGTTTTTTAATGAAGTGCACAGGTTTTTGGTAGGGCAACTTAACCACAACGTCCCCTCAACAAAGTTTCTTTTGTACGGAATTTTACAGGTTTTTGGGAGGGCAACTTAACCATAACGTCCCCTTAACAAAGTTTTTTTTGTAGTGAATTTTACAGGTTTTTGGAAGGGGAAGTTAATCATAACATTGTGTCAATGAATTTGTTGTGCTGAATATACACTGTCATCATGTGATTGTGGGAGATATGTAGTATAATGTACATACTTCATATACATTTAACATAGAACATACAGAACCCCCTACCTATTGATATTAGAAAGGGATGGACTGAGCGCCTGTTTGCGGACAGGGGGCGGACGGGATCAACATTACCCAAAGATGCAGGGGGTATCTGAAAATGTACTATTGTCTTATACAAAAAATCTGTCACGTAGAAGAAGGACATAAAGACATTATAATTACTAATAAGTAAATATGGAAACCTAAAGGTGTGAAATGAAAACGACACATTTAATAACCATGTAGAATGAAATGGATGGTACTATAAATAAAAAAGGATGCCTCCCTTGTAAGCACTTCAAGGAAACTCTGCAGCCTGGACCGACAGTGGACGGGCGCAGTAGGACGAAGGGAAATTACATCAAAATAGTGAGTGAAGGTCATTTTTTTGTATGTCTGCGTAATATTTTTAGTATGTGGTGCAGAAATAATAATTTCTTTCTGTTGTTTTGACACAGAAATGGCTAGTACTTTGGAGTGGCTGGAGGAGAATTTTCCGCATGGGGAAATGTCTGAAGACAGCGACAATAATGGTACACACTGCTCTGCGTTGGCAAAATACTGATCAGTATTTGATAGGCATTTAACATATGTATATTTTTTTGTACAGACCAGGAAAGAAAAGAAGAAAGGCCAACAAACGAGACAGAAGAAGACAGGATGAAAAGGATTGAGCAGAAAATGGATGTACTGAATGACAATTTTAAAAGTTTAAGGAGTTTGTGGAGGACTGTGTGAGAGGAAAAGTACGTTACGATTGTCCCACCTGTACCTGCCCCGCTTCTCCATTCCCTAGTGAACCATCCCCAAACCTTCAAGAAGAAAATAGATGTTCTGACGAAATATCCATCCCTTCTTCCCCTCAGAAATCTTCTCCTCATAACCAGCCCGTGTTGAATCCTAATTCCCCTATATTTGTGTCAGTATCTGCTTCCCCCGCTATTTCTTTGGATTGAAGTGTGTGTGTGTGTGTGTTTGGAATGTTTTTGTATAGTAGTTGTAGTTATAGAGGTTTGTGGTTTTATTTTTTTTAAAAAGACTTAAAATGTTCGCGAACAGCCTGTTCGACCTATCCGCAAGGAATGGAATGTGGGTGCTGTAAAGGCAGTACACCTACCCTTACTAATGTCAAGTAAGATGGAGTTGATGTTTGACCGCAACATCTGTTCAAGATGTGCGCACATAAACAGAAAGGGGCGTCCTTAGGACATTATACCTCGCCGTGCCACTTACAAACGAGATGAAACATGTTCGTAGAACCCACCACGTGTCCGGGACAGTGTTGCCAACTCCTCAGTGAAGAAAGTAGCTATTGGCTCCCCTAGAAGTCACCAGAAGTAGCTAGATGATATCACTGCCTAATTTGCATAATTACCTCCTCTTCCCCCTACGATTTATGGCTTTTACTATGGCCCCCTCCCCTTTTAACCATTTTGTTTAGGTCCATCCCCTTAACATACAGTTCCCCTAGAGCGTTTCTGGGGGTGGGCTGGCTACTTTAAGAACAATAAAATTGCTATGATTAACAGTAAACACCTCCCTTTTAAGTTCACAGTGTGTTTTTGCATTACTCCTGTTAGAAAACGAGCGAATGACCACACTTTTTTCAATTGGTTTGGAAACTTGCATAAATGAGGAAGTCTCCAAACTAATTGAAAAAAGTAGCTAGATGTCTCGCTAGCCGCTTTTTAATGAAAAAGTCGCTAGGGGGGCGTACTTTCTCGCTAAATATAGCAAGAAAGTCACTAAGTTGGCAACACTGGTCCGGGATGGTTGTAAATGAGCAAAATGGGAGTGTGTTAATGACAGTATACCTGTGCGTATCGTCCGCAGCCAAAATGGTGGCGTCCGGTCCGTAGAACAGGCGCGGTGGCAGGCAAGTTCTAAGTCAAACAAAATGGAGCTGTCCTAAGGACACTGGACCTGTCCGTACAGTGAGCATATCATGTATGCACATGCGCAGTACAACGGTAAGTATAGCGAAAATCGCGCCTGTCCCTAACTGTCTGTCTCACTTGTGTCACACTTTGAATTAGTTTGAGAACTCGAACACTGTCTGTAGGACATTTGTGCGCATGCGCACGTTTGTAACTCTGCATTTGCTGTCGAGCGGACTCCCATTTCTGTCGCGGATGTGTTCAGGACGTCATCATGTGACCGCACCCACGCTGAGCGTGTGGACTAATTTGTGCAGTTTGTGTGCTTCCGCAGCAGTACAAAAAAACGTGTAGACACAAGGCAAAATGTTGTAGAGTGTAAAAAAATAATTTCACATATCCCAAATAATAGCTTACCTGAAGACTTGTGTCAAATTTTCATACCGCTTTGCAGGGATGAAGACGGTCACGAGGCACACCCCTCCACCCCTATAAATGGCCACACCCCCGAGCGCATCTTCATTTTCCTTCTAGCTATAGCAGATTGAGGTGTATTGCCTTTACTGCTGTAGTTACCAAAAGGAAAGTAATCGGCATGGCTTCCATAGCTGCTGTTGGTTCATTAGCCTCTGCACCACCCCCAAACCCGGCACCACCACCACCTCCCCAAGGGCCTGCAGAGAGATATACGGGTGAGGATGTAGAGAGCGAGGAAGAAGAGGAGGAAGAGAATGAAGTGGAGGAACTCCGCACTAGGAGCACTCGCCGGGAGGCGTGGGTGTGGCAATTGTTTTCCGTTTATGGGAACGTACCAAAAGCACGTGCGAACCTGGTGAGGTGTAACCAGTGGGAGGTGGTGCTGAGTCGCGGGAGACCTGGTGCGTACAGCTTTGGTACGACAAACATGAAGCAACACCTCACTTCGTTCCACACTGCAGACATTCGCAAGGCGGTGCCATGTGAAGAGCGTAGTCGATTGAGTTCCTCCACAGCATCCTCCGAGTCCAATCCTCCCACCACAAGAGAGACTCCTGTGGGGGAGCGCCTCCCTCCAGCTGCCTCACAAGCCATTCGCAATACTGTTGACCCTTACCTTTCAAAGGTGACAATAGTGTGTATGTATTGTGACGTAGTACTCTGCAGGGGGGAGAGTTTTCGAAGTGCTTTTGAGGCCACGGAGCACTAAAAGATCTGCTCCTTACCTAAGTGAAGCTCACCCTATATTTTTCTCTGTCCACTTGCCCTTTCTTATCCCCGTGGCTGCTGTCCCTTCCTTACCCTCCTTTGGCCTCCTCTCCTAGTGTGTCGTGTGCTGAGAACCAATAAACGAGAAAACAACAAGAATTACACAAAAGGCTCTTTTCAGAGCCGCCTTTCTCTGTTTAACAATAGAACTATGAAGTGACCGTTGTAGACCCCCGCAAAGTTGCGGAAAAGTTTGCGGACAGTCATAGGAAAAAAAAAGGAGGGTGCAAGGGAAGCAAACATAATGAAGTGTATGCTCGGAGTAAGTGGTGGCTCTGAAAAGAGCCTTTCCGTGGTGTGTTGTGTGGGTCAAAAACTGTGGATTGGAGAAAACAGATTGTCACATAGGTTATTGTGAATCCAAAAGAGGTTGCAATGCATTTTGTACATTGCGAAGAAAAATCTGATTGCCAGCATATGTGAGATGGACTCCATCTCTGCGGAAAATGAAAGAGCTGCAAAACAAAATGTTTTCATTGTGGAATGAGGGCATGCCAACATCTCTTAAAAAGGCACAAACAGACATATTCACACTGTGTCTCGCTTTCTCCACTTGTGGACCAAAAGCAGAAAAACGCGGCCATATTTGTCTTCAATACGGGGAAAAAGTATTTGACAATTTGGAAACATGTCCATGAGCTTCGCAAGTCCTTCCTTCATTGCAAATTGCAGAGAAATTACAAAGACATGGCATAAACTGTTTCCTCCTAAATGAATGATAAGTATATCTGGAGGACGCTCTGTCAGTAAAGTAACAAAGAGAGGTACCAAGTCCAGCCACCTCATGCCACGCACGCCATGCCAGTGCACTTCCACATGAGGAAATCCGAGATCTGCAGATAAACTGAAGCTTTCTGCATGCACCTTCAACCAATGTATCCATGAGTCTCCCAAAATCCAGATAATCTGTTTGCGAGCACGCAAAGCCGCTGTGTGGTCTCCTGTCAGGGAGAAGACAGTCTTACTAAATCTCGCTGTTCAGAATACACCCACTGAACTTTATTGACCAATCCCTACCTCCGTTCATTTTCATTTGAATGCGTCTCCACCCCAGAATCCCCGTTAGTGATATGCGCTGGCTGCAAACTACCACCATGTCCGCGGACATGTATAGGATCAGAGCTTAACAACGGTACATTAAAGTATTATTCCCCTTTTTCCCCTTTAAGGTGGGCTCTGAAAAGAGCCGTTTTTTTACATTTTTGGACAGATACCTTACAGAAATCTGTTATTTTGTTTATTTTTTTGTATTTTTTGTCCTTACTTTACTCCTACAACCATTACAGAACATTCTCTAAAGCAAGCCTTACGTTCCAAAAGAACATCGCATTTCCCAAAGAAGATAGTGCAACACCATCTGCTTCAAAGTAATCTGCATTACTTGGAACAATGTTTTCGTGGCTGCAGAAAAACATACCAACGCGTAACATAAACGCACGCATGCCGCGATTAATGATACACCTCCCAATACTTTGATCTGGACAGAATAAAGAATTGTTGTCCCATTGTACTCTAGGGAGTAAACCAGAAACATTACTTTTGCAGTTGGAAAGATGGGTGCGTCAACCAACTGTCCCAAATCTGCCAACAAAGTATGTGCAGTCACGTAGCCCAAATGGCAAGCACCGTAGTGCAAAATTACCACATGAGGAGAGGTCATCGTACGTATGTGTCTGCAAACTTGCAGAATTGCCGCAACATTGGCATCAGTCTCAGCGTTCCACACCACCTCCACTCCTCTCACATCGAAATGGTGTGCCATATGCCTACTCTCTGCATAATGTTGTAAGCCATGGACAAAAATGTCTCCAAGCACCAAAACCGTGATGCCCTCCACCTCTGCCATCTTCAGTGTACGCACCGTCTTTGGACACAAAAGAGTAATGTGAACATCTGATTAGCTGATGCCTACAGTCCCCATTCCATGCAGGATTTGCTGTAGAAACCCGTATGTGACACGCCCTACCTGCGGACAAGCATTGCCTACGTGCGGCACGTAACTCTTACCCAGTCCTTTCACCCTTTCCACAGCGGTAGGAAATCGAGTCCCTCATTGGACACAACTAAGCAGTCACACAACCATCCACCAATCACATTGAAAATCGTTAAATGTAACTCGGTCCTCAACATTGTGCTCTTCAAAAGTACTGTCGATAATTCTGAATGGAAGTCGCATATTATTGCAAAGCACCTACTTCAGAAGCTACTGTGCAAGTGTTGCAAATTTCTATGTACAGTTCCATGCATGCGCACATGCATGAGTATAGAGTACAGGTATTTATATTTCAATCAGAGAATATGTGCACCCTTTATGATTTAATGTAAAACAAATTAATGCTGCTAAATGTGCATAGGCAATACATACCAACGCTCCCCCTTTTAAGTGCAAGATGTCCGATTTATAATTCACAAACCGCATGACTTCTTACTGGCTTCCGCATAACCTATACAAATGTTACAATGATGCCTATTTAGAGCGAAACACGATTTTGTAATAGAAAATGTCAGAGTTGTATACTGTGTACGGCCTACATTAATGCTACTTACAATGTAATCGGATGACAAAAGTAAGTGCTCCCGATTGCTGTGGTGACATCTCCCTCTGAGGGTCTCCCGATCTTTCGCCATTGTGCTTTTAAATTGCAAGTAGAAAATGTTTTCCCATCTACTACTGTGCCCTATCGCTTACAAACCTCTCTCCAATTGTTAGTACACCTTGTAAAAAACAAGGCATTTTCATAACCTTAACAATGTTAGCAATTTGGAAGGACTTGCAAGTAACATATTGCAAATACCATGCAAAGCCTGCACAGAGTGAAGTGAAATACGCACATGCACTGGGTTCAAATATGAAAGGAGAATGCTCTGACGAATGGTGCACAATTAATCTGTGCAGTATCAACAGTGCTGTAAACATACAAAGTAATCAATTTTGTTTTTTTGAATCGCAGTGAAGACTACTCTCCTGAGAATCAACAGCATCTACACTGCAGACGACATATCCGAAGAAACCTGGTCATTTTGCAAAAAAATAGGAAGTACAGTACTACCTTTATATTGTAACTACTCCTCAAAGAGGCTGCATGGGTTATTTGTTTAATTTGGGCACCAAAGCAAACATTGATTTCTGAACCATTCTACCTACAAATATCCATTTATTGAACAAAGAATAACAGGCAGAATGGCTCACAAATCCCTGTGTGTTTGGAGCTCAAATAACGTATGTAATCCTTAGAAGGTTAGATTTAGAAAAGTAGTTGCTGTTGCAAGTTTATGGCATTTCGTTTATTAATAATGCTTCTCGTCACAACTAGCCCACTTTGTAGTCTTATCTGAAGCACATTGTACTAGTATAAAAAAAGTAACATAGCCTTACCAAATCATTGCAAGAGTCCAATACACATTCACACACCATAACAAAGAGCTTCTCCATCAGACTCATGCACGCATGCACTCAGCACACATACATTATACAACTGACCAAAGTATGCCTTCTTTTTTCAACAGACACCAAAGAATGCCTACCAAAAAGCAACTCTGTAGAAAGGAACGCAGAAGTAGAGCAAATAAAAATAAAAGTGCTCAATCTAATCATCCACCTGTTGTAGAGTTTGTAGAGAATGTTGGAAGAAACCAGCTAATGCAGTCGGTTAGCAAAACAAAAGAAGCTTCAACTACCGAAACTTTACGTCCTCCATCAAAATGTGTCTCAAAACACAAAAATGTTGGCAAAAGATTGGCTACCAGTACAGCTAACAATGCTCCTACTAATCCTGATAGTGTAACAAGGACCCATAGCAAAAAAAGAATTTTATCAAAAATGTTTCGTCACAGAGTACTTCAGAATCTACTAAGAAGAGGACCGAAATCATCCTCACCCCTTAAAACCTACCGTAGAAAGTTAATCCTACAAGCTCTCGTGGACAGTGCAATCCTTCTGAAAAGGAAGTTGTTTACATTAGTGTTAAATAGGATGAAAGCACTAACAAAACTAAGTACCAAACTACAAAGGAAACTCAGCAATAAACAGAATGTTTTGTGGTGGTGAATGGAGTCACACAACAACCACAGAACCATATTTTAAGGAAGAAGCATACAAACAAAATCAAACAAACACAATTGCCATCCATAGCAGTGGAAGAGGGCATGAGAAAATCAATACTACCATCATGGAACAAGAAACACTGCTTACAAACGTATCCTATGTAAACTCAGAATTACCTCTCGATTCAGCAGAACTACACCGTCCAGTATACAAATGGCCATGCACATCAATGTGTGCCATTCCAAACAAAGCTTTCAAATCTTTACGTCAGTTCCTCAATCAGTATGTAAAAGGTAAAGACAAAAGTAAAATGAAAGTACTGCAAAATATGGATATGTGTCCAGTGTGCAAATACACAGGACTACAAGGACATTCATTAGCCTGCATTTCTGGGCGTATTTGCAAAAGAACCTTCCATGATATCAAAAGGATATCAATACATCATTCAAGTGTAAGAAATCTAGTGTATAAAATATACTATGCAAAAACTCCCCCTTCAGAATTAGGCAATTTAAATAACACTCTTCTGCATGGTACACCCAAATACTTACAAGAAGAAATTGATCGTATTCAGAGAAAGTATTTTGGAAGTGAAAGCCACTTACAAAATGCAATAGTTTTAGAACATAGTAGCAACAATTCTGCACATAGCAACCTTCTATTACACACATACAGAAAAGAAATAGTGAAATTTAAAAGGTCATCGGCTGAAGTACCAAACCGTGTGTGTATGTGTTGCCGCAGAACCTTTTACAAAAGGAACACAAAAAATGTAGACATAGCATTCAAAAAAGAAGACAATGAAGACTCTAAATGGTTTAAATTAGCTATCTACCTTTTAGCAGAAAACAAATATGAACTAACTGAACGCCCAATATGTTGCAGTTACTGTACTACAAAATTAGACAACAACCACACTCCTTCTTGTGCTATTACAAATAATTTGGAACTGTTCCCACTACCAAAAATCCTGCAACAACTCAATTTGTATGAGAGCATAATAATTCAAACAGTTCATCCATTGCAAGCAATTATATGCCTTCATCCAAAACAGCAAAATTACCTTCCTCTGAATAGGTGAAAGGCATTTGTGGCAAAGTAGTTTATTTGACATTAGATCTAACGGAAAATGTACACACTCTAGGAGTGCAACGTTCAATAGAGCATTCTTTAATAGTCTTGGTAAATGGTGTACCAACAAAGGACAAAAAAATTTGGCAACAACTGGTGGACTTACATAAAGTTAGACAAGCATTGCAATATGTAAAAGACAAAAACGAGTACTACAAGCAAATAAATATTGATGAAAGCTTAAGGGAAACAACTGAAATAATTGAAGAGCCATCAGAAACTGGACAATTCAACTTCTGGATCCTGTTACAGTATCCACTCTTTTGGACCATTACACAGTTCATCCATTGCATTCCAATGAAAGCATAGATGATGCACTAGAAACTTACCAAATGCGACAAACCAAAGGGTCACCAATGAGTATATGGGAAAAAAGTATAGAAGCACGTGCATTTCCACTGCTATTTCCTACTGGCAAAGGTGGAAGATACGATGATAGACCCACTCAGATTGGAGCATCAGAATACCGCTCTTTACGAATGTATTCGCAAGATCCCAGATTTAGACAAAATGTGGAATACATATTCCACCTACTCTATGAAAGTGAATTAGCAACACTATGTTACGGAGTTGCACACATTTTGAAATCTGGAACCCACTTTCAAAATATGTCAGCTATGCTGTTTTTACAAAAAGTACAGGAAAAAGATGAGGTTTTAAAAGCAAGTATAACAAATTTGTTTGCAAACATGCATGGTACAAAGGAATACTGTTTCTGACAGCACGGAGACGTGTGTTGTATGATCAGAAACCTTGGACCACCGACTTGGTTTGTTACGCTAAGTTGTACAGAATATGCATGGGAAGATTTTCATGAAATCCTACGCATAGCAAACAGCAACAAAAACAACATAGATATATTAACACCTGGAGAACTTTGCTCTCTAGATCCAGTTAATGTGTCAATATATTTCCATCATCGTTTCATTGCCATGCTACACTTTATTTGCAATAAAAATGTTCCTCCCCTTGGAGAAATGCAACACTTTTTTTGGAGGAAAGAATATCAAGCGAGAGAATCACCACATATTCACATGCTGTTATGGATCAAAGGTGCACCGAAATTTGGTCACGACAGTGATAGCACTGTTTTGCAGTTTATCCAAAAATATGTCACTTGTGAAATCCCTTCACAACAGACACATAGTAAGCTGCATGGGCAGATTTTACAATTTCAAAGACACAAATGAGGCAAATATTGTTGCTGCAAATACAAAAACAAAGGTAAATACTACACCAAATGCCGCTTTGGTTTCCCTAGACCAGTTACAGAAACAGGTGAAGTAAACAACTTCATGTCTTCAGTTCGACATAGTGTTAAAGGTAAATCACCGCGGAACACGTATTACATAAAAAGAAGGGAAGAATCAAAATATATCAATGATTACAATGCAATCATTGCCCTCTTATGGAATGCAAACATAGATGTGCAGTACATTGCAGACAATTCAACTGCTGTTGCACGATATGTTACAGCCTACTCAACAAAAGCAGAAAAAACAGAGCTTCAAGACCTCTGGGATGACCTAGCATCAGACAAAACATTATCACAGAAATTGTACAGCCTAGGCATAAATATGCTCTATCATAGAGAATGTGGCGCCTATGAAGCAGCATATCGTTTCACCGGTACTGCTTTGTATGGTAAATCAGACAACATAGTATGGCTAAGTCTTGGTCCTGCAAAATCTAGAAAAAGAGTGCTGAAATCATATGAGGACATATAAACAATTGCCAGAAATTATCCCAACAGCCAAGTCATTCTAAAAAACAATTTACTGGACACATACTATCCTAACAGGAGTAGCATGTGTCTATACCACATAGCTCAAAACTTTGCATACAAAAATAATATAAAACCCGATGAAAGCAAACGTAGATATAGAGTGACCGATTGTGAAGGGAGCTTAGTGAAACTTACCAAACGAAGCTTAATTAATCATGTAAAATTGTCATTAAAAACTCCTCAACAGAAAGAACTATATTACATGTCTCTGTTACAACTTTTCAAACCATGGAGAAAAGAGGAAGACATACTAGAAAACTATGACTGCTATGAAGATGCTTTCAAAGCAAATGAAAGCGCTATCACTGATGTGAACTTTACGCAGTACAAGACAATGTTACACAATGAGCAGCAACAGGAACAAGAACTTCAAGCCCAACTAGATAAGGACTCTTCCAACAGTAGTCAACCTTCTGTAACAGGAAGTCAAGAACCACTAGGACAACCACTAATAGAAAATGAGGCTGAAGTAGCTATGGCAGAAGTAGAAAACACCATGTATCAGTATCAAGAAGATACAGAAGACTTAAATGTACAACAAGCAAAACGTAACAAAGATCAGCGCACCATTTCTGAAGACGTAACAAAACGAATTGTGCATGGTGTACAACACGAAAATAAAGAATGTACCTGCCAAAATTACAAACCTATACTGCTGTACGTGAGTGGTGAAGCTGGATCAGGGAAAACATTACGTTCTGCAGAAGCTGCAATGGAATAACACAGAGTATTAAAACAAATGAAAATGCTACTAATAGATGAAGTGAGCATGGTCTCCAACCTACTGTTGGCTTTGATTCACCTCAGATTACAAGAAGTACTTAAAAGTAACAACAAAGAAGTATTTGCAGGGAAACACATTATAGTTTTCAGAGATCTTCTACAATTGACACCAGTGAAAGGTGAACCCATTTTTAAAACCTTAGGCCACAAACTCTGCCGGAGAACTGTTGGTAGCCTAGGTAGTGTCAACCTTTGGCAACATTTCCAATACAGAGAATTAACTGAGAACATGCGTCAATCTGCAGATCTCACTTATGCCAACATCTTAAAAAATATTAGAGTTGGTGTACTATCGCAAGAAGCACAAGTTGTATTGAAAAACCGGCACATTCATGCACTTTATGGTGATAATGCATGTGCAACTGATGTTATGGAACAAATAGGGCACAAAAATGTCAATTGTATGGCCTTAATGCCAACTCTTGCAAGCTGTTTCAAATTCAATGAAACAATGTTAAGTAAAGAAATGCAACCAATAATGGAAATTAGTGCCACAGACAAACTAGACGTACATGGTATGACAGTACCCGTGTGTGAGCAAGCCACAACAAGACTAAATAGTTTAAAAAATTCAATCTCCAACACAGCTGGGTTGGAAAAAATATTAAAATTATGCTTAAATTGTAGAGTAATGCTTAAACGTAACCTTGATGTCGGGCAAGGGCTAGTTAATGGAGCACTAGGTACAGCTTTTGGCTTTCAATCATACCCACGTGACAGCAACATTCAGTTTGTCAACATTCACTTCGATAAAGTTTCAAAAGTGAAAAGGACAGGGTGCTCAATTGCTCGATTCCTTTTCTTCAAAGACATGTATGTACGTAGAGAGCAATTTTCTCTAACTCTTGCATATGCAGTTACCATTCATAAATCCCAAGGTCTTACCCTAGACAAAGCATTGATAGATATAGGAAACACACAGGGTACTTCATAGAATTTCGCAGAAAAGTGTCGCAAGCGACTGGCGCAGAGTGTCCGCGTGTGATTGTCTGCGCCAGGCGCGTGCGCTAAAACCGATTTCTGCGCACAGCGTATTGATGGATTTTAGGCTCCCAAACCAGCCGTGGCGCAGAGTATCGCAGCGACCCTGCAGCAGCGCCAGTAACGCCCCCAAGAACGCTCTCGCGCAAGGAAAAGCCATCAAAATCGCTAAATCATCGCAAAGGGCTGCGCTAACCCTGGACCAGTTTACAGGGCTGCCAAACAAGGAACGCAAAGCGGGTAACATTTATATCAGGGGTACGCGGGAAGTTTTACACGCGATTAGGCAGGGTACGTGTATTACAGGGGTACACGGGAAGTTTCACACGCGATTAGCCAGGGTACGTGTATTACAGGGGTACGCGTGAAGTTTTACACACGATTAGCCAGGGTACAGGGTACGTGTATTACAGGGGTACGCGGGAATTATCACACGCGATTTGGCTGGGTACGTGTATTACAGGGGTGCACGGGAATTATCACACGCGATTAGGCTGGGTGGGTCCTCACAGGTGTTCCCTGTACACCCTCCACGGCCCCTGCAGGCAGCCCACAAAACAGGGGACTACCGTGCACACCTGCTCATGTCCCCCAGCACCCCCACCCCCCAGCAGTCATGGGGCACCCTCCACCAGGCCCCCACTCATGTCTCCTTGCACCCCCACCCCCCAGCAGTCAAGGGGTACCCTCCACCAGGCCCCCACACATGTCCCCCTGCACCCCCACCTCCCAGCACTGTGGGGCACCCTCCACCAGGCCCCCACTCATGTCTCCCACCCACCCCACCCCCCAGCATTGTGGGGCACCTGCCAGCAGGCCCCCACACATTTCTCCCACCACCCCCACCCCCCAGCACTGTGGGCCACCCTCCACCAGGCCCCCACTCATGTCCCCTTGCACCCCCACCCCCCAGCAGTCATGGGGCACCCTCCACCAGGCCCCCACTCATGTCCCCTTGCATCCCCACCCCCTAGCAGTCATGGGGCACCCTCCACCAGGCCCCCACTCATGTCTAACACCCACCCCACACCCCAGCACTGTGGGACACCCTCCACCAGGCCCCCACTCATGGCCCCTTGCACCCCCACCCCCCAGCAGTCATGGGGCACCCTCCACCAGGCCCCCAGACATGTACCCCTGCACCCCCACCCCCCCGCAGTGCAGGGACACCCTCCACCAGGCCCCCACACATGTCCCCCTGCACCCCCACCCCCCAGCACTGAGGGGCACCCTCCACCAGGCCCCCACTCATGTCCCCCTGCACCCCCACCCCCCAGCAGTCATGGGCACCCTCCACCAGGCCCCCACTCATGTTCCCCTGCACCCCCACCCCCCAGCAGTCAGGGGCACCTGCCAGCAGGCCCCCACACATTTCACCCACCACCCCCAGCACTGTGGGGCACCTGCCAGCAGGCCCCCACACATTTCACCCACCACCCCCACCCCCCAGCATTGTGGGCCACCCTCCACCAGGCCCCCACTCATGTCCCCTTGCACCCCCACCCCCCAGCAGTCATGGGGCACCCGCCACCAGGCCCCCACACATGTACCCCTGCACCCCCACCCCCCAGCAGTGCAGGGACACCCTCTACCAGGCCCCCACACATGTCCCCCTGTACCTCCACCCCCCAGCACTGAGGTGCACCCTCCACCAGGCCCCCACTCATGTCCCCTTGCACCCACACCCCCCCGCAGTCATGGGGCACCCTCCACCAGGCCCCCACACATGTACCCCTGCACCCCCACCCCCCAGCAGTGCAGGGACACCCTCCACCAGGCCTCCACTCATGTCCCCTTGCACCCCCACCCCCCAGCACTGTGGGGGCACCCTCCACCAGGCCCCCACTCATGTCCCCTTGCACCCCCACCCCCAGCAGTCATGGGGCACCCTCCACCAGGCCCCCACTCATGTCTCCCACCCTCCCCACCCCCCAGCACTGTGGGGCACCCTCCACCAGGCCCCCACTCATGTCCCCTTGCACCCCCACCCCCCAGCAGTCATGGGGCACCCTCCACCAGGCCCCCACACATGTACCCCTGCGCCTCCACCCCCCAGCAGTGCAGGGACACCCTCCACCACGCCCCCGCTCATGTCCCCTTGCACCCCCACCCCCCAGCACTGTGGGCCACCCTGCACCAGGCCCCCACTCATGTCCCCTTGCACCCCCACACCCCAGCAGTCATGGGGCACCCTCCACCAGGCCCCCACTCATGTCTCCCACCCACCCCACCCCCCAGCACTGTGGGGCACCCTCCACCAGGCCCCCACTCATGTCCCCTTGCACCCCCACCCCCCAGCAGTCATGGGGCACCCTCCACCAGGCCCCCACACATGTACCCCTGCACCCCCACCCCCCAGCAGTGCAGGGACACCCTCCACCAGGCCCCCACACATGTCCCCCTGCACCCCCACCCCCCAGCACTGAGGGGCACCCTCCACCAGGCCCCCATTCATGTCCCCTTGCACCCCCACCCCCCAGCAGTTATGGGGCACCCTCCACCAGGCCCCCACTCATGTCCCCCTGCACCCCCACCCCCAGCAGTCATGGGCACCCTCCACCAGGCCCCCACTCATGTTCCCCTGCACCCCCAACCCCCAGCAGTCAGGGGCACCTGCCAGCAGGCCCCCACACATTTCCCCACCACCCCCACCCCCCAGCACTGTGGGGCACCTGCCAGCAGGCCCCCACACATTTCACCCACCACCCCCACCCCCCAGCACTGTGGGGCACCTGCCAGCAGGCCCCCACACATTTCTCCCACCACCCCCACCCCCCAGCACTGTGGGCCACCCTCCACCAGGCCCCACTCATGTCCCCTTGCACCCCCACCCCCCAGCAGTCATGGGGCACCCTCCACCAGGCCCCCACACATGTCCCCCTGCACCCCCACCCCCCAGCAGTGCAGGGACACCCTCCACCAGGCCCCCACACATGTCCCCCTGCACCCCTGGCCCCCAGCACTGAGGGGCACCCTCCACCAGGCCCCCATTCATGTCCCCTTGCACCCCCACCCCCCAGCAGTTATGGGGCACCCTCCACCAGGCCCCCACTCATGTCCCCCTGCACCCCCACCCCCCAGCAGTCATGGGCACCCTCCACCAGGCCCCCACTCATGTTCCCCTGCACCCCCACCCCCCAGCAGTCAGGGGCACCTGCCAGCAGGCCCCCACACATTTCCCCACCACCCCCACCCCCCAGCACTGTGGGGCACCTGCCAGCAGGCCCCCACACATTTCTCCCACCACCCCCACCCCCCAGCACTGTGGGGCACCTGCCAGCAGGCCCCCACACATTTCTCCCACCACCCCCACCCCCCAGCACTGTGGGCCACCCTCCACCAGGCCCCACTCATGTCCCCTTGCACCCCCACCCCCCAGCAGTCATGGGGCACCCTCCACCAGGCCCCCACACATGTCCCCCTGCACCCCCACCCCCCAGCACTGTGGGGCACCCTCCAGCAGGCCCCCACTCATGTCTCCCACCCACCCCACCCCCCAGCACTGAGGGGCACCTGCCAGCAGGCCCCCATACATTTCTCCCACCACCCCCACCCCCCAGCAATGTGGGGCACCTGCCAGCAGGCCCCCACACATTTCTCCCACCACCCCCACCCCCCAGCACTGTGGGCCACCCTCCACCAGGCCCCACTCATGTCCCCTTGCACCCCCACCCCCCAGCAGTCATGGGGCACCCTCCACCAGGCCCCCACACATGTCCCCCTGCACCCCCACCCCCCAGCACTGTGGGGCACCCTCCAGCAGGCCCCCACTCATGTCTCCCACCCACCCCACCCCCCAGCACTGAGGGGCACCTGCCAGCAGGCCCCCATACATTTCTCCCACCACCCCCACCCCCCAGCACTGTGGGCCACCCTCCACCAGGCCCCCACTCATGTCCCCTTGTACCCCCAGCCCCCAGCACTGTGGGCCACCCTCCACCAGGCCCCCACTCATGTCCCCTTGCACCCCCACCCCCCAGCAGTCATGGGACACCCTCCACAAGGCCCCCACTCATGTCTCCCACCCACCCCACCCCCCAGCACTGTGGGGCACCTGCCAGCAGGCCCCCACACATTTCTCCCACCACCCCCACCCCCCAGCACTGTGGGCCACCCTCCACCAGGCCCCCACTCATGTCCCCTTGCACCCCCAGCCCCCAGCACTGTGGGCCACCCTCCACCAGGCCCCCACTCATGTCCCCTTGCACCCCCACCCCCCAGCAGTCATGGGGCACCCTCCACCAGGCCCCCACTCATGTCTCCCACCCACCCCACTCCCCAGCACTGTGGGGCACCCTCCACCAGGCCCCCACTCATGTCCCCTTGCACCCCCACCCCGCAGCAGTCATCGGGCACCCTCCACCAGGCCCCCACACATGTACCCCTGCACCCCCACCCCCCAGCAGTGCAGGGACACCCTCCCCCAGGCCCCCACACATGTCCCCCTGCACCCACACCCCCCAGCACTGAGGGGCACCCTCCACCAGGCCCCCACTCATGTCCCCTTGCACCCCCACTCCCCAGCAGTCATGGGGCACCCTCCACCAGGCCCCCACACATGTCCCCCTGTACCCCCACCCCCCAGCACTGTGGGGCGCCCTCCACCAGGCCCCCACTCATGTCTCCCACCCACCCCACTCCCCGGCACTGTGGGGCACCTGCCAGCAGGCCCCCACACATTTCTCCCACCAACCCCACCCCCCAGCACTGTGGGCCACCCTCCACCAGGCCCCCACTCATGTCCCTTTGCACCCCCACCCCCCAGCAGTCATGGGGCACCCTCCACCAGGCCCCCACTCATGTCTCCCACCCCACCCCCCAGCACTGAAGGGCACCCTCCACCAGGCCCCCACTCATGTCTCCCTGCACCCCCACCCCCCAGCACTGAGGGGCACCCTCCACCAGGCCCCCACTCATGTCTCCCACCCCCCATCCCCCCCAGCACTGAGTGGCACCCTCCACCAGGCCCCCACACATGTCCCCCTGCACCCCCACCCCCCAGCACTGAGGGGCACCCTCCACCAGGCCCCCACTCATGTCCCCTTGCACCCCCACCCCCCAGCAGTCATGGGGCACCCTCCACCAGGCCCCCACACATGTACCCCTGCACCCCCACCCCCCAGCAGTGCAGGGACACCCTCCACCAAGCCCCCACACATGTCCCCCTGCACCCCCACCCCCCAGCACTATGGGGCACCCTCCACCAGGCCCCCACTCATGTCCCCTTGCACCCCCACCCCCCAGCAGTCATGGGGCACCCTCCACCAGGCCCCCACACATGTCCCCCTGCACCCCCACCCCCCAGCACTGAGGGGCACCCTCCACCAGGCCCCCACTCATGTCCCCTTGCACCCCCACCCCCCAGCAGTCATGGGGCACCCTCCACCAGGCCCCCACACATGTACCCCTGCACCCCCACCCCCCAGCACTGAGGGGCACCCTCCACCAGGCCCCCACTCATGTCTCCCACCCACCCCACCCCCCAGCACTGTGGGGCACCCTCCACCAGGCCCCCACTCATGTCCCCTTGCACCCCCACCCCCCAGCAGTCATGGAGCACCCTCCACCAGGCCCCCACACATGTACCCCTGCACCCCCACCCCCCAGCAGTGCAGGGACACCCTCCACCAGGCCCCCACACATGTCCCCCTGCACCCCCACCCCCCAGCACTGAGGGGCACCTGCCAGCAGGCCCCCACACATTTCTCCCACCACCCCCACCCCCCAGCACTGTGGGGCACCTGCCACCAGGCCCCCACACATGTCCCCCCGCCCACAGGCCCTGACAATCCTCAAGCATGGGCCTCATGGCCAGCCACCACAGCCCAAAGACACAACCAAGTATTACATGAGCCCATGATACTACTCCAATGGAAACAATGTAAATGAACACATGTGTCTCACACACACACAATGGTTGCAAGTGAACCTGAAAACCCATATCATGACATGCATGAAAACAATGAGATGAAACCACACATTGAAGAATGAAAAAATCAAAATAATGTATTAAAAACAACAGTAATGGCAATCAAAATTAAACAAAATACACAAGGAAAAAAAAAAGAAAATTAAGCTGGCTGTCCCTTTTCAAATTAAAATCAATAAATGATAATCCAAAAAAATGTCTCCCAAAGTTCCAGTCCATAAAATGTAAATGAAGGGAAAAAAGAAATAGAAAACCATTGCTCCATGGAAAAAAATATTCATAGTAAAAAAAATATCCAAATGCAAAGTCAAACTATGTACAAAGTATTCAGGGTCCATCATCCCAACAGAAGAAATGAAACCTACAAAAAAACCTATCTAAAATGAAACTATATACAAAAGGTGGAGCAGTGTCTGTCGACTCCAAATCAAAATAAACAATAAAGGAAACCTATCACTAAATAACTATATACAATGGCGGCGGGCCAGTCCAGCGGCTCACTCAGTGGTGTTCCGGGCCAGGGCATCATCGAACTCCTCGTCTCTGTCCCGGAGGCGGTCCTGTTCCATGGCCCCGAGGGTCCGCAGGGACGCCGACATGTTCACCTCCAACTCCCTGCGGATTGCCTCGAGGCACTCGGCCCGCCTCAGGGCCCTCCGCATGGAGTTCTCCGCCCTGACCATCGTGAGCCACACCTCTTCCGCCCGCCGCCGCTCCGCATCTATGGCGTGGCCCAACCGCTGCCACACGGAAGACACTTCCCGTCCTGGGTCCTCCTGCCCTCCGGCCGATGCCTGCCCCTCCGATGTTGAAGGCCCCGAGCTATCGTGGCTCCCACCTACAGCCTCCTGCTGCTGCAGCTGCTGCTGTCCATGTGCCCTGTCCGATGGTGCCTGCACATCCTCCTCCAGCTGGGGTGCAGTCGTTGATGTGGCCACCCCTGCTGGACGTCCGACTCCCGACTGTGGCAGGGATCTGTTGTCCACCAGCCTGGCCACACGGTCAGAGGCAGCTCCACAGGGCACCCAGGTGACACATGGGTGGGAAGATGGCATGGAGGACGACTGGGGCATAGGGGTTCTGTGGAGGAGGGGGTCGGAACAAGGTCCAGGAAACAGAGGAATCCAGCCCTAGTGAGCTGTCCCAGTGGGTCAACGCGGTCAACGAGCCATGCGAGAAGACGTGCAGACTCATCATGAAAAGACTGTAGGTCAGCTCGCATGGCCCGTTGACGCAACGCCACCCCACCCTGGACAGGCTCAACCTGGTGCAGGATAGCCACATCCGCATGGGGAAGGAAGGCCAGGTGTTGTAAGCCAATCCCCTCCCTGAGAACGGGTCTGGAGGTAGGCATCCCCACTGGTGCAAGATGATGCAGTGACAGGAGCAGGGACAGGATTGCACACAGGCACCTCTGCGGTGGCCTGTGCTGCCTCCTGTCCCTGATCCTGCACTGCACCACTAGCACCAGTGGAATCCCCACCTCCAGACCCCGCCTCAGTCGCTTGCACGGCCTCCTCCTCCTCCAAACCCCCCGCCAACCTGGATGACTCCGTGCCATCTTCCTCCGTTGGGCCCTGTGGGGTCCCAGCTGCCCCTTCTGCTGCCGAGGAGTCCAACTCCAACCTCCGCCTCTTGAACCTCCCCTCGGCAGCTGCGGCCTGGGACACGGCACCGGACTCCTCACTCCCCGACGAGATCAGAACCTGGGAGGGGAGCCGGGCCTTGCGTCTCCGGCTGGTGGTGCGACCCCTGCCGCTGTGCTCCACAGCACCTTCTCCGCCCTCTTCATCAGTTGACGCTGCAAACAGGGAGAAAGAAAACACAGGCATCAGGGCACTGTACAATGGACTCACACATGACAGTTATACATGAGTGGCATTGGTAAACCTCAGACATGGCATCACAATCCCCAACACACATGTCATTTCAACTTGCACACATGAGCCATACCACAGCCATATTGCAACAGCCAGCACCATCCATTCACATACAACAGCATGAGCAGCCAAAGGTCATCCACACATTACATGCAACATAGGGAGTGCACTACACATGCACACACACCACCAAACTTGCATGCATGTGTACACCTCCACCAACTGTTGCAGTGTTCCGATCGACATCCATGTCACACCTGACAATCATTCCTCCACATCCTGTGCCATGCAAACCCACACACACAAGCACCATCCATGTGTCTCACATGAGACCCCTCGCATGTGTCACCCTCACGGCCCTGTACACCCCCCCTACTTGCCCACATAAAAATACATGTTCAACCTGCACACTCCTGGCACACCACCACACGCACAGCTTACAATCAGTATGCATGTACACTTACCGCTCCACTCCAGACGGGTCTGCCTCTCAAGGACCTGGACGTGGAGCGCTGGGGATATGCGTTCCAGGACCCTCATCTGATCTTCCGACAAGTGGCCCCGGCGCCCCTTAGCATCCGCTGCCTTCAGGAGGCGCCGGGCCTTGTTGAGGATCCTGGACCTGAAGTCCTCCCAGCGCTTCCTGACACGTTCGTAGTCGCGGACTGCCACCTCCTCCGCGTTGATGGCAGTCACGATGTCCATCCAGATCCGAGTCCGTCCTTCCTTGTCGGCGTGCAACCTTCCGAAGAGGGCATCATACTGCCCCAGGACATGCTCCACCAGGACACCAACTTCGGTGGCAGTGAAGCTGGTGCCCCTCTGCCTCCTTGGCCGGGGGTTGCCACTGGTGCCAGATGTTGCAGTGCCCGACATGGCAACCCCAGAGGCAGGAGTGGGTGTTCAACTGGGTCCTGGGGTTGGGCTGCGGAGCGATGGAAAAGCAGTCGGGAGTCTTCGGTTCCAGCAGGGGTGGTCACAGCAACAGCACCCCTGGCTGATGTGCAGGCAGCAAATGGGCAAGTGGGCAGCAGGCAGTCAGGCAGCAGCAGATGGCAGGTGGGAGTGTGCTTAGGGCTCTGGGGGGCAGTAATTGGGCCTTCTGGGCAGGAGCGTGGTCTTCCGTGTGTGAATGCGTGGCCAGCTTGATACGGAGTGATTTTGCACGTGAAAATCCAGCACGTCTGCGTGTAATTCGAGGAAAGGCCCTTAGAGCGGAAGCGCGTCAGCACACGTCTGTACATTCATTGGCCCAAAGGCCACCAGCGTATGCGCGTCTATGAAGTCACGTGCACGTTGAATATGGTGCACGTTTGAAATGTTGCGTGTTAAAAAAATGAAAGACACGTCCGAGTGTCAAAGCGTGTAATTGGTGGAAATGGCTTAGCGCGTACACGCGGAAGTGACAAAGCGTGTAACTGGTGGAAATGGCCCTAGCGCGTACACGCGGAAGTGAAAAAGCGTGTAATTGGTGGAAATGGCCCTAGCGCGTACACGCGGAGGTGACTCTGGACGTGTGGGCCTGCATAAAAGGTGCGTGTAGAACACCATTTCCTTGTACGTGCTTTTCGTGGAGAGCGAGTGGGTGAAATCTGTACTTCTTGTCGTTTCACACGCGATTTACTTCACGGCGTTTCAAGTTCGTACTCCCTGTTACCTCTGACAGCTTTTTCTCTTTTTTCTCTTTTTCTGGTTTTCCTGGGCCTGTTCCCTCAAACAGCGTTCCCTTCTATTGTTGTCCTGTCTCCTCAGACAGCGTACAATTCTTCTTTTGGCGGGGGTGTTGCCAACGCGCACACGCGCTTCTTTTTAACGCTCTTTTTCCTGGCAGACGGTGAGTCACGCACGTATCTAACATCTGTGCTTGCCCCGTGTGTAGCCTACCCCTTCAGAGGTCATTCTAGGCTGCGTGTGACATGCATACTTTCATTCTTGTGTTACTGGGTGCCACAGCGTAGTGCAGGTTTATTTTTCCGCACACGTGGTCTAGGAGGGGTTGCGTGCACGTTATCTCCCTTTTTTGGGCTTCCTGTGCGTTGCGTGACCCGTCATCTTTCCCCAGGGGTCACATTCAGCCTTGCTAGAGCACTAGGGTACGATTACCATCTGGTACCCAACCCCTTTGACCCCCAATTGCCAGGACAATAGTTTACAGCCACTCCCATACGCACATTAACATCAGTGCCATGGTTGGGAGGCGAGGAATCCGTAATGGTGGCAAAGGTGGACGAGCCACAAGTGGTGGCCGTGGTGGATCCGGTAGGGGACGTGGTCGTTACTTGCAGGGTGACCCTGTCCCCCCATGTGTGGAGGACCAGTCAAGGGCACCCATAATCCCCCCCGTCCCGCCTGGTTGAGGGTGATGTGGCTGACACCATCCATGCTCAGCCCTTGTTGGACCAGCCCATTGTGGCACCAGACCTGGCTGACTCCATGGCTGACTTCCAGGTCAGCAGGCCTATGACACGTGTGCTGGTGCACGTTGATGTCATCAGGCCACGTGGATCAGGGGCAGCAAGGTCATCTGCTGCCCCAAGTAGGCAGGGTGGAGAGGCTGCAGGGGCAGCTGCGGCTCCATCCACCCCAGCTCTCACACACCCAGCCAGGACAGTGTCGGTCCTAGTCTATCCTGCTGACATTCCCCCTGACACCACTACACTTGAGCCAATGCCTGCACCAACTCCCATGCTGAGTGTGCAATCCCACACTCCTGATACAGAGTCCACCAGGGCTCCTGCCCCTAGTGTTCAGAGTGGCGTAGGACACTCAGGATCCCCACCACCTTCCAAGCGGAAGAGGAAGAGTGCTCGTCCGGCACAGGCTGATGCCCCAGACACGGCTACACAGTCCGGCCCGTCGAGGAAGCCCAGCTTCACGGATGCCGAACTGAATGCACTTGTCGAGTATGTGTCCGCACATGATAACGAAATGGTCATTGTTGCAGGATCCAAGACCACACCTGCACAACGCCAGGCACACTGGCAGACCGTTGCGGACATCGTAAGTGCCCTTGGAATCGTGAGGCGCACAGCCAATGATTGCTATAAGCGCTGGAATGACCTAAAGCGCAGGGCAAAGAATAAGCTGGCCTCAAGTCATGCCGCAACTCTAGTGACTGGAGGTGGGTCTCCAGTAGAAGACATGGAACTCACTCCACATGAGTCAGTCGCTGGGACCTACGTCACGTAGGAACAGATCCAAGGCGTGGGAGATCTGCCAGATTATGAGGCACTGTCCGGTGAGTGCGCATGCATGTGTGTGTCATCCATGTGCATGGTGTGTGTGTGAGGGCTTCTGTTTGTGTGCCAGGTGAGGGTGTGTGTGCCTGAGTTGTTTGGGTCACCCATGTGCTTCATCCAATACATTCTGCGCAGCAGCATTTGGCCATAGCAGTATCCCTTCTGCCAACAGTAGACATCTAGCCCAACACCACGCCAGTTGCCCTTGAAGTGTCACCTTGCCACAACATTGTTGCTTATTTTTCTCTGTTCATTCAGGCAGATTGTTTGCATTCCACCACTTTTACTAGGCATTTCTCAGTCCTCTAGTCACATGTCTGACATGGCTATGGTAAAGTGGAGTGACTTTGTTACCTGGATATCATTTGTTTAGACATGTCCCTGTGCAATAGGACCATTTTGGACAGGCATCTCCAGGTGAGAAATCAGACCTGTTTGAATTAGAAAAGCTATTACATGAGGGAACTGGACTGAATGAATAAGTGCTGCCCTCCTCTCCATCTTCACTCAATAGCAATGGTACATGCCATCTGTGTGATGGCATGTGTATTTCACCTGGCAATCACAGGCCAATGTGTGATGCCACTGCTAGGCAGCATGCAGCAAATGTGTTGATCTTCCATCTTGGTGTCATTAATGTGTGCCATTTGCCTCCCCTTCATATGCAGTGAGGGTGCATGCATGGGAGGGTTTTAGTCATGTGGGACATGTGTCAATCAAGTACTGGTTCTGTTGCTTCTCAGCCCTAATTGTGTGCCATAGTGCTAATGCCTGTTTCCATTTCTTTTCTTTCATGTCTTTGCAGGGGATGACGCACTTGATACAGCTGGGGTTGTGGAGGTGGTGCAGACCCAGGAGGGGTCTCAGGCCCGACCGACCACCAGTGAGGGATGTGGTGTGGTGGTGGGTGAAAACCCACAACTGCTGCAGGTCGTGCTCTCAAGGGGTGTCTCTGGGTGCACCTCCCCCGAGCTGTATTCAGGTGTCTATTCGGATGATGAGACCTATGTAGCATCGCAGGTGAGTGTTCCTGGGAGGGATTCTCTTCTGTCCGATCCACCTGCACCAGGGGTAGTACCCTCAATGGGGATGTCAGTGTTGGCAGGTCCGCCTTTGGTGGTTACGGATGCAGGGTCAAACTCCACAACATCTGATCCTGTTCCTGGGCCAGCAGATCAGAGGGGGAATGCAGTCCTGCAGCCTCAGGCAGTGTCGGCACAGCAAGGCGCAGTTCGCCTTGCCCCAGACAGGTGTGGTGCCCGCCGACGTGGTGGCCATACGCCACCTGGCAATACTGCATGGGAGCAATCCATATACGGTATGGCTACCCAACAGGCAGCATCATCAGAGATGATGGCTCAGGCCATGGATAGGGTGGCCACTTCCATTGTCCCCCCAGAAAGGCTGATGGAGCGACTGCAGCAGGCAACAGACTCCATCTGCCAGTCACACAGGGAGGACATGTTGGCGTCCAACAGGGACAGGCGGGCGGCACTGGCGACTCTGCAGGATGCCCTTTCCATAGAGTCCCAGGGCCACAGGGAAGCCCTGAGGGTGGAACACAGTCAGATCAGGACGACCCTTGTTGAGCTTGAGGCTTCAACACACAGAAGGACAGAAGAGCAGCTGGAGCGTCTCACACGTATGCTCTCAGCTGAGATGCAGGCAACTCGGGCGGAGGTCCGGTCATCCCGTGAGTTGTTTCATGGGGACCTCTGCACGATTATTCTCCAGAACCAGACCTTCCACACTCGCATGCTTGTTGCCATAGAGGAGCAGACTAGGGCTTTGCGTGGGCTGCCTCCCATAGTGCCACCACCTCCTGATGCAGCTGCAGGGTCTGAGGAGAGCGACCACAGTGATTCTCTCACAATAGGGTAGCCGTGTCGGCCACGAGCCCATGGAGGTGTTTTTTTTCCCCAGAATCCACACAGGTGGGTTCTAGTGTGCATCCTGACCTCGGACCTCCTGGGTGGCCTCCCCCACACCCCCTGGCCCATTCATGGTCATTTTTTATTTTTTTATTTTTTTTATTTTTTTATTTTTTTTGTTCATATTTTTTTTAACAGTGTGTTGCCTTGTGTGGCTCCCGTGGCCATCCGCTGTATTGTGGCTGGGCACGTGCAGGCTTGTCCTGATTTTGGGTTAGATGCTTGGGTTTGTGAGACACACACCCCTCCTGCTTCCCGTTTCCATGGGCTTGCAAAGGGTGTCCCCAAGTGACATTGACTTACACGGTGACGTTGGACTCCCACTACATGTGTGGGTAGTCTAGTCAATACTGTGTATACATTCCTAGTGCATATTGCTGTTGTGTTGTACACTGCATGTTGCATAGATGTGTAACTCATCGTCCATGTCTACCTCCTAATTTGCAGGTCCTTTCCTCATGTCTACACAAAGCCCTCTACTTTGGAGATGGAGTCCATGTTGGCAGCAGTGCACCTACAACTCTACATGGCGGCAACACTGTACATTTGGAAGTGTTGGGAGTGCAGGCATTTCCAGGTGGTGAGACTACTAATTTCTTACATTCGTAATGTCATGTTAATGGTAGTTTTGAGGGTCAGTAGCTGATAAGTGTTATTGCTAAATACCTGCTCAAGTGTGTTGTTGGTCCTGCATTACTGTGAGCATTTCAGGTGTCGCGAGTTTCAATTAGGGACACTGGGCCTCATTACGACCCTGGCGCTAAACCATGGTGCTATTAGCACCATGGTCCATGCCGGGGTCCGCCATGGTGAATGGCGGAATTACCGCCCCATTCCAAGGTTGGCGGGGCGGTAATTCCCCATTCACCATGGGCCCTTCCCCATTCCCATTTTTGCCCCATAGGGCTCAATGGGAATGGGGAAGGCGCTAAGTACGGTGCCGCAAATTGCGGCCCGTACTTAGCACCAAGGTCCCTTTGCGGCACCCTACTTTAACGCCTGCTAAAAGCAGGCGTTAAGGTCGGGTCCCGCAAAGAGAACTCGTAATCAGGCGTTAAGGGTTTAACGGCGCCGACACCTTTTACGGCGCCGTTAAACCCTTAACGCCAGGGTCGTAATGAGGCCCACTGTACTTTGTGACACTTGTGTCATGTTGTGGGGATTACTTTGTTTGCCCTTCCATAGCATGACATGGCATGGTGTGTCGTGTGGCGGTGCTGGGGATGGGTTGGGTGACATGGCACTGTCCTCATGTTGCATTTTGCAAGTGGGTATTCATTTTAGCTGCATGAATGTGTCTTTTCACGAAACTGCATTGGTGGTGTCTGTGTAGGTAGGAATGCACACATTGTAACACTTCCAGGTGAACAATCTCAGGCTGATATGGTTTTGACGGTTGATTCTCCAGACATTCAGGATCATTGTCAGGTTGAGTCATCATTGATTGTCAGATGGTATGTGCCAGGGCAGTGTGCACTTCACAGGGGTGTGATTTCTATGTGAAGTAATTAGCCACTAGCTGTGTACGGGCTGCCTCCCCCCGTGCCCTTTCCCCTCCCATGCGCAGCGGGCGTGCATGTGGTTGGGGATGTGGGGGCAGCACCATGTCCACGGCCAGGCCCCGGCGTGTTGCAACGTTGTGCAGGACACATGCTGCCACTATGATCCTGCACACTACTGGGGGAGCGTATAACAGCTGCCCGCCAGAACGGTCAAGGGAGCGAAAGCGTGAATTAAGCACTCCGAATGTGCGCTCCACTATGCCCCGGGTTGCAATGTGGGCTGTGTTATATCTTACCTCGGGTGGCGTGGTGGGGTTCCGAATTGGCGTCATCATGTGGGGGCTGAGAGGGTAGGCACTGTCCCCTGTGGAGGTGGTGATAGGTATCATTGGTGGGGTTGTGACCTTGCTCAGTATCTGACATGCATGCATGTGCAGTGGCATTCATACTCACCAAGCAGCCATGTATCGCCATGCCGCCCAGCTTCTAGGTCCCGGCTTAGGGTGGACATTCGGTAAATGAAGCTGTCGTGGGTGGACCCGGGATAGTTGGCATATACTGAGGTGATGATTACCTTGGCATTACATACTACCTGCACGTTGATGGAATGCCAGTGCTTGCGGTTCCTATAGATGTGCTCAGATGCCCTGGGGGGACATAGAGCCACATGGGTGCAGTCGATGGCACCTAGCACTTTGGGGAATCGTGCCACACCGTAAAAATCCAGGGCGGCAGCATGCCTTTCTGCAGGTGTTCTGGGCAGGTATATGTGCCTGCGGACTGATGGGCGTGCAGTGATGATGTTCAAGACCTGGTGTGGGCAGCGTGACTGCGTGGCCTGTGACACCCCACCCACTATGGCACTTGTCCGCTGAAATGATCCAGTGGCTAAGAAGTGCAGTACATTGAGGACCTTCTCCAGGGGGCTGAGTGCTTGGGAGCACAGGGTGGGTGATGTGAGGTCATCCTCCCACTCACTCACCAGGTCCAGTATTATGTGTGGTGGAAACCTGTACCTCCCATACACCTGGTCATCAGGCATCCCAAAAAGGCTGGTTCTGGGTGTGAAAATTCTGGCCCTGACTATCCTCCTCCTCCTCCTTTGGTAGCCCACGGCCACTGCTGCTAGGAACGGTATATTCATCCTGGCGTCTGAGCTTGTTAGTTTTTTGCGCGCAATTTTATGCGTCGCGGGTCGACGTATGCCTGCTTCCTGCTGGCGTACGTGTTTCCGGATTAGGACGTCATTTTTTGCGCGTGTTGTAGGCGAGCGTGTGAAACTTCCCGCGCACCCCTGAAATCCACATACCCAGGCCAATAGCGTGTGGAAATTCCCACGCACCCCGGAATACACGTGCGCTGATGTACTCGCGTGTGTAAGTGCCCGCGCACCCCTGAAATCCACGTACCCAGGCCAATAGCGTGTGGAAATTCCCGCGCACCCCGGAATACACGTGCGCTGATGTACTTGCGTGTGTAAGTGCCCGCGCACCCCTGAAATCCACGTACCCAGGCCAATAGCATGTGAAAATTCCTGCGCACCCCGGAATAGACGTGCGCTGATGTACTCGCGTGTGTAAGTGCCCGCGCACCCCTGAAATACACGTACATAGGCCAATCCCGTGTACGCGCACTTTTGTCCAATTACACGCGATGACACTCTGACGTGCAGTCTTTCCACGTGTGCTCCGTCATCACGTGATATGAGGGAAACACCCGTGCGGGTCACGTCACAGACGCGCTTACGCGCTGAGGGCCTTTGTTCCAATGGAATCGCGTATGTGTGCTGACGCGCTTACGCGCTAAGGGCCTTTCCTCGAATTTCACGCTGACGTGCAGGATTTTCACTTGCCAAATCACTCCGTATCAAGCTGGCCACGCGAAAACACACGGAAGACCACGCTCCTGCCCAGAAGGCCGAATTACTGCCCCCCAGTGCCCCGAGCAGCCTCCCACGTGCCATCTGCTGCTGCCTGCCTGCCTGCCTGCCTGCTGCCACCGTGCCCTGCATTTGGTGCCTGCACATCAGCCATCTGCAGGGGTCCAGTTGCTGTGTCCACCCCTGCTGGAACAGAAGACTTCCGACTGGAATAACATCGCTCCACAGCCCAGCCCCAGGACCCAGTTGCCCACCCACTCCTGCCTCTGGGGTTGCCATGTCTGGCACTTCGACATCTGGCACCAGTGGCAACCCCAGGCCAGAGGGGCAGAGGGGCACCAGCTTCACTGCCACCGAAGTTGGTGTCCTGGTGGAGCATGTCCTGGGGCAGTATGATGCCCTCTTCGGATCGTCCCGCGCCAGCAAGGAAGGATGGGAGAGGATCTGGGTCGACTGTGTGGTTGCCATCAACGCGGAGGGGGTGGCAACCCGCAATGTCCAGAAGATCAAGAAGAACCGCTGGGAGGACTTGAGATCCAGGTCCCTCGTGAAGGCCCGGCACCTCGTGGAGGGGGGCCGGGGCCGCATGAGTTCCATCCAGATGAGGGTCCTGGAATGCGTACGCCCAGCGCTCCACGTCCAGATCCTTGAGAGGGAGACCCGTCTGGAGTTGAGCGGTAAGTGGCCAAGCATTGCTGTGTGAGACAGGGCATGTTGCGGTGTGCTGGTTGTCTGATACTTGCCTGTATGTGTGACATAGGCCATGTACGCATGTATGTGTGCATGGACATCATGGTAATGCATGTGCGACCAGTGATGTGTGAACCACATGGTTGTTGCATGTGTTTAAATGCGACATGGGGAGCCCTATGCAGATTTTACACATGAGAGCATGCCAGTCTCTGTTCCTGGACATGGGTGGGGGTGAGGGATGGGTGCTGATGCCAGGTACATATATGGTAGCCATGTTTGTGTGCCTGACCTGCGTGTCTGTGACTTGTGAATGCCATGGATGCATGACACATGTCTGTGACAATGTACAGATTCACTGATGCAGCCTAGTTATCCTTGTATCCGCTGTGTTTGGGGTGTATGAGGCCAGATGGATGTGACTGAGGTGAAGTGTGTGCATGTGATAGGCATGACCCATGATGCATGTGAGTTCCATATCATTGTATGTTTCAAGAGTCCATTGGACATGTATGGAAATGTCCATGGCATGCACCATGCCTGTTACTGTGTGTGTTTTGCCTGGACTGACCCATGTGTTGTGGAGGGACATGATGGAAGTGTACTTTGACAGTGGTACTCATCTGCTATTGCTTCCTGTCTAGGGGACCATTGTACAGTACCCTGATGCTTGTGTTCTATGTCTCCCTCTACGCAGCGGCTAGTGAAGAAGAGGGCGGAGACGGCGCTGTGGAGCAAGGCGGCGGGGATGCCCCCACGGCTGCAGCGGAAGGGGTGGGTGAGCCCCCACAGGGGCCTGCTATGGCTGAAGACGGTGAGGAGCCATCCAGGTTGGTGGTTTCCACAGAGGAGGAGGAGGCCGCCACTGAGGCGCACATGGGGCCTGGTGGGGGCATCCCTCCTGGTGCAAGTGGTGCAGTCCAGGGGCAGGGGCAGGAGGCAGCACAGGTCACCGTGGAGGGGCCTGTGCATGTCGCTGTCCCTGACCCTGTGAGTGCACCACCATGCACCAGCAGGGATGCCCCGTCCCAGGCCCGTCCGCAGTTAGAGGGGATGTCCATGTCACCTGACTCCCCTCCACCTGTGGACGAGGGGACCCGTGGCCATATGGAGAAGGTCCTGATTGGGGTCGCGATGCGCGCGGGTGCAATTCGTGATGACGTGTGTGCTTCCCGGGAGGAGCACGCACGCCATCACGAAGAGCACCGTGCCTACGTGGCCCAATTGGGATCTTCCATGTTCGGGGGTTTCCTGCATGTGTCGGCCAATCTGGCGGCCCTCTCCTCCTCTGTGGAGGCTATACGCCGGTTGTTCTCCTTGCCGTCTTCATGCCCAGATGCCACCAGGGCCCCCTGTGGACCTGCCCTGACCAATGCAGCCAGCTCGGTGGGGATCCCATCCCTGCCACAGTCGGGAGTCGAAGGTCCAGCAGGGGTGGACACCACAGCAACTGTACCCCAGCAGATGGAAGATGTGCCGGCATCATCAGGCAGGGCACGTGCACGACGGCGTCGGTGGATTCCATCAGCCTGGATGCCGTCGTGCTGGCAGAGGCGGTTGCGTCAGAGGCAGCAGCAGAGGCAACGTGGGAGGCCTAATGGCTCGGGGCCATCAACATCGGAGGGGCAGGTATCGGCCGGAGGGCAGGAGGACCCAGGACGGGAAGTGTCTTCCGTGTGGCTGCGGTTGGGCCAGCAGATAGGTGCGGAGCGGCGGCGGGCGGAAGAGGCGCGGCTCACGATGGTCAGGGAGAACTCCATGCGGAGGGCCCTGAGGCGGGCCGAGTGCCTCGAGGCAATCCACAGGGGGTTGGAGGAGGAGATGGCGTTGTCCCTGCGGACCCTCGGGGCCATGGAACAGGACCGCCTCCGGGACATCGAAGAGGAGTTTGATGATGCCCTGGCCCGGAACACCACGGAGTGAGCCGCTGGACTTGCCCGTCGCCTTTGTATATAGTTCTTTAGTTTTAGGTTTCCTTTGTTTCTTCTTATGATTTGGAGTCGACGGACACAGCTCCACTTTTTGTATATAGTTGCATTTTAGTTAGGGTTTTTTGTAGGTTTCCTTTGTTCAGTTGGGCTCATGGACCCTTGGATGTTTCATACATAGTTCTTCATTGGATTGTTTTATTTTTTTAGTTTTTATTTATTCACCATGGAGCAATGGTTTTTGCATTTATTTTTCTCTCTTGGATTGATTTTATTTTTAATGTGACTTTGGACAACATTTTTTTGAATTGGGATTTGTAGTTTTAATTTTTTTTGACGGACATGCAGATTATCTTTTTTTTATTGCCATTGTAGTTTGTTTCATTTCATTTGCATTCAATTTTTTTTAATACAATTTTGTTTTCATACTTCACTGTGTGGTATCATCTCATTGGTTTCATGCATGTCATGTTGGGTGTTTTCCCATTCAATTGCAACCATTGTGTGTGACGGACATGGGTTCATTTGCTTTATGAACATTGAGGGTGTAACATGTAATTTCCTTTTCCATGTGGGTGAATGGGTTACTTGGTAGGGCCTTTTGGCTGTGGAGGCTGACCATAACGCACATGATTGGGGATTGTGAGGACCTGGGTGCAGGGGGACATGAGTGGGGGCCTGCTGGCAGGTTCCCCTCAGTGCTGGGGGGGTGGGGTGGGTGGGAGACATGAGTGGGGGCCTGGTGGAGGGTGCCCCTCAGTGCTGGGGGGTGGGGTGGGGGGTGGGAGACATGAGTGGGGGCCTGCTGGCAGGTGCCCCACAGTGCTGGGGGGTGGGGGTGCAGGGGGACATGAGTGGGGGCCTGCTGGCAGGTGCCCCACAGTGCTGGGGGGTGGGGTGGGTGGGAGACATGAGTGGGGGCCTGGTGGAGGGTGACCCACAGTGCTGGGGGCTGGGGGTGCAAGGGGACATGGGATGGGGGCCTGGTGGAGGGTGGCCCACAGTGCTGGGGGGTGGGAGTGCAGGGAGCTATGAGTGGGGGCCTGGTGGAGGGTGCCCCTCAGTGCTGGGGGGTGGGGGTGCTGGGGGACATGAGTGGGGGCCTGGTGGCAGGTGCCCCACAGTGCTGGGGTGGGGGTGCAGGGGGACATGAGTGGGGGCCTGTTGGAGGGTGCCCCACAGTGCTGGGGGTGGGTGGGAGACATGAGTGGGGGCCTGGTGGAGGGTGCCCCTCAGTGCTGGGGGGGTGGGGGGTGGGAGACATGAGTGGGGGCCTGGTGGAGGGTGCCCTCAGTGCTGGGGGGTGGGGGTGCAGGGAGACATGAGTGGGGGCCTGTTGGAGGGTGCCCCTCAGTGCTGGGGGGTGGGGGTGCTGGGGGACATGAGTGGGGGCCTGGTGGCAGGTGCCCCACAGTGCTGGGGGTGGGGGTGCAGGGGGACATGAGTGGGGGCCTGCTGGCAGGTGCCCCACAGTGCTGGGGGGTGGGGTGGGTGGGAGACATGAGTGGGGGCCTGGTGGAGGGTGCCCCTCAGTGCTGGGGGGCTGGGGGGGTCGACATGAGTGGGGGCCTGCTGGCAGGTGCCCCACAGTGCTGGGGGTGGGGGTGGTGTTAGAAATGTGTGGGGGCTGGCTGGCAGGTGCCCCACAGTGCCTGGGGGTGGGGTGGGTGTGTGACATGAGTGGGGGCCTGGTGGAGG
Source organism: Ambystoma mexicanum (assembly GCF_040938575.1). Classification (NCBI taxonomy): domain Eukaryota; kingdom Metazoa; phylum Chordata; class Amphibia; order Caudata; family Ambystomatidae; genus Ambystoma; species Ambystoma mexicanum. The sequence goes on along the minus strand of NC_090935.1, from coordinate 542,764,168 downwards.
GTGTCCCACAGTGCTGGGGGCTGGGGGGGCAAGGGGACATGAGTGGGGGCCTGGTGGAGGGTGGCCCACAGTGCTGGGGGGTGGGGGTGCAGGGAGACATGAGTGGGGGCCTGGTGGAGGGTGCCCCTCAGTGCTGGGGGGTGGGGGTGCTGGGGGACATGAGTGGGGGCCTGGTGGCAGGTGCACCACAGTGCTGGGGGGTGGGGGTGCTGGGGGACATGAGTGGGGGCCTGGTGGAGGGTGCCCCTCAGTGCTGGGGGGTGGGGGTGCAGGGAGACATGAGTGGGGGCCTGGTGGAGGGTGCCCCTCAGTGCTGGGGGGTGGGGGTGCAGGGAGACATGAGTGGGGGCCTGGTGGAGGGTGCCCCTCAGTGCTGGGGGTGGGGGTGCTGGGGGACATGAGTGGGGGCCTGGTGGAGGGTGGCCCACAGTGCTGGGGGGTGGGGGTGCAGGGAGACATGAGTGGGGGCCTGGTGGAGGGTGCCCCTCAGTGCTGGGGGGTGGGGGTGCTGGGGACATGAGTGGGGGCCTGGTGGAGGGTGCCCCACAGTGCAGGGGGGTGGGGTGGGTGGGAGACATGAGTGGGGGCCTGGTGGAGGGTGGCCCACAGTGCTGGGGGGTGGAGGTGCAGGGAGACATGAGTGGGGGCCTGGTGGAGGGTGCCCCTCAGTGCTGGGGGGTGGGGGTGCTGGGGACATGAGTGGGGGCCTGGTGGAGGGTACCCCACAGTGCAGGGGGGTGGGGTGGGTGGGAGACATGAGTTGGGGCCTGGTGGAGAGTGCCCCTCAGTGCTGGGGAAGGTGGGGGGTGGGAGACATGAGTGGGGGCCTGGTGGAGGGTGCCTCTCAGTGCTGGGGGGTGGGGGTGCAGGGAGACATGAGTGGGGGCCTGGTGGAGGGTGCCCCTCAGTGCTGGGGGGTGGGGTGCTGGGGGACATGAGTGGGGGCCTGGTGCAGGGTGCCCCTCAGTGCTGGGGGTGGGGGTGCAGGGGGACATGAGTGGGGGCCTGCTGGCAGGTGCCCCACAGTGCTGGGGGTGGGGTGGGTGGGAGACATGAGTGGGGGCCTGGTGGAGGGTGCCCCTCAGTGCTGGGGGGGTGGGGTATGGGAGACATGAGTGGGGGCCTGGTGGAGGGTGCCCCTCAGTGCTGGGGGTGGGGGTGCAGGGAGACATGAGTGGGGGCCTGGTGGAGGGTGCCCCTCAGTGCTGGGGGGTGGGGGTGCTGGGGGACATGAGTGGGGGCCTGGTGGCAGGTGCCCCACAGTGCTGGGGGGTGGGGGTGCAGGGGGACATGAGTGGGGGCCTGCTGGCAGGTGCCCCACAGTGCTGGAGGGTGGGGTGGGTGGGAGACATGAGTGGGGGCCTGGTGGAGGGTGCCCCATGACTGCTGGGGGGTGGGGGTGCAAGGGGACATGAGTGGGGGCCTGGTGGAGGGTGGCCCACAGTGCTGGGGGGTGGGGTGGGTGGGAGACATGAGTGGGGGCCTGGTGGAGGGTGCCCCTCAGTGCTGGGGTGTGGGTGGGGGGTGGGAGACATGAGTGGGGGCCTGGTGGAGGGTGCACCTCAGTGCTGAGGGGTGGGGGTGCTGGGGGACATGAGTGGGGGCCTGGTGGAGGGTGCACCTCAGTGCTGAGGGGTGGGGGTGCTGGGGGACATGAGTGGGGGCCTGGTGGCAGGTGCCCCACAGTGCTGGGGGGTGGGGGTGCAGGGGGACATGAGTGGGGGCCTGCTGGCAGGTGCCCCACAGTGCTGGGGGGTGGGGTGGGTGGGAGACATGAGTGGGGGCCTGTTGGAGGGTGCCCCATGACTGCTGGGGGGTGGGGGTGCAAGGGGACATGAGTGGGGGCCTGGTGGAGGGTGGCCCACAGTGCTGGGGGCTGGGGGTGCAAGGGGACATGAGTGGGGGCCTGGTGGAGGGTGGCCCACAGTGCTGGGGGGTGGGGGTGCAGGGAGACATGAGTGGGGGCCTGGTGGAGGGTGCCCCTCAGTGCTGGGGGGTGGGGGTGCTGGGGGACATGAGTGGGGGCCTGGTGGAGGGTGCCCCACAGTGCTGTGAGGTGGGGTGGGTGTTAGACATGAGTGGGGGCCTGTTGGAGGGTGCCCCTCAGTGCTGGGGGGTGGGGGGTGGGAGACATGAGTGGGGGCCTGGTGGAGGGTGCCCCTCAGTGCTGGGGGGTGGGGGTGCAGGGAGACATGATTGGGGGCCTGGTGGAGGGTGCCCCTCAGTGCTGGGGGGTGGGGGTGCTGGGGGACATGAGTGGGGGCCTGGTGACAGGTGCCCCACAGTGCTGGGGGGTGGGGGTGGTGGGAGAAATGTGTGGAGGCCTGCTGGCAGGTACCCCACAGTGCTGGGGGGTGGGGTGGGTGGGAGACATGAGTGGGGGCCTGATGGAGGGTGCCCCATGACTGCTGGGGGGTGGGGGTGCAAGGGGACATGAGTGGGGGCCTGGTGGAGGGTGGCCCACAGTGCTGGGGGCTGGGGGTGCAAGGGGACATGAGTGGGGGCCTGGTGGAGGGTGGCCCTCAGTGCTGGGGGATGGGGGTGCTGGGGGACATGAGTGGGGGCCTGGTGGCAGGTGCCCCAAAGTGCTGGGGGGTGGGGGTGCAGGGGGACATGAGTGGGGGCCTGCTGGCCGGTGCCCCACAGTGCTGGAGGGTAGGGTGGGTGGGAGACATGAGTGGGGGCCTGGTGGAGGGTGCCCCATGACTGCTGGGGGGTGGGGGTGCAAGGGGACATGAGTGGGGGCCTGGTGGAGGGTGCCCCTCAGTGCTGGGGGGTGGGGGTGCTGGGGGACATGAGTGGGGGCCTGGTGGCAGGTGCCCCACAGTGCTGGGGGGTGGGTTGGGTGGGAGACATGAGTGGGGCCCTGGTGGAGGGTGCCCCTCAGTGCTGGGGGGTGGGGGTGCAGGGGGACATGAGTGGGGGCCTGCTGGCAGGTGCCCCACAGTGCTGGAGGGTGGGGTGGGTGGGAGACATGAGTGGGGGCCTGGTGGAGGGTGCCCCATGACTGCTGGGGGGTGGGGGTGCAAGGGGACATGAGTGGGGGCCTGGTGGAGGGTGGCCCACAGTGCTGGGGGGTGGGGTGGGTGGGAGACATGAGTGGGGGCCAGGTGGAGGGTGCCCCTCAGTGCTGGGGTGTGGGTGGGGGGTGGGAGACATGAGTGGTGGCCTGGTGGAGGGTGCCCCTCAGTGCTGGGGGGTGGGGGTGCAGGGAGACATGAGTGGGGGCCTGGTGGAGGGTGCACCTCAGTGCTGGGGGGTGGGGGTGCTGGGGGACATGAGTGGGGGCCTGGTGGCAGGTGCCCCACAGTGCTGGGGGGTGGGGGTGCAGGGGGACATGAGTCGGGGCCTGCTGGCAGGTGCCCCACAGTGCTGGGGGGTGGGGTGGGTGGGAGACATGAGTGGGGGCCTGGTGGAGGGTGTCCCATGACTGCTGGGGGGTGGGGGTGCAAGGGGACATGAGTGGGGGCCTGGTGGAGGGTGGCCCACAGTGCTGGGGGCTGGGGGTGCAAGGGAACATGAGTGGGGGCCTGGTGGAGGGTGGCCCACAGTGCTGGGGGGTGGGGGTGCACGGAGACATGAGTGGGGGCCTGGTGGAGGGTGCCCCTCAGTGCTGCGGGGTGGGGGTGCTGGGGGACATGAGTGGGGGCCTGGTGGAGGGTGCCCCACAGTGCTGTGGGGTGGGGTGGGTGGGAGACATGAGTGTCATGATCCCTGCTTCCAAGGGGTCAGGACTTGCCCCACGACCTTGGAAGCAGGTCCATGACTCTGATCCCAGGAACCAGCCAGTCCCTATAGGGACCCTCTGGACCTTGTCCTGGCGCCAGTGGCGCCAGGCTCATGATGATGACTGGTCCCGGCACAGGAAGCGCCGGGCTCATATTAGATAAGAGTGCTTGGTGGACCTACCTGTAGCAGACCATGCTGCTTACTTACCAGCTAACTGGTCTCCTGATCCTTCTCTGCCTGGAACTACTTTTTCTGTCTGGGTGGAGCAGGAGCCACTCCGTGGAAGCAGAACACAGGAACTCTTCTAGAAATCTGGAACTCTTTTCTTGCCTGGGTGAGGCCGTGGAAGGAGACGCCCAAGCACTACAGAAGGCTATTTAAACCACACCCGATTGGTTTCACATGCTTCGCGTTATTCTGCATCTGCAGCAGGACGCTCACCGTGTCAGCTCCAGGAAACCTACAGCTCCAGATCCTGTGAACACGAAATAACCTGCTGGAATCCAATCTTCAGTCTTCTTCAGTCTTCTGCAGCTCCTGCAAAACAAAGGCACAGGTTAGGCTAAAGTAAAGGCAGTGAATCTACTTACCTAATCCAACGGCAGCATCCAAGGCGCCTTTTTCTGCCTTTCTCTTCCGGCATCCGACATCTGCAAAGAGAGAGAACATCGGTCAGTAATATTCAACTACAAGTTCTGCTTACCTGTGTTACGCCCGTTCCAACTCAGCTTGCGCTGCGTTCCGGCACCTGCCAGGCAAGATACATCGGTTAGTAACGCTTAGTTACAAGACTGCTTTCCTGTGTTACGTTCGCTTTCAATCTGTTCGCGCTGCACCTCAGTACCTGCAAAGACAAAAGAGACATTACGGAGCATTCTCCAGCGCTAGTGCAGTCTTTCTACTCACGTGCCATTAGAAGGATAATCTTCATCGTCACAGCATCTGAAAAGGGAAAGACATAGACTTTACAGACTTAAGACTTTTGAAAGAGGAGAGAACAATGCAAAAGGAACTTTAATACTTACAAGGCACGCTCGTGCATTAACGGCGTCTTCGCTCTCAGCAAATCCTCTGCTATCAAGAGGCAGAGCTCGCATCCAGTGAAGCAACTGGACCCAGCGCCCCTGCACAAGACGCAGGATGGAGAGCCCGGCATTTACCTACATAAGGTAAGCGCAATATCAACCCAGTTCCACAGGGAAAGAAAGGGAGAGAGGGGCTAGGAACTTTCCGAACCTTCCAAACACTAATACCTTGGTTTACCCTTGCAGACATCTCACTCTTCAGCTTAAACTGTCGGTGGGAAGGGGGCCCAGTCCGGGAGCAAACGAACCCTGCGCCTAACACTGAAGACAGTATCCTCGCCAGATCAAGACCTGCGCCTCCGGGGGAACCAGGTGAGCGTTACAATGAGTGGGGGCCTGTTGGAGGGTGCCCCTCAGTGCTGGGGGGTGGGAGACATGAGTGGGGGCCTGGTGGAGGGTGCCCCTCAGTGCTGGGGGGTGGGGGTGCAGGGAGACATGAGTGGGGGCCTGGTGGAGGGTGCCCCTCAGTGCTGGGGAGTGGGGGTGCTGGGGGACATGAGTGGGAGCCTGGTGACAGGTTCCCCACAGTGCTGGGGGGTGGGGGTGGTGGGAGAAATGTGTGGGGGCCTGCTGGCAGGTGCCCCACAGTGCTGGGGGGTGGGGTGGGTGGGAGACATGAGTGGGGGCCTGGTGGAGGGTGCCCCATGACTGCTGGGGGGTGGGGGTGCAAGGGGACATGAGTGGGGGCCTGGTGGAGGGAGGCCCACAGTGCTGGGGGTGCAAGGGGACATGAGTGGGGGCCTGGTGGAGGGTGGCCCTCAGTGCTGGGGGGTGGGGGTGCTGGGGGACATGAGTGGGGGCCTGGTGGCAGGTGCCCCAAAGTGCTGGGGGGTGGGGTGGGTGGGAGACATGAGTGGGGGCCTGGTGGAGGGTGCCCCTCAGTGCTGGGTGTGGGGGTGCTGGGGGACATGAGTGGGGGCCTGGTGGCAGGTGCCCCACAGTGCTGGGGGGTGGGGTGGGTGGGAGACATGAGTGGGGGCCTGGTGGAGGGTGCCCCTCAGTGCTGGGGGGTGGGGGTGCAGGGAAACATGAGTGGGGGCGTGGTGGAGGGTGCCCCTCAGTGCTGGGGGGTGGGGGTGCTGGGGGACATGAGTGGGGGCCTGGTGGCAGGTGCCCCACAGTGCTGGGGGGTGGGGGTGCAGGGGGACATGAGTGGGGGCCTGCTGGCAGGTGCCCCACAGTGCTGGGGGGTGGGGTGGGTGGGAGACATGAGTGGGGGCCTGGTGGAGGGTGCCCCATGACTGCTGGGGGTGGGGGTGCAAGGGGACATGAGTGGGGGCCTGGTGGAGGGTGGCCCACAGTGCTGGGGGCTGGGGGTGCAAGGGGACATGAGTGCGGGCCTGGTGGAGGGTGGCCCACAGTGCTGGGGGGTGGGAGTGCAGGGAGACATGAGTGGGGGCCTGGTGGAGGGTGCTCCTCAGTGCTGGGGGGTGGGGGTGCTGGGGGACATGAGTGGGGGCCTGGTGGAGGGTGCCCCACAGTGCTGGGGGGTGGGGTGGGTGGGAGAAATGAGTGGGGGCCTGGTGGAGGGTACCCCTCAGTGCTGGGGGGGTGGGGGGTGGGAGACATGAGTGGGGGCCTGGTGGAGGGTGCCCCTCAGTGCTGGGGGGTGGGGGTGCAGGGAGACATGAGTGGGGGCCTGGTGGAGGGTGCCCCTCAATGCTGGGGGGTGGGGGTGCTGGGGGACATGAGTGGGGGCCTGGTGGCAGGTGCCCCACAGTGCTGGGGGTGGGGTGCAGGGGGACATGAGTGGGGGCCTGCTGGCAGGTGCCCCACAGTGCTGGGGGGGTGGGGTGGGTGGGAGACATGAGTTTGGGCCTGGTGGAGGGTGCCCCATGACAGCTGGGGGTGGGGGTACAAGGGGACATGAGTGGGGGCCTGGTGGAGGGTGCCCCTCAGTGCTGGGGGTGGGGGTGCTGGGGGACATGAGTGGGGGCCTGGTGGCAGGTGCCCCACAGTGCTGGGGTGGGGGTGCAGGGGGACATGAGTGGGGGCCTGGTGGAGGGTGCCCCACAGTGCTGGGGAGTGGGGTGGGTGGGAGACATGAGTGGGGGCCTGGTGGAGGGTGCCCCTCAGTGCTGGGGGGGGGGTGGGAGACATGAGTGGGGGCCTGGTGGAGGGTGCCCCTCAGTGCTGGGGGGTGGGGGTGCTGGGGGACATGAGTGGGGGCCTGGTGGCAGGTGCCCCACAGTGCTGGGGGGTGGGGGTGCAGGGGGACATGAGTGGGGGCCTGCTGGCAGGTGCCCCACAGTGCTGGGGGGTGGGGTGGGTGGGAGACATGAGTGGGGGCCTGGTGGAGGGTGCCCCATGACTGCTGGGGGTTGGGGGTGCAAGGGGACATGAGTGGGGGCCTGGTGGAGGGTGCCCCTCAGTGCTGGGGGGTGGGGGTGCAGGGAGACATGAGTGGGGGCCTGGTGGAGGGTGCCCCTCAGTGCTGGCGGGTGGGGGTGCTGGGGGACATGAGTGGGGGCCTGGTGGAGGGTGCCCCACAGTGCTGTGGGGTGGGGTGGGGTGGGTGGGAGACATGAGTGGGGGCCTGGTGGAGGGTGCCGCTCAGTGCTGGGGGGTGGGGGTGCTGGGGGACATGAGTGGGAGCCTGGTGGCAGGTGCCCCACAGTGCTGGGGGGTGGGGGTTCAGGGGGACATGAGTGGGGGCCTGCTGGCAGGTGCCCCACAGTGCCGGAGGGTGGGGTGGGTGGGAGACATGAGTGGGGGCCTGGTGGAGGGTGCCCCATGACTGCTGGGGGGTGGGGGTGCAAGGGGACATGAGTGGGGGCCTGCTGGCAGGTGCCCCACAGTGCTGGGGGGTGGGGGTGCAGGGGGACATGAGTGGGGGCCTGCTGGCAGGTGCCCCACAGTGCTGGGGGTGGGGTGGGTGGGAGACATGAGTGGGGGCCTGGTGGAGGGTGCCCCATGACTGCTGGGGGTGGGGGTGTAAGGGGACATGAGTGGGGGCCTGGTGGAGGGTGCCCCTCAGTGCTGTGGGGTGGGGGTGCAGGGAGACATGAGTGGGGGCCTGGTGCAGGGTGCCCCTCAGTGCTGGGGGTGGGGGTGCAGGGGGACATGAGTGGGGGCCTGCTGGCAGGTGCCCCACAGTGCTGGGGGTGGGGTGGGTGGGAGACATGAGTGGGGGCCTGGTGGAGGGTGCCCCTCAGTGCTGGGGGGTGGGGTATGGGAGACATGAGTGGGGGCCTGGTGGAGGGTGCCCCTCAGTGCTGGGGGGTGGGGGTGCAGGGAGACATGAGTGGGGGCCGGTGGAGGGTGCCCCTCAGTGCTGGGGGGTGGGGGTGCTGGGGGACATGAGTGGGGGCCTGGTGGCAGGTGCCCCACAGTGCTGGGGGGTGGGGGTGCAGGGGGACATGAGTGGGGGCCTGCTGGCAGGTGCCCCACATTGCTGGAGGGTGGGGTGGGTGGGAGACATGAGTGGGGGCCTGGTGGAGGGTGCCCCATGACTGCTGGGGGGTGGGGGTGCAAGGGGACATGAGTGGGGGCCTGGTGGAGGGTGGCCCACAGTGCTGGGGGGTGGGGTGGGTGGGAGACATGAGTGGGGGCCTGGTGGAGGGTGCCCCTCAGTGCTGGGGTGTGGGTGGGGGGTGGGAGACATGAGTGGGGGCCTGGTGGAGGGTGCCCCAGAGTGCTGGGGGGTGGGGGTGCAGGGAGACATGAGTGGGGGCCTGGTGGAGGGTGCACCTCAGTGCTGGGGGGTGGGGGTGCTGGGGGACATGAGTGGGGGCCTGGTGGCAGGTGCCCCACAGTGCTGGGGGGTGGGGGTGCAGGGGGACATGAGTGGGGGCCTGCTGGCAGGTGCCCCACAGTGCTGGGGGTGGGGTGGGTGGGAGACATGAGTGGGGGCCTGGTGGAGGGTGCCCCATGACTGCTGGGGGGTGGGGGTGCAAGGGGACATGAGTGGGGGCCTGGTGGAGTGTGGCCCACAGTGCTGGGGGCTGGGGGTGCAAGGGGACATGAGTGGGGGCCTGGTGGAGGGTGGCCCACAGTGCTGGGGGGTGGGGGTGCAGGGAGACATGAGTGGGGGCCTGGTGGAGGGTGCCCCTCAGTGCTGGGGGGCTGGGGGGGTCGACATGAGTGGGGGCCTGCTGGCAGGTGCCCCACAGTGCTGGGGGTGGGGGTGGTGGGAGAAATGTGTGGGGGCTGGCTGGCAGGTGCCCCACAGTGCCTGGGGGTGGGGTGGGTGTGTGACATGAGTGGGGGCCTGGTGGAGGGTGTCCCACAGTGCTGGGGGCTGGGGGGGCAAGGGGACATGAGTGGGGGCCTGGTGGAGGCTGGCCCACAGTGCTGGGGGTGGGGGTGCAGGGAGACATGAGTGGGGGCCTGGTGGGGGGTGCCCCTCAGTGCTGGGGGGTGGGGGTGCTGGGGGACATGAGTGGGGGCCTGGTGGCAGGTGCACCACAGTGCTGGGGGGTGGGGGTGCTGGGGGACATGAGTGGGGGCCTGGTGGAGGGTGCCCCTCAGTGCTGGGGGGTGGGGGTGCAGGGAGACATGAGTGGGGGCCTGGTGGAGGGTGCCCCTCAGTGCTGGGGGGTGGGGGTGCAGGGAGACATGAGTGGGGGCCTGGTGGAGGGTGCCCCTCAGTGCTGGGGGGTGGGGGTGCTGGGGGACATGAGTGGGGGCCTGGTGGAGGGTGGCCCACAGTGCTGGGGGGTGGGGGTGCAGGGAGACATGAGTGGGGGCCTGGTGGAGGGTGCCCCTCAGTGCTGGGGGGTGGGGGTGCTGGGGACATGAGTGGGGGCCTGGTGGAGGGTGCCCCACAGTGCAGGGGGGTGGGGTGGGTGGGAGACATGAGTGGGGGCCTGGTGGAGGGTGGCCCACAGTGCTGGGGGGGTGGAGGTGCAGGGAGACATGAGTGGGGGCCTGGTGGAGGGTGCCCCTCAGTCCTGGGGGGTGGGGGTGCTGGGGACATGAGTGGGGGCCTGGTGGAGGGTACCCCACAGTGCAGGGGGGTGGGGTGGGTGGGAGACATGAGTTGGGGCCTGGTGGAGAGTGCCCCTCAGTGCTGGGGAAGGTGGGGGGTGGGAGACATGAGTGGGGGCCTGGTGGAGGGTGCCTCTCAGTGCTGGGGGGTGGGGGTGCAGGGAGACATGAGTGGGGGCCTGGTGGAGGGTGCCCCTCAGTGCTGGGGGGTGGGGTGCTGGGGGACATGAGTGGGGGCCTGGTGCAGGGTGCCCCTCAGTGCTGGGGGTGGGGGTGCAGGGGGACATGAGTGGGGGCCTGCTGGCAGGTGCCCCACAGTGCTGGGGGTGGGGTGGGTGGGAGACATGAGTGGGGGCCTGGTGGAGGGTGCCCCTCAGTGCTGGGGGGGTGGGGTATGGGAGACATGAGTGGGGGCCTGGTGGAGGGTGCCCCTCAGTGCTGGGGGGTGGGGGTGCAGGGAGACATGAGTGGGGGCCTGGTGGAGGGTGCCCCTCAGTGCTGGGGGGTGGGGGTGCTGGGGGACATGAGTGGGGGCCTGGTGGCAGGTGCCCCACAGTGCTGGGGGGTGGGGGTGCAGGGGGACATGAGTGGGGGCCTGCTGGCAGGTGCCCCACAGTGCTGGAGGGTGGGGTGGGTGGGAGACATGAGTGGGGGCCTGGTGGAGGGTGCCCCATGACTGCTGGGGGGTGGGGGTGCAAGGGGACATGAGTGGGGGCCTGGTGGAGGGTGGCCCACAGTGCTGGGGGGTGGGGTGGGTGGGAGACATGAGTGGGGGCCTGGTGGAGGGTGCCCCTCAGTGCTGGGGTGTGGGTGGGGGGTGGGAGACATGAGTGGGGGCCTGGTGGAGGGTGTCCCAGAGTGCTGGGGGGTGGGGGTGCGGGGAGACATGAGTGGGGGCCTGGTGGAGGGTGCACCTCAGTGCTGGGGGGTGGGGGTGCTGGGGGACATGAGTGGGGGCCTGGTGGCAGGTGCCCCACAGTGCTGGGGGGTGGGGGTGCAGGGGGACATGAGTGGGGGCCTGCTGGCAGGTGCCCCACAGTGCTGGGGGGTGGGGTGGGTGGGAGACATGAGTGGGGGCCTGGTGGAGGGTGCCCCATGACTGCTGGGGGGTGGGGGTGCAAGGGGACATAAGTGGGGGCCTGGTGGAGGGTGGCCCACAGTGCTGGGGGCTGGGGTGCAAGGGGACATGAGTGGGGGCCTGGTGGAGGGTGCACCTCAGTGCTGAGGGGTGGGGGTGCTGGGGGACATGAGTGGGGGCCTGGTGGAGGGTGCACCTCAGTGCTGAGGGGTGGGGGTGCTGGGGGACATGAGTGGGGGCCTGGTGGCAGGTGCCCCACAGTGCTGGGGGGTGGGGGTGCAGGGGGACATGAGTGGGGGCCTGCTGGCAGGTGCCCCACAGTGCTGGGGGGTGGGGTGGGTGGGAGACATGAGTGGGGGCCTGTTGGAGGGTGCCCCATGACTGCTGGGGGGTGGGGGTGCAAGGGGACATGAGTGGGGGCCTGGTGGAGGGTGGCCCACAGTGCTGGGGGCTGGGGGTGCAAGGGGACATGAGTGGGGGCCTGGTGGAGGGTGGCCCACAGTGCTGGGGGGTGGGGGTGCAGGGAGACATGAGTGGGGGCCTGGTGGAGGGTGCCCCTCAGTGCTGGGGGGTGGGGGTGCTGGGGGACATGAGTGGGGGCCTGGTGGAGGGTGCCCCACAGTGCTGTGGGGTGGGGTGGGTGTTAGACATGAGTGGGGGCCTGTTGGAGGGTGCCCCTCAGTGCTGGGGGGTGGGGGGTGGGAGACATGAGTGGGGGCCTGGTGGAGGGTGCCCCTCAGTGCTGGGGGGTGGGGGTGCAGGGAGACATGATTGGGGGCCTGGTGGAGGGTGCCCCTCAGTGCTGGGGGGTGGGGGTGCTGGGGGACATGAGTGGGGGCCTGGTGACAGGTGCCCCACAGTGCTGGGGGGTGGGGGTGGTGGGAGAAATGTGTGGAGGCCTGCTGGCAGGTACCCCACAGTGCTGGGGGGTGGGGTGGGTGGGAGACATGAGTGGGGGCCTGATGGAGGGTGCCCCATGACTGCTGGGGGGTGGGGGTGCAAGGGGACATGAGTGGGGGCCTGGTGGAGGGTGGCCCACAGTGCTGGGGGCTGGGGGTGCAAGGGGACATGAGTGGGGGCCTGGTGGAGGGTGGCCCTCAGTGCTGGGGGATGGGGGTGCTGGGGGACATGAGTGGGGGCCTGGTGGCAGGTGCCCCAAAGTGCTGGGGGGTGGGGGTGCAGGGGGACATGAGTGGGGGCCTGCTGGCCGGTGCCCCACAGTGCTGGAGGGTGGGGTGGGTGGGAGACATGAGTGGGGGCCTGGTGGAGGGTGCCCCATGACTGCTGGGGGGTGGGGGTGCAAGGGGACATGAGTGGGGGCCTGGTGGAGGGTGCCCCTCAGTGCTGGGGGGTGGGGGTGCTGGGGGACATGAGTGGGGGCCTGGTGGCAGGTGCCCCACAGTGCTGGGGGTGGGTTGGGTGGGAGACATGAGTGGGGGCCTGGTGGAGGGTGCCCCTCAGTGCTGGGGGGTGGGGGTGCAGGGAGACATGAGTGGGGGCCTGGTGGAGGGTGCCCCTCAGTGCTGGGGGGTGGGGGTGCTGGGGGACATGAGTGGGGGCCTGGTGGCAGGTGCCCCACAGTGCTGGGGGGTGGGGGTGCAGGGGGACATGAGTGGGGGCCTGCTGGCAGGTGCCCCACAGTGCTGGAGGGTGGGGTGGGTGGGAGACATGAGTGGGGGCCTGGTGGAGGGTGCCCCATGACTGCTGGGGGGTGGGGGTGCAAGGGGACATGAGTGGGGGCCTGGTGGAGGGTGGCCCACAGTGCTGGGGGGTGGGGTGGGTGGGAGACATGAGTGGGGGCCAGGTGGAGGGTGCCCCTCAGTGCTGGGGTGTGGGTGGGGGGTGGGAGACATGAGTGGGGGCCTGGTGGAGGGTGCCCCTCAGTGCTGGGGGGTGGGGGTGCAGGGAGACATGAGTGGGGGCCTGGTGGAGGGTGCACCTCAGTGCTGGGGGGTGGGGGTGCTGGGGGACATGAGTGGGGGCCTGGTGGCAGGTGCCCCACAGTGCTGGGGGGTGGGGGTGCAGGGGGACATGAGTCGGGGCCTGCTGGCAGGTGCCCCACAGTGCTGGGGGGTGGGGTGGGTGGGAGACATGAGTGGGGGCCTGGTGGAGGGTGCCCCATGACTGCTGGGGGGTGGGGGTGCAAGGGGACATGAGTGGGGGCCTGGTGGAGGGTGGCCCACAGTGCTGGGGGCTGGGGGTGCAAGGGGACATGAGTGGGGGCCTGGTGGAGGGTGGCCCACAGTGCTGGGGGGTGGGGGTGCAGGGAGACATGAGTGGGGGCCTGGTGGAGGGTGCCCCTCAGTGCTGGGGGGTGGGGGTGCTGGGGGACATGAGTGGGGGCCTGGTGGAGGGTGCCCCACAGTGCTGTGGGGTGGGGTGGGTGTTAGACATGAGTGGGGGCCTGTTGGAGGGTGCCCCTCAGTGCTGGGGGGTGGGGGGTGGGAGACATGAGTGTGGGCCTGGTGGAGGGTGCCCCTCAGTGCTGGGGGGTGGGGGTGCAGGGAGACATGATTGGGGGCCTGGTGGAGGGTGCCCCTCAGTGCTGGGGGGTGGGGGTGCTGGGGGACATGAGTGGGGGCCTGGTGACAGGTGCCCCACAGTGCTGGGGGGTGGGGGTGGTGGGAGAAATGTGTGGAGGCCTGCTGGCAGGTACCCCACAGTGCTGGGGGGTGGGGTGGGTGGGAGACATGAGTGGGGGCCTGATGGAGGGTGCCCCATGACTGCTGGGGGGTGGGGGTGCAAGGGGACATGAGTGGGGGCCTGGTGGAGGGTGGCCCACAGTGCTGGGGGCTGGGGGTGCAAGGGGACATGAGTGGGGGCCTGGTGGAGGGTGGCCCTCAGTGCTGGGGGATGGGGGTGCTGGGGGACATGAGTGGGGGCCTGGTGGCAGGTGCCCCTAAGTGCTGGGGGGTGGGGGTGCAGGGGGACATGAGTGGGGGCCTGCTGGCCGGTGCCCCACAGTGCTGGAGGGTGGGGTGGGTGGGAGACATGAGTGGGGGCCTGGTGGAGGGTGCCCCATGACTGCTGGGGGGTGGGGGTGCAAGGGGACATGAGTGGGGGCCTGGTGGAGGGTGCCCCTCAGTGCTGGGGGGTGGGGGTGCTGGGGGACATGAGTGGGGGCCTGGTGGCAGGTGCCCCACAGTGCTGGGGGTGGGTTGGGTGGGAGACATGAGTGGGGGCCTGGTGGAGGGTGCCCCTCAGTGCTGGGGGGTGGGGGTGCAGGGAGACATGAGTGGGGGCCTGGTGGAGGGTGCCCCTCAGTGCTGGGGGGTGGGGGTGCTGGGGGACATGAGTGGGGGCCTGGTAGCAGGTGCCCCACAGTGCTGGGGGGTGGGGGTGCAGGGGGACATGAGTGGGGGCCTGCTGGCAGGTGCCCCACAGTGCTGGAGGGTGGGGTGGGTGGGAGACATGAGTGGGGGCCTGGTGGAGGGTGCCCCATGACTGCTGGGGGGTGGGGGTGCAAGGGGACATGAGTGGGGGCCTGGTGGAGGGTGGCCCACAGTGCTGGGGGGTGGGGTGGGTGGGAGACATGAGTGGGGGCCAGGTGGAGGGTGCCCCTCAGTGCTGGGGTGTGGGTGGGGGGTGGGAGACATGAGTGGGGGCCTGGTGGAGGGTGCCCCTCAGTGCTGGGGGGTGGGGGTGCAGGGAGACATGAGTGGGGGCCTGGTGGAGGGTGCACCTCAGTGCTGGGGGGTGGGGGTGCTGGGGGACATGAGTGGGGGCCTGGTGGCAGGTGCCCCACAGTGCTGGGGGGTGGTGGTGCAGGGGGACATGAGTCGGGGCCTGCTGGCAGGTGCCCCACAGTGCTGGGGGGTGGGGTGGGTGGGAGACATGAGTGGGGGCCTGGTGGAGGGTGCCCCATGACTGCTGGGGGGTGGGGGTGCAAGGGGACATGAGTGGGGGCCTGGTGGAGGGTGGCCCACAGTGCTGGGGGCTGGGGGTGCAAGGGAACATGAGTGGGGGCCTGGTGGAGGGTGGCCCACAGTGCTGGGGGGTGGGGGTGCAGGGAGACATGAGTGGGGGCCTGGTGGAGGGTGCCCCTCAGTGCTGCGGGGTGGGGGTGCTGGGGGACATGAGTGGGGGCCTGGTGGAGGGTGCCCCACAGTGCTGTGGGGTGGGGTGGGTGGGAGACATGAGTGTCATGATCCCTGCTTCCAAGGGGTCAGGACTTGCCCCACGACCTTGGAAGCAGGTCCATGACTCTGATCCCAGGAACCAGCCAGTCCCTATAGGGACCCTCTGGACCTTGTCCTGGCGCCAGTGGCGCCAGGCTCATGATGATGACTGGTCCCGGCACAGGAAGCGCCGGGCTCATATTAGATAAGAGTGCTTGGTGGACCTACCTGTAGCAGACCATGCTGCTTACTTACCAGCTAACTGGTCTCCTGATCCTTCTCTGCCTGGAACTACTTTTTCTGTCTGGGTGGAGCAGGAGCCACTCCGTGGAAGCAGAACACAGGAACTCTTCTAGAAATCTGGAACTCTTTTCTTGCCTGGGTGAGGCCGTGGAAGGAGACGCCCAAGCACTACAGAAGGCTATTTAAACCACACCCGATTGGTTTCACATGCTTCGCGTTATTCTGCATCTGCAGCAGGACGCTCACCGTGTCAGCTCCAGGAAACCTACAGCTCCAGATCCTGTGAACACGAAATAACCTGCTGGAATCCAATCTTCAGTCTTCTTCAGTCTTCTGCAGCTCCTGCAAAACAAAGGCACAGGTTAGGCTAAAGTAAAGGCAGTGAATCTACTTACCTAATCCAACGGCAGCATCCAAGGCGCCTTTTTCTGCTTTCTCTTCCGGCATCCGACATCTGCAAAGAGAGAGAACATCGGTCATTAATATTCAACTACAAGTTCTGCTTACCTGTGTTACGCCCGTTCCAACTCAGCTTGCGCTGCGTTCCGGCACCTGCAAGGCAAGATACATCGGTTAGTAACGCTTAGTTACAAGACTGCTTTCCTGTGTTACGTTCGCTTTCAATCTGTTCGCGCTGCACCTCAGTACCTGCAAAGACAAAAGAGACATTACGGAGCATTCTCCAGCGCTAGTGCAGTCTTTCTACTCACGTGCCATTAGAAGGATAATCTTCATCGTCACAGCATCTGAAAAGGGAAAGACATAGACTTTACAGACTTAAGGACTTTTGAAAGAGGAGAGAACAATGCAAAAGGAACTTTAATACTTACAAGGCACGCTCGTGCATTAACGGCGTCTTCGCTCTCAGCAAATCCTCTGCTATCAAGAGGCAGAGCTCGCATCCAGTGAAGCAACTGGCCCCAGCGCCCCTGCACAAGACGCAGGATGGAGAGCCCGGCATTTACCTACATAATGGTAAGCGCAATATCAACCCAGTTCCACGGGGAAAGAAAGGGAGAGAGGGGCTAGGAACTTTCCGAACCTTCCAAACACTAATACCTTGGTTTACCCTTGCAGACATCTCACTCTTCAGCTTAAACTGTCGGTGGGAAGGGGGCCCAGTCCGGGAGCAAACGAACCCTGCGCCTAACACTGAAGACAGTATCCTCGCCAGATCAAGACCTGCGCCTCCGGGGGAACCAGGTGAGCGTTACAATGAGTGGGGGCCTGTTGGAGGGGTGCCCCTCAGTGCTGGGGGGTGGGGGGTGGGAGACATGAGTGGGGGCCTGGTGGAGGGTGCCCCTCAGTGCTGGGGGGTGGGGGTGCAGGGAGACATGAGTGGGGCCTGGTGGAGGGTGCCCCTCAGTGCTGGGGGGTGGGGGTGCTGGGGGACATGAGTGGGAGCCTGGTGACAGGTTCCCCACAGTGCTGGGGGGTGGGGGTGGTGGGAGAAATGTGTGGGGGCCTGCTGGCAGGTGCCCCACAGTGCTGGGGGGTGGGGTGGGTGGGAGACATGAGTGGGGGCCTGGTGGAGGGTGCCCCATGACTGCTGGGGGGTGGGGGTGCAAGGGGACATGAGTGGGGGCCTGGTGGAGGGAGGCCCACAGTGCTGGGGGTGCAAGGGGACATGAGTGGGGGCCTGGTGGAGGGTGGCCCTCAGTGCTGGGGGGTGGGGGTGCTGGGGACATGAGTGGGGGCCTGGTGGCAGGTGCCCCAAAGTGCTGGGGGGTGGGGTGGGTGGGAGACATGAGTGGGGGCCTGGTGGAGGGTGCCCCTCAGTGCTGGGTGTGGGGGTGCTCGGGGACATGAGTGGGGGCCTGGTGGCAGGTGCCCCACAGTGCTGGGGGGTGGGGTGGGTGGGAGACATGAGTGGGGGCCTGGTGGAGGGTGCCCCTCAGTGCTGGGGGGTGGGGGTGCAGGGAAACATGAGTGGGGGCGTGGTGGAGGGTGCCCCTCAGTGCTGGGGGGTGGGGGTGCTGGGGACATGAGTGGGGGCCTGGTGGCAGGTGCCCCACAGTGCTGGGGGGTGGGGGTGCAGGGGGACATGAGTGGGGGCCTGCTGGCAGGTGCCCCACAGTGCTGGGGGGTGGGGTGGGTGGGAGACATGAGTGGGGGCCTGGTGGAGGGTGCCCCATGACTGCTGGGGGGTGGGGGTGCAAGGGGACATGAGTGGGGGCCTGGTGGAGGGTGGCCCACAGTGCTGGGGGCTGGGGGTGCAAGGGGACATGAGTGCGGGCCTGGTGGAGGGTGGCCCACAGTGCTGGGGGGTGGGGGTGCAGGGGAGACATGAGTGGGGGCCTGGTGGAGGGTGCTCCTCAGTGCTGGGGGTGGGGGTGCTGGGGGACATGAGTGGGGGCCTGGTGGAGGGTGCCCCACAGTGCTGGGGGGTGGGGTGGGTGGGAGAAATGAGTGGGGGCCTGGTGGAGGGTACCCCTCAGTGCTGGGGGGTGGGGGGTGGAGACATGAGTGGGGGCCTGGTGGAGGGTGCCCCTCAGTGCTGGGGGGTGGGGGTGCAGGGAGACATGAGTGGGGGCCTGGTGGAGGGGTGCCCCTCAGTGCTGGGGGGTGGGGGTGCTGGGGGACATGAGTGGGGGCCTGGTGACAGGTGCCCCACAGTGCTGGGGGTGGGGTGCAGGGGGACATGAGTGGGGGCCTGCTGGCAGGTGCCCCACAGTGCTGGGGGGGGTGGGGTGGGTGGGAGACATGAGTGGGGGCCTGGTGGAGGGTGCCCCATGACAGCTGGGGGTGGGGGTACAAGGGGACATGAGTGGGGCCTGGTGGAGGGTGCCCCTCAGTGCTGGGGGGTGGGGGTGCTGGGGACATGAGTGGGGGCCTGGTGGCAGGTGCCCCACAGTGCTGGGGTGGGGGTGCAGGGGGACATGAGTGGGGGCCTGGTGGAGGGTGCCCCAACAGTGCTGGGGAGTGGGGTGGGTGGGAGACATGAGTGGGGGCCTGGTGGAGGGTGCCCCTCAGTGCTGGGGGGGGGTGGGAGACATGAGTGGGGGCCTGGTGGAGGGTGCCCCTCAGTGCTGTGGGGTGGGGGTGCTGGGGGACATGAGTGGGGGCCTGGTGGCAGGTGCCCCACAGTGCTGGGGGGTGGGGGTGCAGGGGGACATGAGTGGGGGCCTGCTGGCAGGTGCCCCACAGTGCTGGGGGGTGGGGTGGGTGGGAGACATGAGTGGGGGCCTGGTGGAGGGTGCCCATGACTGCTGGGGGTTGGGGGTGCAAGGGGACATGAGTGGGGCCTGGTGGAGGGTGCCCCTCAGTGCTGGGGGGTGGGGGTGCAGGGAGACATGAGTGGGGGCCTGGTGGAGGGTGCCCCTCAGTGCTGGCGGGTGGGGGTGCTGGGGGACATGAGTGGGGGCCTGGTGGAGGGTGCCCCACAGTGCTGTGGGGTGGGGTGGGGTGGGTGGGAGACATGAGTGGGGGCCTGGTGGAGGGTGCCGCTCAGTGCTGGGGGGTGGGGGTGCTGGGGGACATGAGTGGGGAGCCTGGTGGCAGGTGCCCCACAGTGCTGGGGGGGTGGGGGTTCAGGGGGACATGAGTGGGGGCCTGCTGGCAGGTGCCCCACAGTGCCGGAGGGTGGGGTGGGTGGGAGACATGAGTGGGGGCCTGGTGGAGGGTGCCCCATGACTGCTGGGGGGTGGGGGTGCAATGGGACATGGAGTGGGGGCCTGCTGGCAGGTGCCCCACAGTGCTGGGGGGTGGGGGTGCAGGGGGACATGAGTGGGGGCCTGCTGGCAGGTGCCCCACAGTGCTGGGGGTTGGGTGGGTGGGAGACATGAGTGGGGCCTGGTGGAGGGTGCCCCATGACTGCTGGGGGTGGGGGTGCAAGGGGACATGAGTGGGGGCCTGGTGGAGGGTGCCCCTCAGTGCTGTGGGGTGGGGGTGCAGGGAGACATGAGTGGGGGCCTGGTGCAGGGTGCCCCTCAGTGCTGGGGGTGGGGGTGCAGGGGGACATGAGTGGGGGCCTGCTGGCAGGTGCCCCACAGTGCTGGGGGTGGGGTGGGTGGGAGACATGAGTGGGGGCCTGGTGGAGGGTGCCCCTCAGTGCTGGGGGGTGGGGTATGGGAGACATGAGTGGGGGCCTGGTGGAGGGTGCCCCTCAGTGCTGGGGGTGGGGGTGCAGGGAGACATGAGTGGGGGGCGGTGGAGGGTGCCCCTCAGTGCTGGGGGGTGGGGGTGCTGGGGGACATGAGTGGGGGCCTGGTGGCAGGTGCCCCACAGTGCTGGGGGGTGGGGGTGCAGGGGGACATGAGGGGGGCCTGCTGGCAGGTGCCCCACATTGCTGGAGGGTGGGGTGGTGGGAGACATGAGTGGGGGCCTGGTGGAGGGTGCCCCATGACTGCTGGGGGGTGGGGGTGCAAGGGGACATGAGTGGGGGCCTGGTGGAGGGTGGCCCACAGTGCTGGGGGGTGGGGTGGGTGGGAGGCATGAGTGGGGGCCTGGTGGAGGGTGCCCCTCAGTGCTGGGGTGTGGGTGGGGGGTGGGAGACATGAGTGGGGGCCTGGTGGAGGGTGCCCCAGAGTGCTGGGGGGTGGGGGTGCAGGGAGACATGAGTGGGGGCCTGGTGGAGGGTGCACCTCAGTGCTGGGGGGTGGGGGTGCTGGGGGACATGAGTGGGGGCCTGGTGGCAGGTGCCCCACAGTGCTGGGGGGTGGGGTGCAGGGGGACATGAGTGGGGGCCTGCTGGCAGGTGCCCCACAGTGCTGGGGGTGGGGTGGTGGGAGACATGAGTGGGGGCCTGGTGGAGGGTGCCCCATGACTGCTGGGGGGTGGGGGTGCAAGGGGACATGAGTGGGGGGCCTGGTGGAGTGTGGCCCACAGTGCTGGGGGCTGGGGGTGCAAGGGGACATGAGTGGGGGCCTGGTGGAGGGTGGCCCACAGTGCTGGGGGTGGGGGTGCAGGGAGACATGAGTGGGGGCCTGGTGGAGGGTGCCCCTCAGTGCTGGGGGGTGGGGGTGCTGGGGGACATGAGTGGGGGCCTGGTGGAGGGTGCCCCACAGTGCTGTGGGGTGGGGTGGGTGGGAGACATGAGTGGGGGCCTGTTGGAGGGTGCCCCTCAGTGCTGGGGGGTGGGGGGTGGGAGACATGAGTGGGGGCCTGGTGGAGGGTGCCCCTCAGTGCTGGGGGGTGGGGGTGCAGGGAGACATGAGTGGGGGCCTGGTGGAGGGTGCCCCTCAGTGCTGGGGGGTGGGGGTGCTGGGGACATGAGTGGGAGCCTGGTGACAGGTGCCCCACAGTGCTGGGGGGTGGGGGTGTTGGGAGAAATGTGTGGGGGCCTGCTGGCAGGTGCCCCACAGTGCTGGGGGGTGGGGTGGGTGGGAGACATGAGTGGGGGCCTGGTGGAGGGTGCCCCTCAGTGGCTAGGGGGTGGGGGTGCTGGGGGACATGAGTGGGGGCCTGGTGGCAGGTGCCCCAAAGTGCTGGGGGGTGGGGTGGGTGGGAGACATGAGTGGGGGCCTGGTGGAGGGTGCCCCTCAGTGCTGGGGGGTGGGGGTGCTGGGGGACATGAGTGGGGGCCTGGTGGCAGGTGCCCCACAGTGCTGGGGGGTAGGGTGGGTGGGAGACATGAGTGGGGGCCTGGTGGAGGGTGCACCTCAGTGCTGGGGGGTGGGGGTGCAGGGAGACATGAGTGGGGGCCTGGTGGAGGGTGCCCCTCAGTGCTGGGGGGTGGGGGTGCTGGGGGACATGAGTGGGGGCCTGGTGGCAGGTGCCCCACAGTGCTGGGGGGTGGAGGTGCACGGGGACATGAGTGGGGGCCTGCTGGCAGGTGCCCCACAGTGCTGGGGGGTGGGGTGGGTGGGAGACATGAGTGGGGGCCTGGTGGAGGGTGCCCCATGACTGCTGGGGGGTGGGGGTGCAAGGGGACATGAGTGGGGGCCTGGTGGAGGGTGGCCCACAGTGCTGGGGGGTGGGGTGGTTTGGGAGACATGAGTGGGGGCCTGGTGAGGGTGCCCCTCAGTGCTGGGGTGGGGTGGGGTGGGGTGGGAGACATGAGTGGGGGCCGGGTGGAGGGTGCCCCTCAGTGCTGGGGGGTGGGGGTGCAGGGAGACATGAGTGGGGGGCCTGGTGGAGGGTGCACCTCAGTGCTGGGGGGTGGGGGTGCTGGGGGACATGAGTGGGGGCCTGGTGGCAGGTGCCCCACAGTGCTGGGGGTGGGGGTGCAGGGGGACATGAGTGGGGGCCTGCTGGCAGGTGCCCCACAGTGCTGGGGGGTGGGGTGGGTGGGAGACATGAGTGGGGGCCTGGTGGAGGGTGCCCCATGACTGCTGGGGGGTGGGGGTGCAAGGGGACATGAGTGGGGGCCTGGTGGAGGGTGGCCCACAGTGCTGGGGGCTTGGGGTGCAAGGGGACATGAGTGGGGGCCTGGTGGAGGGTGGGCCACAATGCTGGGGGGTGGGGGTGCAGGGAGACATGAGTGGGGGCCTGGTGGAGGGTGCTCCTCAGTGCTGCGGGGTGGGGGTGCTGGGGGACATGAGTGGGGGCCTGGTGGAGGGTGCCCCACAGTGCTGCGGGTGGGGTGGGTGGGAGACATGAGTGGGGGCCTGTTGGAGGGTGCCCCTCAGTGCTGGGGGGTGGGGGTGCAGGGAGACATGAGTGGGGGCCTGGTGGAGGGTGTCTCTCAGTGCTGGGGGGTGGGGGTGCTGGGGGACATGAGTGGGGGCCTGGTGACAGGTGCCCCACAGTGCTGGGGGGTGGGGGTGGTGGGAGAAATGTGTGGGGGCCTGCTGGCAGGTGCCCCACAGTGCTGGGGGTGGGGTGGGTGGGAGACAAGAGTGGGGGGCCTGGTGGAGGGTGCCCCATGACTGCTGGGGGGTGGGGGTGCAAGGGGACATGAGTGGGGGCCTGGTGGAGGGTGGCCCACAGTGCTGGGGGTGCAAGGGGACATGAGTGGGGGCCTGGTGGAGGGTTGCCCTCAGTGCTGGGGGGTGGGGGTGCTGGGGGACATGAGTGGGGGCCTGGTGGCAGGTGCCCCAAAGTGCTGGGGGGTGGGGTGGGTGGGAGACATGAGTGGGGGCCTGGTGGAGGGTGCCCCTCAGTGCTGGGGGTGGGGGTGCCTGGGGGACATGAGTGGGGGCCTGGTGGCAGGTGCCCCACAGTGCTGGGGGGTGGGGTTGGTGGGAGACATGAGTGGGTGCCTGGTGGAGGGTGCCCCTCAGTGCTGGGGGGTGGGGGTGCAGGGAGACATGAGTGGGGGCGTGGTGGAGGGTGCCCCTCAGTGCTGGGGGGTGGGGGTGCTGGGGGACATGAGTGGGGGCCTGGTGGCAGGTGCCCCACAGTGCTGGGGGGTGGGGGTGCAGGGGGACATGAGTGGGGGCCTGCTGGCAGGTGCCCCACAGTGCTGGGGGGTGGGGTGGGTGGGAGACATGAGTGGGCGCCTGGTGGAGGGTGCCCCATGACTGCTGGGGGGTGGTGGTGCAAGGGGACATGAGTGGGGGCCTGGTGGAGGGTGGCCCACAGTGCTGGGGGCTGGGGGTGCAAGGGGACATGAGTGCGGGCCTGGTGGAGGGTGGCCAACATTGCTGGGGGGTGGGGGTGCAGGGAGACATGAGTGGGGGCCTGGTGGAGGGTGCTCCTCAGTGCTGGGGGGTGGGGGTGCTGGGGGACATGAGTGGGGGCCTGGTGGCAGGTGCCCCACAGTGCTGGGGGTGGGGTGGGTGGGAGAAATGAGTGGGGGCCTGGTGGAGGGTACCCCTCAGTGCTGGGGGGGTGGGGGGTGGGAGACATGAGTGGGGGCCTGGTGGAGGGTGCCCCTCAGTACTGGGGGGTGGGGGTGCAGGGAGACATGAGTGGGGGCCTGGTGGAGGGTGCCCCTCAGTGCTGGGGGGTGGGGGTGCTGGGGGACATGAGTGGGGGCCTGGTGGCAGGTGCCCCACAGTGCTGGGGGGTGGGGGTGCAGGGGGACATGAGTGGGGGCCTGCTGGCAGGTGCCCCACAGTGCTGGGGGGGTGGGGTGGGCGGGAGACATGAGTGGGGGCCTGGTGGAGGGTGCCCCATGACTGCTGGGGGGTGGGGGTGCAAGGGGACATGAGTGGGGGCCTGGTGGAGGGTGCCCCTCAGTGCTGGGGGGTGGGGGTGCTGGGGGACATGAGTGGGGGCCTGGTGGCAGGTGCCCCACAGTGCTGGGGTGGGGGTGCAGGGGGACATGAGTGGGGGCCTGGTGGAGGGTGCCCCACAGTGCTGGGGAGTGGGGTGGGTGGGAGACATGAGTGGGGGCCTAGTGGAGGGTGCCCCTCAGTGCTGGGGGGTGGGAGACATGAGTGGGGGCCTGGTGGAGGGTGCCCCTCAGTGCTGGGGGGTGGGGGTGGCTGGGGGACATGAGTGGGGGCCTGGTGGCAGGTGCCCCACAGTGCTGGGGGGTGGGGGTGCAGGGGGACATGAGTGGGGGCCTGCTGGCAGGTGCCCCACAGTGCTGGGGGGTGGGGTGGGTGGGAGACATGAGTGGGGGCCTGGTGGAGGGTGCTCCATGACTGCTGGGGGGTGGGGGTGCAAGGGGACATGAGTGGGGGCCTGGTGGAGGGTGCCCCTCAGTGCTGGATGGTGGGGGTGCAGGGAGAAAGGGGTGGGGGCCTGGTGGGAGGGTGCCCCTCAGTGCTGGGGGGTGGGGGTGCTGGGGGTCATGAGTGGGGGCCTGGTGGAGGGTGCCCCACAGTGCTGTGGGGTGGGGTGGGTGGGAGACATGAGTGGGGGCCTGTTGGAGGGTGCCCCTCAGTGCTGGGGGTGGGGGTATGGGAGACATGAGTGGGGCCCTGATGGAGGGTGCCCCTCAGTGCTGGGGGGTGGGGGTGCAGGGAGACATGAGTGGGGGCCTGGTGGAGGGTGCCCCTCAGTGCTGGGGGGTGGGGGTGCTGGGGGACATGAGTGGGGGCCTGGTGGCAGGTGCCCCACAGTGCTGGGGGGTGGGGGTGCAGGGGGACATGAGTGGGGGCCTGCTGGAAGGTGCCCCACAGTGCTGGAGGGTGGGGTGGGTGGGATACATGAGTGTTGGCCTGGTGGAGGGTGCCCCATGACTGCTGGGGGGTGGGGTGCAAGGGGACATGAGTGGGGGCCTGGTGGAGGGTGGCCCACAGTGCTGGGGGGTCGGGTGGGTGGGAGACATGAGTGGGGGCCTGGTGGAGGGTGCCCCTCAGTGCTGGGGTGTGGGTGGGGGGTGGGAGACATGAGTGGGGCCTGGTGGAGGGTGCCCCTCAGTGCTGGGGGGTGGGGGTGCAGGGAGACATGAGTGGGGGCCTGGTGGAGGGTGCACCTCAGTGCTGGGGGGTGGGGGTGCTGGGGGACATGAGTGGGGGCCTGGTGGCAGGTGCCCCACAGTGCTGGGGGGTGGGGGTGCAGGGGGACATGAGTGGGGGCCTGCTGGCAGGTGCCCCACAATGCTGGGGGGTGGGGTGGGTGGGAGACATGAGTGGGGGCCTGCTGGCAGGTGCCCCACAATGCTGGGGGGTGGGGGTGCAAGGGGACATGAGTGGGGGCCTGGTGAGTGTGGCCCACAGTGCTGGGGGCTGGGGGTGCAAGGGGACATGAGTGGGGGCCTGGTGGAGGGTTGCCCACAGTGCTGGGGGGTGGGGGTGCAGGGAGACATGAGTGGGGGCCTGGTGGAGGGTGCCCCTCAGTGCTGGGGGGTGGGGGTGCTGGGGGACATGAGTGGGGGCTTGGTGGAGGGTGCCCCACAGTGCTGTGGGGTGGGGTGGGTGGGAGACATGAGTGGGGGCCTGTTGGAGGGTGCCCCTCAGTGCTGGGGGGTGGGGGGTGGGAGACATGAGTGGGGGCCTGGTGGTGGGTGCCCCTCAGTGCTGGGGGGTGGGGGTGCAGGGAGACAAGAGTGGGGGCCTGGTGGAGGGTGCCCCTCAGTGCTGGGGGGTGGGGGTGCTGGGGGACATGAGTGGGGGCCTGGTGACAGGTGCCCCACAGTGCTGGGGGGTGGGGGTGGTGGGAGAAATGTGTGGGGGCCTGCTGGCAGGTGCCCCACAGTGCTGGGGGGTGGGGTGGGTGGGAGACATGAGTGGGGGCCTGGTGGAGGGTGCCCCATGACTGCTGGGGGGTGGGGGTGCAAGGGGACATGAGTGGGGGCCTGGTGGAGGTTGCCCCTCAGTGCTGGGGGGTGGGGGTGCAGGGAGACATGAGTGGGGGCCTGGTGGAGGGTGGCCTTCAGTGCTGGGGGGTGTGGGTGCTGGGGGCCATGGGTGTGGGCCTGGTGGCAGGTGCCCCAAAGTGCTGGGGGGTGGGGTGGGTGGGAGACATGAGTGGGGACCTGGTGGAGGGTGCCCCTCAGTGCTGGGGGGTGGGGGT